>NC_090292.1:55139802-55744664 GCF_037392515.1 Haliotis asinina
TAGCATGTGACTCTACAATGTCTAGCATGTGACTCTACATTGTCTAGCATGTGACTCTATATTGTCTAGCATGTGACTCTACATTGTCTAGCATGTGACTCTATAGTGTTAGCATGTGACTCTATATTGTCTAGCATGTGACTCTACATTGTCTAGCATGTGACTCTACATTGTCTAGCATGTGACTCTACATTGTGTAGCATGTGACTCTACATTGTCTAGCATGTGACTCTATATTGTCTAGCATGTGACTCCATATTCTCTAGCATTTGACTCTATATTGTCTAGCATCTGACTCTATATTGTCTAGCTTGTGACTCTATAGTGCCTAGCATGTGACTCTATATTGTCTAGCATGTGACTGTACATTGTCTAGCATGTGACTCTACATTGTCTAGCATGTGACTCTATATTGTCTAGCATGTGACTCTACATTGTCTTGCATGTGACTCTATATTGTCTAGCATGTGACTCTATATTTTCTAGTATGTGACTCTATATTGTCCAGCTTGTGACTCTATATTGTCTAGCATGTGACTCTATATTGTCTAGCATGTGACTCTACATTGTCTAGCATGTGACTCTATATTGTCTAGCATGTGACTCTATATTGTCTAGCATCTGACTCTATTATGTCTAGCATGTGACTCTACATTGTCTAGCATGTGACTCTATATTGTCTAGCATGTGACTCTACATTGTGTAGCATGTGACTCTATATTGTCTAGCAAGTGACTCTATTTTGTCTAGCAAGTGACTCTATATTGTCTAGCATGTGACTCTATATTGTCTAGCATGTGACTCTACATTGTCTAGCATGTGACTCTATATTGTCTAGCATGTGACTCTACATTGTCTAGCATGTGACTCTATATTGTCTAGCATGTGACTCTACAGTGTCTAGCATGTGACTCTACATTGTCTAGCATGTGACTCTATATTTTCTAGTATGTGACTCTATATTGTCTAGCTTGTGACTCTATATTGTCTAGCATGTGACTCTACATTCTCTAGCATGTGACTCTACATTGTCTAGCATGTGACTCTACATTGTCTAGCTTGTGACTCTATATTGTCTAGCTTGTGACTCTATATTGTCTAGCAAGTGACTCTATATTTTATAACTTGTGACTCTATATTGTCTAGCATGTGACTCTAAATTCTCTAGCTTGTGACTCTACATTGTCTAGCATGTGACTCTATATTGTCTAGCATGTGACTCTATATTGTCTAGTTTAAGACTCTATATTGTCTAGCTTGTGACTCTATATTGTCTAGCATGTGACTCTACATTGTCTAGCATGTGACTCTACATTGTCTAGCATGTGACTCTATATTGTCTAGCATGTGATTCTTTATTGTCTAGCATGTGACTCTACATTGTCTAGCATGTGACTGTACATTGTCTAGCATGTGACTCTATATTGTCTAGCATGTGACTCTATATTTTGTCTAGCATGTGACTCTACATTGTCTAGCATGTGACTCTGTATTGTCTAGCATGTGACTCTACATTGTCTAGCATGTGACTCTATATTGTCTAGCATGTGACTCTATACTGTCTAGCATGTGACTCTATATTGTCTAGCATGTGACTCTACATTGTCTAAAATGTGACTCTATATTTTCTAGCATGTGACTCTATACTGTCTAGCATGTGACTCTATATTGTCTAGTTTAAGACTCTATATTGTCTAACATGTGACTCTAAATTCTCTAGCTTGTGACTCTACATTGTCTAGCATGTGACTGTACATTGTCTAGCATGTGACTCTACATTGTCTAGCATGTGACTCTATATTGTCTAGCATGTGACTCTACATTGTCTTGCATGTGACTCTATATTGTCTAGCATGTGACTCTATATTTTGTAGTATGTGACTCTATATTGTCCAGCTTGTGACTCTATATTGTCTAGCATGTGACTCTATATTGTCTAGCATGTGACTCTACATTGTCTAGCATGTGACTCTGTATTGTCTAGCATGTGACTCTATATTGTCTAGCATGTGACTCTACATTGTCTAGCATGTGACTCTGTATTGTCTAGCATGTGACTCTATATTGTCTAGCATCTGACTCTACATTGTCTAGCATGTGACTCTATATTGTCTAGCAAGTGACTCTATTTTGTCTAGCATGTGACTCTATATTGTCTAGCATGTGACTCTATATTCTCTAGCATGTGACTCTACATTGTCTAGCATGTGACTCTATATTGTCTAGCATGTGACTCTATATTCTCTAGCATGTGACTCTACATTGTCTAGCATGTGACTCTATATTGTCTAGCATGTGACTGTACATTGTCTAGCATGTGACTCTATATTGTCTAGGATGTGACTCTACATTGTCTAGCATGTGACTCTATATTGTCTAGCATGTGACTCTACAGTGTCTAGCATGTGACTCTACATTGTCTAGCATGTGACTCTATATTTTCTAGTATGTGACTCTATATTGTCTAGCTTGTGACTCTATATTGTCTAGCATGTGACTCTACATTCTCTAGCATGTGACTCTACATTGTCTAGCATGTGACGCTACATTGTCTAGCTTGTGACTCTATATTGTCTAGCTTGTGACTCTATATTGTCTAGCAAGTGACTCTATATTTTATAACTTGTGACTCTATATTGTCTAGCATGTGACTCTAAATTCTCTAGCTTGTGAATCTACATTGTCTAGCATGTGACTCTATATTGTCTAGCATGTGACTCTATATTGTCTAGTTTAAGACTCTATATTGTCTAGCTTGTGACTCTATATTGTCTAGCATGTGACTCTACATTGTCTAGCATGTGACTCTACATTGTCTAGCATGTGACTCTATATTGTCTAGCATGTGATTCTTTATTGTCTAGCATGTGACTCTACATTGTCTAGCATGTGACTGTACATTGTCTAGCATGTGACTCTGTATTGTCTAGCATGTGACTCTACATTGTCTAGCATGTGACTCTATATTGTCTAGCATGTGACTCTATACTGTCTAGCATGTGACTCTATATTGTCTAGCATGTGACTCTACATTGTCTAAAATGTGACTCTATATTGTCTAGCATGTGACTCTATATTGTCTAGCATGTGACTCTATATTGTCTAGTTTAAGACTCTATATTGTCTAACATGTGACTCTAAATTCTCTAGCTTGTGACTCTACATTGTCTAGCATGTGACTCTACATTGTCTAGCATGTCACTCTATATTGTCTAGTTTAAGACTCTATATTGTCTAGCTTGTGACTCTATATTGTCTAGCATGTGACTCTACATTGTCTAGCATGTGACTCTACATTGTCTAGCATGTCACTCTATATTGTCTAGCATGTGATTCTATGTTGTCTAGCATGTGACTCTACATTGTCTAGCATGTGACTCTGTATTGTCTAGCATGTGACTCTATAGTGTCTAGCATGTGACTCTACATTGTCTAACATGTGACTCTATATTGTCTAGCTTTTGACTCTATATTGTCTAGCATTTGACTCTATATTGTCTAGCATGTGACTCTACAATGTCTAGCATGTGACTCTACATTGTCTAGCATGTGACTCTATATTGTCTAGCATGTGACTCTTTATTGTCTAGCATGTGACTCTATAGTGTTAGCATGTGACTCTATATTGTCTAGCATGTGACTCTACATTGTCTAGCATGTGACTCTACATTGTCTAGCATGTGACTCTACATTGTGTAGCATGTGACTCTACATTGTCTAGCATGTGACTCTATATTGTGTAGCATGTGACTCCATATTCTCTAGCATTTGACTCTATATTGTCTAGCATCTGACTCTATATTGTCTAGCTTGTGACTCTATAGTGTCTAGCATGTGAATCTATATTGTCTAGCATGTGACTGTACATTGTCTAGCATGTGACTCTACATTGTCTAGCATGTGACTCTATATTGTCTAGCATGTGACTCTACATTGACTTGCATGTGACTCTATATTGTCTAGCATGTGACTCTATATTTTCTAGTATGTGACTCTATATTGTCCAGCTTGTGACTCTATATTGTCTAGCATGTGACTCTATATTGTCTAGCATGTGACTCTACATTGTCTAGCATGTGACTCTACATTGTCTAGCATGTGACTCTATATTGTCTAGCATGTGACTCTACATTCTCTAGCATGTGACTCTATATTGTCTAGCAAGTGACTCTATTTTGTCTAGCATGTGACTCTATATTGTCTAGCATGTGACTCTATATTCTCTAGCATGTGACTCTACATTGTCTAGCATGTGACTCTATATTGTCTAGCATGTGACTGTACATTGTCTAGCATGTGACTCTATATTGTCTAGCATGTGACTGTACATTGTCTAGCATGTGACTCTATATTGTCTAGCATGTGACTCTACAGTGTCTAGCATGTGACTCTACATTGTCTAGCATGTGACTCTATATTTTCTAGTATGTGACTCTACATTGTCTAGCTTGTGACTCTATATTGTCTAGCATGTGACTCTACATTCTCTAGCATGTGACTCTACATTGTCTAGCATGTGACTCTACATTGTCTAGCTTGTGACTCTATATTGTCTAGCTTGTGACTCTATATTGTCTAGCAAGTGACTCCATATTTTATAACTTGTGACTCTATATTGTCTAGCATGTGACTCTAAATTCTCTAGCTTGTGACTCTACATTGTCTAGCATGTGACTCTATATTGTCTAGCATGTGACTCTATATTGTCTAGTTTAAGACTCTATATTGTCTAGCTTGTGACTCTATATTGTCTAGCATGTGACTCAACATTGTCTAGCATGTGACTCTACATTGTCTAGCATGTGACTCTACATTGTCTAGCATGTGACTCTATATTTTCTAGTATGTGACTCTACATTGTCTAGCTTGTGACTCTATATTGTCTAGCATGTGACTCTACATTCTCTAGCATGTGACTCTACATTGTCTAGCATGTGACTCTACATTGTCTAGCTTGTGACTCTATATTGTCTAGCTTGTGACTCTATATTGTCTAGCAAGTGACTCCATATTTTATAACTTGTGACTCTATATTGTCTAGCATGTGACTCTAAATTCTCTAGCTTGTGACTCTACATTGTCTAGCATGTGACTCTATATTGTCTAGCATGTGACTCTATATTGTCTAGTTTAAGACTCTATATTGTCTAGCTTGTGACTCTATATTGTCTAGCATGTGACTCTACATTGTCTAGCATGTGACTCTACATTGTCTAGCATGTGACTCTATATTGTCTAGCATGTGATTCTTTATTGTCTAGCATGTGACTCTACATTGTCTGGCATGTGACTGTACATTGTCTAGCATGTGACTCTATATTGTCTAGCATGTGACTCTATATTTTGTCTAGCATGTGACTCTACATTGTCTAGCATGTGACTCTGTATTGTCTAGCATGTGACTCTACATTGTCTAGCATGTGACTCTATATTGTCTAGCATGTGACTCTATATTGTCTAGCATGTGACTCTATATTGTCTAGCATGTGACTCTACATTGTCTAAAATGTGACTCTATATTGTCTAGCATGTGACTGTACATTGTCTAGCATGTGACTCTATATTGTCTAGTTTAAGACTCTATATTGTCTAGCATGTGACTCTATTTTGTCTACCATGTGACTCAATATTGTCTAGCATGTGACTCTACATTGTCTAGCATGTGACTCTATATTGTCTAGCATGTGACTCTATATTGTCTAGCATGTGATTCTACATTGTCTAGCATGTGACTCTATATTCTCCAGCATGTGACTCTACATTGTCTAGCATGTGACTTTACATTGTCTAGCAAGTGACTCTCTGTTGTCTAGCTTGTGACTCTATATTGTCTAGCATGTGACTCTATATTGTCTAGCATGTGACTCTACACTGTCTACCATGTGACTCTATATTGTCTAGGAAGTGACTCTATATTGTCTAGCATGTGACTCTACATTGTCTAGCATGTGACTCTATATTGTCTAGCATGTGACTCTACATTGTCTAGCATGTGACTCTATATTGTCTGGCAAGTGACTCTATATTGTCTAGCTTGTGACTCTAAATTGTCTAGCATGTGACTCTACATTGTCTAGCATGTGACTCTATATTGTCTAGCATGTGACTCTGTATTGTCTAGCATGTGACTCTATATTGTCTAGCATGTGACTCTACATTCTCTAGCATGTGACTCTACATTGTCTAGCATGTGACTCTACATTCTCTAGCATGTGACTACATTTTGTCTAGCATGTCACTACATATTCTCTAGCATGTGATTCTATATTGTCTAGCATGTGACTCCATATTCTCTATCATCTGACTCTACATTGTCTAGCATCTGACTCTATATTGTGTAGCATGTGACTCTACATTGTCTAACATGTGACTCTATATTGTCTAGCATGTGACTGTGCATTGTCTAGCATGTGACTCTACATTGTCTAGCATGTGACTCTATATTGTCTAACATGTGACTCTATATTGTCTAGCATGTGACTCTATATTGTCTAGCATGTGACTGTATATTGTCTAGCACCTGACTCTATATTCTCTAGCATGTGACTCTATATTGTCTAGCATGTGACTCTATATTGTCTGGCATGTGACTCTATAGTGTCTAGCATGTGACTCTATTTTGTCTAGCATGTGACTCTACATTGTCTAGCATGTGACTCTATATTGTCTAGCATGTGACTCTACATTGTCTAACATGTGACTCTATATTGTCTAGCTTGTGACTCTATATTGTCTAGCATTTGACTCGATTTTGTCTAGCATGTGACTCTACAATGTCTAGCATGTGACTCTACATTGTCTAGCATGTGACTCTATATTGTCTAGCATGTGACTCTACATTGTCTAGCATGTGACTCTATAGTGTCTAGCATGTGACTCTAGATTGTCTAGCATGTGACTCTATTTTGTCTAGCATGTGACTCTACATTGTCTAGCATGTGACTCTACATTGTCTAGCATGTGACTCTACATTGTCTAGCATGTGACTCTACATTGTTTAGCATCTGACTCTATATTGTCTAGCATCTGACTCTACATTGTCTAGCATGTGACTCTACATTGTCTAGCATGTGACTCTATGTTGTCTAGCATGTGACTCTATGTTGTCTAGCATGTGACTCTACATTGTCTAGCATGTGACTTTACATTGTCTAGCATGTGACTCTATATTGTCTAGCATGTGACTCTATATTGTCTAGCAAGTGACTCTACATTGTCTAGCATGTGACTCTATATTGTCTACCATGTGACTCTATTATGTCTAGCATGTGACTCTATTTTGTCTAGCATGTGACTCTATATTGTCTAGCATGTGACTCTATATTGTCTAGCATCTGATTCTATATTCTCTAGCATGTGACTCTATATTGTCTAGCATGTGACTCTATATTGTCTAGCATGTGACTCTATAGTGTCTAGTATGTGACTCTACATTGTCTAGCATGTGACTCTATGTTGTCTAGCATGTGACTCTATAGTGTCTAGCATGTGACTCTACATTGTCTAACATCTGACTCTATATTGTCTAGCATTTGACTCTATATTGTCTAGCATGTGACTCTACAATGTCTAGCATGTGACTCTACAATGTCTAGCATGTGACTCTATATTGTCTAGCATGTGACTCTACATTGTCTAGCATGTGACTCTATAGTGTTAGCATGTGACTCTATTTTGTCTAGCATGTGACTATATTGTCTAGCATGTGACTCTACATTGTCTAGCATGTGACTCTACATTGTCTAGCATGTGACTCTACATTGTCTAGCATGTGACTCTATATTGTCTAGCATGTGACTCTACATTGTCTAGCATTTGACTCTATATTGTCTAGCATCTGACTCTATATTGTCTAGCATGTGACTCTATAGTGTCTAGCATCTGACTCTATATTGTCTAGCATGTGACTGTACATTGTCTAGCATGTGACTCTACATTGTCTAGCATGTGACTCTATATTGTCTAGCATGTGACTCTACATTGTCTTGCATGTGACTCTATATTGTCTAGCATGTGACTCTATATTTTCTAGTATGTGACTCTATATTGTCCAGCTTGTGACTCTATATTGTCTAGCATGTGACTCTATATTGTCTAGCATGTGACTCTACATTGTCTTGCATGTGACTCTATATTGTCTAGCATGTGACTCTATATTGTCTAGCATCTGACTCTATTATGTCTAGCATGTGACTCTACATTGTCTAGCATGTGACTCTATATTGTCTAGCATGTGACTCTACATTGTCTAGCATGTGACTCTATATTGTCTAGCAAGTGACTCTATTTTGTCTAGCATGTGACTCTACATTGTCTAGCATGTGACTCTATATTCTCTAGCATGTGACTCTACATTGTCTAGCATGTCACTCTATGTTGTCTAGCATGTGACTGTACATTGTCTAGCATGTGACTCTATATTGTCTAGCATGTGACTCTACATTGTCTAGCATGTGACTCTATATTGTCTACCATGTGACTCTATTATGTCTAGCATGTGACTCTATATTGTCTAGCATGTGACTCTACATTGTCTAGCATGTGACTCTATATTGTCTAGCATGTGACTCTACATTGTCTAGTATGTGACTCTATATTGTCTAGCTTGTGACTCTATATTGTCTAGCATGTGACTCTATATTGTCTAGCATGTGACTCTACATTGTCTAGCATGTGACTCTATATTGTCTACCATGTGACTCTATTATGTCTAGCATGTGACTCTATTATGTCTAGCATGTGACTCTATATTGTCTAGCATGTGACTCTATATTGTCTAGCATCTGATTCTATATTCTCTAGCATGTGACTCTATATTGTCTAGCATGTGACTCTATATTGTCTAGCATGTGACTCTATAGTGTCTAATAAGTGACTCTACATTGTCTAGCATGTGACTCTATGTTGTCTAGCATGTGACTCTATAGTGTCTAGTAAGTGACTCTACATTGTCTAGCATGTGACTCTATGTTGTCTAGCATGTGACTCTATAGTGTCTAGCATGTGACTCTACATTGTCTAACATCTGACTCTATATTGTCTAGCTTGTGACTCTATATTGTCTAGCATTTGACTCTATATTGTCTAGCATGTGACTCTACAATGTCTAGCATGTGACTCTACATTGTCTAGCATGTGACTCTATATTGTCTAGCATGTGACTCTACATTGTCTAGCATGTGACTCTATAGTGTTAGCATGTGACTCTATTTTTTCTAGCATGTGACTATATTGTCTAGCATGTGACTCAACATTGTCTAGCATGTGACTCTACATTGTCTAGCATGTGACTCTACATTGTCTAGCATGTGACTCTATATTGTCTAGCATGTGACTCCATATTCTCTAGCATTTGACTCTATATTGTCTAGCATCTGACTCTATATTGTCTATCATGTGACTCTATAGTGTCTAGCATGTGACTCTATATTGTCTAGCATGTGACTGTACATTGTCTAGCATGTGACTCTACATTGTCTAGCATGTGACTCTATATTGTCTAGCATGTGACTCTACATTGTCTTGCATGTGACTCTATATTGTCTAGCATGTGACTCTATATTTTCTAGTATGTGACTCTATATTGTCCAGCTTGTGACTCTATATTGTCTAGCATGTGACTCTATATTGTCTAGCACCTGACTCTACATTGTCTAGCATGTGACTCTATATTGTCTAGCATGTGACTCTATATTGTCTAGCATCTGACTCTATTATGTCTAGCATGTGACTCTACATTGTCTAGCATGTGACTCTATATTGTCTAGCATGTGACTCTACATTGTCTAGCATGTGACTCTATATTGTCTAGCAAGTGACTCTATTTTGTCTAGCATGTGACTCTACATTGTCTAGCATGTGACTCTATATTCTCTAGCATGTGACTCTACATTGTCTAGCATGTCACTCTATGTTGTCTAGCATGTGACTGTACATTGTCTAGCATGTGACTCTATATTGTCTAGCATGTGACTCTACATTGTCTAGCATGTGACTCTATATTGTCTAGCATGTGATTCTTTATTGTCTAGCATGTGACTCTACATTGTCTAGCATGTGACTCTATATTTTCTAGTATGTGACTCTATATTGTCTAGCTTGTGACTCTATATTGTCTAGCATGTGACTCTACATTCTCTAGCATGTGACTCTACATTGTCTAGCATGTGACTCTACATTGTCTAGCTTGTGACTCTATATTGTGTAGCTTGTGACTCTATATTGTCTAGCAAGTGACTCTATATTTTATAACTTGTGACTCTATATTTTCTAGCATGTGACTCTATATTGTCTAGCATGAGACTCTATATTGTCTAGTTTAAGACTTTATATTGTCTAACATGTGACTCTAAATTCTCTAGCTTGTGACTCTACATTGTCTAGCATGTGACTCTATATTGTCTAGCATGTGACTCTATATTGTCTAGTTTAAGACTCTATATTGTCTACTTGTGACTCTATATTGTCTAGCATGTGACTCTACATTGTCTAGCATGTGACTCTACATTGTCTAGCATGTGACTCTATATTGTCTAGCATGTGACTCTATATTTTCTAGCATCTGACTCTATATTGTCTAGCATGTGATTCTACATTGTCTAGCATGTGACTCTATATTCTCCAGCATGTGACTCTACATTGTCTAGCATGTGACTTTACATTGTCTAGCAAGTGACTCTCTGTTGTCTAGCTTGTGACTCTATATTGTCTAGCATGTGACTCTATATTGTCTAGCATGTGACTCTACACTGTCTACCATGTGACTCTATATTGTCTAGGAAGTGACTCTATATTGTCTAGCATGTGACTCTACATTGTCTAGCATGTGACTCTATATTGTCTAGCATGTGACTCTACATTGTCTAGCATGTGACTCTATATTGTCTGGCAAGTGACTCTATATTGTCTAGCTTGTGACTCTAAATTGTCTAGCATGTGACTCTACATTGTCTAGCATGTGACTCTATATTGTCTAGCATGTGACTCTGTATTGTCTGGCATGTGACTCTATATTGTCTAGCATGTGACTCTACATTCTCTAGCATGTGACTCTACATTGTCTAGCATGTGACTCTACATTCTCTAGCATGTGACTACATTTTGTCTAGCATGTCACTACATATTCTCTAGCATGTGATTCTATATTGTCTAGCATGTGACTCCATATTCTCTATCATCTGACTCTACATTGTCTAGCATCTGACTCTATATTGTGTAGCATGTGACTCTACATTGTCTAACATGTGACTCTATATTGTCTAGCATGTGACTGTGCATTGTCTAGCATGTGACTCTACATTGTCTAGCATGTGACTCTATATTGTCTAACATGTGACTCTATATTGTCTAGCATGTGACTCTATATTGTCTAGCATGTGACTGTATATTGTCTAGCACCTGACTCTATATTCTCTAGCATGTGACTCTATATTGTCTAGCATGTGACTCTATATTGTCTGGCATGTGACTCTATAGTGTCTAGCATGTGACTCTATTTTGTCTAGCATGTGACTCTACATTGTCTAGCATGTGACTCTATATTGTCTAGCATGTGACTCTACATTGTCTAACATGTGACTCTATATTGTCTAGCTTGTGACTCTATATTGTCTAGCATTTGACTCGATTTTGTCTAGCATGTGACTCTACAATGTCTAGCATGTGACTCTACATTGTCTAGCATGTGACTCTATATTGTCTAGCATGTGACTCTACATTGTCTAGCATGTGACTCTATAGTGTCTAGCATGTGACTCTAGATTGTCTAGCATGTGACTCTATTTTGTCTAGCATGTGACTCTACATTGTCTAGCATGTGACTCTACATTGTCTAGCATGTGACTCTATATTGTCTAGCATGTGACTCTACATTGTTTAGCATCTGACTCTATATTGTCTAGCATCTGACTCTACATTGTCTAGCATGTGACTCTACATTGTCTAGCATGTGACTCTATGTTGTCTAGCATGTGACTCTATGTTGTCTAGCATGTGACTCTACATTGTCTAGCATGTGACTTTACATTGTCTAGCATGTGACTCTATATTGTCTAGCATGTGACTCTATATTGTCTAGCAAGTGACTCTACATTGCCTAGCATGTGACTCTATATTGTCTACCATGTGACTCTATTATGTCTAGCATGTGACTCTATTTTGTCTAGCATGTGACTCTATATTGTCTAGCATGTGACTCTATATTGTCTAGCATCTGATTCTATATTCTCTAGCATGTGACTCTATATTGTCTAGCATGTGACTCTATATTGTCTAGCATGTGACTCTATAGTGTCTAGTATGTGACTCTACATTGTCTAGCATGTGACTCTATGTTGTCTAGCATGTGACTCTATAGTGTCTAGCATGTGACTCTACATTGTCTAACATCTGACTCTATATTGTCTAGCATTTGACTCTATATTGTCTAGCATGTGACTCTACAATGTCTAGCATGTGACTCTACAATGTCTAGCATGTGACTCTATATTGTCTAGCATGTGACTCTACATTGTCTAGCATGTGACTCTATAGTGTTAGCATGTGACTCTATTTTGTCTAGCATGTGACTATATTGTCTAGCATGTGACTCTACATTGTCTAGCATGTGACTCTACATTGTCTAGCATGTGACTCTACATTGTCTAGCATGTGACTCTATATTGTCTAGCATGTGACTCTACATTGTCTAGCATTTGACTCTATATTGTCTAGCATCTGACTCTATATTGTCTAGCATGTGACTCTATAGTGTCTAGCATCTGACTCTATATTGTCTAGCATGTGACTGTACATTGTCTAGCATGTGACTCTACATTGTCTAGCATGTGACTCTATATTGTCTAGCATGTGACTCTACATTGTCTTGCATGTGACTCTATATTGTCTAGCATGTGACTCTATATTTTCTAGTATGTGACTCTATATTGTCCAGCTTGTGACTCTATATTGTCTAGCATGTGACTCTATATTGTCTAGCATGTGACTCTACATTGTCTTGCATGTGACTCTATATTGTCTAGCATGTGACTCTATATTGTCTAGCATCTGACTCTATTATGTCTAGCATGTGACTCTACATTGTCTAGCATGTGACTCTATATTGTCTAGCATGTGACTCTACATTGTCTAGCATGTGACTCTATATTGTCTAGCAAGTGACTCTATTTTGTCTAGCATGTGACTCTACATTGTCTAGCATGTGACTCTATATTCTCTAGCATGTGACTCTACATTGTCTAGCATGTCACTCTATGTTGTCTAGCATGTGACTGTACATTGTCTAGCATGTGACTCTATATTGTCTAGCATGTGACTCTACATTGTCTAGCATGTGACTCTATATTGTCTACCATGTGACTCTATTATGTCTAGCATGTGACTCTATATTGTCTAGCATGTGACTCTACATTGTCTAGCATGTGACTCTATATTGTCTAGCATGTGACTCTACATTGTCTAGTATGTGACTCTATATTGTCTAGCTTGTGACTCTATATTGTCTAGCATGTGACTCTATATTGTCTAGCATGTGACTCTACATTGTCTAGCATGTGACTCTATATTGTCTACCATGTGACTCTATTATGTCTAGCATGTGACTCTATTATGTCTAGCATGTGACTCTATATTGTCTAGCATGTGACTCTATATTGTCTAGCATCTGATTCTATATTCTCTAGCATGTGACTCTATATTGTCTAGCATGTGACTCTATATTGTCTAGCATGTGACTCTATAGTGTCTAATAAGTGACTCTACATTGTCTAGCATGTGACTCTATGTTGTCTAGCATGTGACTCTATAGTGTCTAGTAAGTGACTCTACATTGTCTAGCATGTGACTCTATGTTGTCTAGCATGTGACTCTATAGTGTCTAGCATGTGACTCTACATTGTCTAACATCTGACTCTATATTGTCTAGCTTGTGACTCTATATTGTCTAGCATTTGACTCTATATTGTCTAGCATGTGACTCTACAATGTCTAGCATGTGACTCTACATTGTCTAGCATGTGACTCTATATTGTCTAGCATGTGACTCTACATTGTCTAGCATGTGACTCTATAGTGTTAGCATGTGACTCTATTTTTTCTAGCATGTGACTATATTGTCTAGCATGTGACTCAACATTGTCTAGCATGTGACTCTACATTGTCTAGCATGTGACTCTACATTGTCTAGCATGTGACTCTATATTGTCTAGCATGTGACTCCATATTCTCTAGCATTTGACTCTATATTGTCTAGCATCTGACTCTATATTGTCTATCATGTGACTCTATAGTGTCTAGCATGTGACTCTATATTGTCTAGCATGTGACTGTACATTGTCTAGCATGTGACTCTACATTGTCTAGCATGTGACTCTATATTGTCTAGCATGTGACTCTACATTGTCTTGCATGTGACTCTATATTGTCTAGCATGTGACTCTATATTTTCTAGTATGTGACTCTATATTGTCCAGCTTGTGACTCTATATTGTCTAGCATGTGACTCTATATTGTCTAGCACCTGACTCTACATTGTCTAGCATGTGACTCTATATTGTCTAGCATGTGACTCTATATTGTCTAGCATCTGACTCTATTATGTCTAGCATGTGACTCTACATTGTCTAGCATGTGACTCTATATTGTCTAGCATGTGACTCTACATTGTCTAGCATGTGACTCTATATTGTCTAGCAAGTGACTCTATTTTGTCTAGCATGTGACTCTACATTGTCTAGCATGTGACTCTATATTCTCTAGCATGTGACTCTACATTGTCTAGCATGTCACTCTATGTTGTCTAGCATGTGACTGTACATTGTCTAGCATGTGACTCTATATTGTCTAGCATGTGACTCTACATTGTCTAGCATGTGACTCTATATTGTCTAGCATGTGATTCTTTATTGTCTAGCATGTGACTCTACATTGTCTAGCATGTGACTCTATATTTTCTAGTATGTGACTCTATATTGTCTAGCTTGTGACTCTATATTGTCTAGCATGTGACTCTACATTCTCTAGCATGTGACTCTACATTGTCTAGCATGTGACTCTACATTGTCTAGCTTGTGACTCTATATTGTGTAGCTTGTGACTCTATATTGTCTAGCAAGTGACTCTATATTTTATAACTTGTGACTCTATATTTTCTAGCATGTGACTCTATATTGTCTAGCATGAGACTCTATATTGTCTAGTTTAAGACTTTATATTGTCTAACATGTGACTCTATATTCTCTAGCTTGTGACTCTACATTGTCTAGCATGTGACTCTATATTGTCTAGCATGTGACTCTATATTGTCTAGTTTAAGACTCTATATTATCTACTTGTGACTCTATATTGTCTAGCATGTGACTCTACATTGTCTAGCATGTGACTCTATATTGTCTAGCATGTGACTCTATATTTTCTAGCATCTGACTCTATTATGTCTAGCATGTGACTCTACATTGTCTAGCATGTGACTCTATATTGTCTAGCATGTGACTCTACATTGTCTAGCATGTGACTCTATATTGTCTAGCATGTGACTCTACATTGTCTAGCATGTGACTCTATATTGTCTAGCTTGTGACTCTATATTGTCTAGCATTTGACTCTATATTGTCTAGCATGTGACTCTACAATGTCTAGCATGTGACTCTACATTGTCTAGCATGTGACTCTACATTGTCTAGCATGTGACTCTATATTGTCTAGCATGTGACTCTATATTTTCTAGCATCTGACTCTATTATGTCTAGCATGTGACTCTACATTGTCTAGCATGTGACTCTATATTGTCTAGCATGTGACTCTACATTGTCTAGCATGTGACTCTATATTGTCTAGCATGTGACTCTACATTGTCTAGCATGTGACTCTATATTGTCTAGCTTGTGACTCTATATTGTCTAGCATTTGACTCTATATTGTCTAGCATGTGACTCTACAATGTCTAGCATGTGACTCTACATTGTCTAGCATGTGACTCTATATTGTCTAGCATGTGACTCTACATTGTCTAGCATGTGACTCTATAGTGTTAGCATGTGACTCTATTTTGTCTAGCATGTGACTATATTGTCTAGCAGGTGACTCAACATTGTCTAGCATGTGACTCTACATTGTCTAGCATGTGACTCTACATTGTCTAGCATGTGACTCTATATTGTCTAGCATGTGACTCCATATTCTCTAGCATTTGACTCTATATTGTCTAGCATCTGACTCTATATTGTCTAGCATGTGACTCTATAGTGTCTAGCATGTGACTCTATATTGTCTAGCATGTGACTGTACATTGTCTAGCATGTGACTCTACATTGTCTAGCATGTGACTCTATATTGTCTAGCATGTGACTCTACATTGTCTTGCATGTGACTCTATATTGTCTAGCATGTGACTCTATATTTTCTAGTATGTGACTCTATATTGTCCAGCTTGTGACTCTATATTGTCTAGCATGTGACTCTATATTGTCTAGCATGTGACTCTACATTGTCTAGCATGTGACTCTATATTGTCTAGCATGTGACTCTATATTGTCTAGCATCTGACTCTATTATGTCTAGCATGTGACTCTACATTGTCTAGCATGTGACTCTATATTGTCTAGCATGTGACTCTACATTGTCTAGCATGTGACTCTATATTGTCTAGCAAGTGACTCTATTTTGTCTAGCATGTGACTCTACATTGTCTAGCATGTGACTCTATATTCTCTAGCATGTGACTCTACATTGTCTAGCATGTCACTCTATGTTGTCTAGCATCTGACTGTACATTGTCTAGCATGTGACTCTATATTGTCTAGCATGTGACTCTACATTGTCTAGCATGTGACTCTATATTGTCTAGCATGTGATTCTTTATTGTCTAGCATGTGACTCTACATTGTCTAGCATGTGACTCTATATTTTCTAGTATGTGACTCTATATTGTCTAGCTTGTGACTCTATATTGTCTAGCATGTGACTCTACATTCTCTAGCATGTGACTCTACATTGTCTAGCATGTGACTATACATTGTCTAGCTTGTGACTCTATATTGTCTAGCTTGTGACTCTATATTGTCTAGCAAGTGACACTATATTTTATAACTTGTGACTCTATATTTTCTAGCATGTGACTCTATATTGTCTAGCATGAGACTCTATATTGTCTAGTTTAAGACTTTATATTGTCTAACATGTGACTCTAAATTCTCTAGCTTGTGACTCTACATTGTCTAGCATGTGACTCTATATTGTCTAGCATGTGACTCTATATTGTCTAGTTTAAGACTCTATATTGTCTACTTGTGACTCTATATTGTCTACCATGTGACTCTACATTGTCTAGCATGTGACTCTACATTGTCTAGCATGTGACTCTATATTGTCTAGCATGTGACTCTATATTTTCTAGCATCTGACTCTATTATGTCTAGCATGTGACTCTACATTGTCTAGCATGTGACTCTACATTGTCTAGCATGTGACTCTACATTGTCTAGCATGTGACTCTATATTGTCTAGCAAGTGACTCTATTTTGTCTAGCATGTGACTCTACATTGTCTAGCATGTGACTCTATATTCTCTAGCATGTGACTCTACATTGTCTAGCATGTCACTCTATGTTGTCTAGCATGTGACTGTACATTGTCTAGCATGTGACTCTATATTGTCTAGCATGTGACTCTACATTGTCTAGCATGTGACTCTATATTGTCTAGCATGTGATTCTTTATTGTCTAGCATGTGACTCTACATTGTCTAGCATGTGACTCTATATTTTCTAGTATGTGACTCTATATTGTCTAGCTTGTGACTCTATATTGTCTAGCATGTGACTCTACATTCTCTAGCATGTGACTCTACATTGTCTAGCATGTGACTCTACATTGTCTAGCTTGTGACTCTATATTGTCTAGCTTGTGACTCTATATTGTCTAGCAAGTGACTCTATATTTTATAACTTGTGACTCTATATTTTCTAGCATGTGACTCTATATTGTCTAGCATGAGACTCTATATTGTTTAGTTTAAGACTTTGTATTGTCTAACATGTGACTCTAAATTCTCTAGCTTGTGACTCTACATTGTCTAGCATGTGACTCTATATTGTCTAGCATGTGACTCTATATTGTGTAGTTTAAGACTCTATATTGTCTACTTGTGACTCTATATTGTCTAGCATGTGACTCTACATTGTCTAGCATGTGACTCTACATTGTCTAGCATGTGACTCTATATTGTCTAGCATGTGACTCTACATTGTCTAGCATGTGACTCTACATTGTCTAGCATGTGACTGTACATTGTCTAGCATGTGACTCTATATTGTCTAGCATGTGATTCTTTATTGTCTAGCATGTGACTCTACATTGTCTAGCATGTGACTGTACATTGTCTAGCATGTGACTCTATATTGTCTAGCATGTGACTCTATATTTTGTCTAGCATGTGACTCTACATTGTCTAGCATGTGACTCTGTATTGTGTAGCATGTGACTCTACATTGTCTAGCATGTGACTCTATATTGTCTAGCATGTGACTCTATATTGTCTAGCATGTGACTCTATTTTGTCTAGCATGTGACTCTACATTGTCTAAAATGTGACTCTATACTGTCTAGCATGTGACTCTATATTGTCTAGCATGTGACTGTATATTGTCTAGTTTAAGACTCTATATTGTCTAACATGTGACTCTAAATTCTCTAGCTTGTGACTCTACATTGTCTAGCATGTGACTCTATACTGTCTAGCATGTGACTCTATATTGTCTAGTTTAAGACTCTATATTGTCTAGCTTGTGACTCTATTTTCTCTAGCATGTGACTCTACATTGTCTAGCATGTGACTCTACATTGTCTAGCATGTCACTCTATATTGTCTAGCATGTGATTCTATGTTGTCTAGCATGTGACTCTACATTGTCTAGCATGTGACTGTACATTGTCTAGCATGTGACTCTATATTGTCTAGCATGTGACTCTATATTGTCTAGCATGTGACTCTACAATGTCTAGCATGTGACTCTATATTGTCTAGCATGTGACTCTACATTGTCTAGTTTAAGACTCTATATTGTCTAACATGTGACTCTAAATTCTCTAGCTTGTGACTCTACATTGTCTAGCATGCGACTCTACATTGTCTAGCATGTCACTCTATATTGTCTAGTTTAAGACTCTATATTGTCTAGCTTGTGACTCTATATTGTCTAGCATGTGACTCTACACTGTCTACCATGTGACTCTATGTTGTCTAGGAAGTGACTCTATATTGTCTACCATGTGACTCTATATTGTCTAGCATGTGACTCTATATTGTCTAGCATGTGACTCTACATTGTCTAGCATGTGACTCTATTTTGTCTGGCAAGTGACTCTATATTGTCTAGCTTGTGACTCTAAATTGTCTAGCATGTGACTCTACATTGTCTAGCATGTGACTCTATAGTGTCTAGCATGTGACTCTGTATTGTCTAGCATGTGACTCTATATTGTCTAGCATGTGACTCTACATTCTCTAGCATGTGACTCTACATTGTCTAGCATGTGACTCTACATTCTCTAGCATGTGACTACATTTTGTCTAGCATGTCACTACATATTCTCTAGCATGTGATTCTATATTGTCTAGCATGTGACTCCATATTCTCTATCATCTGACTCTACATTGTCTAGCATCTGACTCTATATTGTGTAGCATGTGACTCTACATTGTCTAACATGTGACTCTATATTGTCTAGCATGTGACTGTGCATTGTCTAGCATGTGACTCTATATTGTCTAGCATGTGACTCTATATTGTCTAACACGTGACCCTATATTTTCTAGTATGTGACTCTATATTGTCCAGCTTGTGACTCTATATTGTCTAGCATGTGACTCTATATTGTCTAGCATGTGACTCTACATTGTCTAGCATGTGACTCTATATTGTCTAGCATGTGACTCTATATTGTCTAGCATCTGACTCTATTATGTCTAGCATGTGACTCTACATTGTCTAGCATGTGACTCTACATTGTCTAGCATGTGACTCTATATTGTCTAGCAAGTGACTCTATTTTGTCTAGCATGTGACTCTATATTGTCTAGCATGTGACTCTATATTCTCTAGCATGTGACTCTACATTGTCTAGCATGTGACTCTATGTTGTCTAGCATGTGACTGTACATTGTCTAGCATGTGACTCTATATTGTCTAGCATGTGACTCTACATTGTCTAGCATGTGACTCTATATTGTCTAGCATGTGACTCTACACTGTCTAGCATGTGACTCTACATTGTCTAGCATGTGACTCTATATTTTCTAGTATGTGACTCTATATTGTCTAGCTTGTGACTCTATATTGTCTAGCATGTGACTCTACATTCTCTAGCATGTGACTCTACATTGTCTAGCATGTGACTCTACATTGTCTAGCTTGTGACTCTATATTGTCTAGCTTGTGACTCTATATTGTCTAGCAAGTGACTCTATATTTTATAACTTGTGACTCTATATTGTCTAGCATGTGAATCTATATTGTCTAGCATGTGACTCTATATTGTCTAGTTTAAGACTCTATATTGTCTAACATGTGACTCTAAATTCTCTAGTTTGTGACTCTACATTGTCTAGCATGTGACTCTATATTGTCTAACATGTGACTCTATATTGTCTAGTTTAAGACTCTATATTGTTTAGCTTGTGACTCTATATTGTCTAGCATGTGACTCTACATTGTCTAGCATGTGACTCTACATTGTCTAGCATGTGACTCTATATTGTCTAGCATGTGATTCTTTATTGTCTAGCATGTGACTCTACATTTTCTAGCATGTGACTGTACATTGTCTAGCATGTGACTCTGTATTGTCTAGCATGTGATTCTATGTTGTCTAGCATGTGACTCTACATTGTCTAGCATGTGACTGTACATTGTCTAGCATGTGACTCTATATTGTCTAGCATGTGACTCTATATTTTGTCTAGCATGTGACTGTACATTGTCTAGCATGTGACTCTGTATTGTCTAGCATGTGACTCTACATTGTCTAGCATGCGACTCTATATTGTCGAGCATGTGACTCTATATTGTCTAGCATGTGACTCTATATTGTCTAGCACGTGACTCTACATTGTCTATAATGTGACTCTATACTCTCTAGCATGTGACTCTATATTGTCTAGCATGTGACTCTATATTGTCTAGTTTAAGACTCTATATTGTCTAACATGTGACTCTAAATTCTCTAGCTTGTGACTCTACATTGTCTAGCATGTGACTCTATATTGTCTAGCATGTGACTCTATATTGTCTAGTTTAAGACTCTATATTGTCTAGCTTGTGACTCTATATTGTCTAGCATGTGACTCTACATTGTCTAGCATGTGACTCTACATTGTCTAGCATGTCACTCTATATTGTCTAGCATGTGATTCTTTATTGTCTAGCATGTGACTCTACATTGTCTAGCATGTGACTGTACATTGTCTAGCATGTGACTCTGTATTGTCTAGCATGTGATTCTTTATTGTCTAGCATGTGACTCTACATTGTCTAGCATGTGACTGTACATTGTCTAGCATGTGACTCTATATTGTCTAGCATGTGACTCTATATTTTGTCTAGCATGTGACTCTACATTGTCTAGCATGTGACTCTGTATTGTCTAGCATGTGACTCTACATTGTCTAGCATGCGACTCTATATTGTCGAGCATGTGACTCTATATTGTCTAGCATGTGACTCTACATTGTCTAGCACGTGACTCTACATTGTCTATAATGTGACTCTATACTGTCTAGCATGTGACTCTATATTGTCTAGCATGTGACTCTATATTGTCTAGTTTAAGACTCTATATTGTCTAACATGTGACTCTAAATTCTCTAGCTTGTGACTCTACATTGTCTAGCATGTGACTCTATATTGTCTAGCATGTGACTCTATATTGTCTAGTTTAAGACTCTATATTGTCTAGCTTGTGACTCTATATTGTCTAGCATGTGACTGTACATTGTCTAGCATGTGACTCTAAATTGTCTAGCATGTCACTCTATATTGTCTAGCATGTGATTCTATGTTGTCTAGCATGTGACTCTACATTGTCTAGCAAGTGACTGTACATTGTCTAGCATGTGACTCTATATTGTCTAGCATGTGACTCTATATTTTGTCTAGCATGTGACTCTACATTGTCTAGCATGTGACTCTGTATTGTCTAGCATGTGACTCTACATTATCTAGCATGTGACTCTTTATTGTCTAGCATGTGACTCTATATTGTCTAGCATGTGACTCTATATTGTCTAGCATGTGACTCTATATTGTCTAGCATGTGACTCTACATTGTCTAAAATGTGACTCTATATTGTCTAGCATGTGACTCTATATTGTCTAGCATGTGACTCTATATTGTCTAGCATGTGACTCTAGATTGTATAGCATGTGACTCTATTTTGTCTAGCATGTGACTCTATATTATCTAGCATGTGACTCTACATTGTCTAGCATGTGACTCTTTATTGTCTAGCATCTGACTCTATATTGTCTAGCATGTGATTCTACATTGTCTAGCATGTGACTCTATATTCTCTAGCATGTGACTCTACATTGTCTAGCATGTGACTTTACATTGTCTAGCAAGTGACTCTCTGTTGTCTAGCTTGTGACTCTATATTGTCTAGCATGTGACTCTATATTGTCTAGCATGTGACTCTACACTGTCTACCATGTGACTCTATATTGTCTAGGAAGTGTCTCTATATTGTCTAGCATGTGACTCTATATTGTCTAGCATGTGACTCTATATTGTCTAGCATGTGACTCTACATTGTCTAGCATGTGACTCTACATTGTCTGGCAAGTGACTCTATATTGTCTAGCTTGTGACTCTAAATTGTCTAGCATGTGACTCTACATTGTGTAGCATGTGACTCTATAGTGTCTAGCATGTGACTCTGTATTGTCTAGCATGTGACTCTATATTGTCTAGCATGTGACTCTACATTCTCTAGCATGTGACTACATTTTGTCTAGCATGTCAATACATATTCTCTAGCATGTGATTCTATATTGTCTAGCATGTGACTCCATATTCTCTATCATCTGACTCTACATTGTCTAGCATCTGACTCTATATTGTGTAGCATGTGACTCTACATTGTCTAACATGTGACTCTATATTGTCTAGCATGTGACTGTGCATTGTCTAGCATGTGACTCTATATTGTCTAGCATGTGACTCTATATTGTCTAACATGTGACTCTACATTGTCTAGCATGTGACTCTATATTGTCTAGCATGTGACTCTATATTGTCTAGCACCTGACTCTACATTCTCTAGCATGTGACTCTATACTGTCTAGCATGTGACTCTATATTGTCTAGCATGTGACTCTACATTGTCTAACATCTGACTCTATATTGTCTAGCTTGTGACTCTATATTGTCTAGCATTTGACTCGATATTGTCTAGCATGTGACTCTACAATGTCTAGCATGTGACTCTACATTGTCTAGCATGTGACTCTATATTGTCTAGCATGTGACTCTATATTGTCTAGCATGTGACTCTATAGTGTCTAGCATGTGACTCTATATTGTCTAGCATGTGACTCTATATTGTCTAGCATGTGACTCTACATTGTCTAGCATGTGACTCTACATTGTCTAGCATGTGACTCTACATTGTCTAGCATGTGACTCTATATTGTCTAGCATGTGACTCCATATTCTCTAGCATCTGACTCTATATTGTCTAGCATCTGACTCTATATTGTCTAGCATGTGACTCTACATTGTGTAGCATGTGACTCTATATTGTCTAGCATGTGACTCTACATTGTCTAGCATGTGACTCTACATCACTCTATATTGTCTAGCATGTGACTCTACATTCTCTAGCATGTGACTACATTTTGTCTAGCATGTCACTACATATTCTCTAGCATGTGATTCTATATTGTCTAGCATGTGACTCCATATTCTCTATCATCTGACTCTACATTGTCTAGCATCTGACTCTATATTGTGCAGCATGTGACTCTACATTGTCTAACATGTGACTCTATATTGTCTAGCATGTGACTGTACATTGTGTAGCATGTGACTCTATATTGTCTAGCAAGTGACTCTATATTGTCTAGCATGTGAATCTATATTGTCTACCATGTGACTCTATATTGTCTAGCATGTGACTCTATATTGTCTAGCATCTGACTCTATATTCTCTAGCATGTGACTCTATATTGTCTAGCATGTGACTCTATATTGTCTAGCATGTGACTCTATAGTGTCTAGCATGTGACTCTATATTGTCTAGCATGTGACTCTACATTGTGTAGCATGTGACTCTATATTGTCTAGCATGTGACTCTACATTGTCTAACATGTGACTCTATATTGTCTAGCTTGTGACTCTACATTGTCTAGCATTTGACTCGATATTGTCTAGCATGTGACTCTACAATGTCTAGCATGTGACTCTACATTGTCTAGCATGTGACTCTATATTGTCTAGCATGTGACTCTACACTGTCTAGCATGTGACTCTATAGTGTCTAGCATGTGACTCTACATTGTCTAGCATGTGACTCTATATTGTCTAGCATGTGACTCTACTTTGTCCAGCATGTGACTCTACATTGTCTAGCATGTGACTCTACATTGTCTAGCATGTGACTCTATATTGTCTAGCATGTGACTCCATATTCTCTAGCATGTAACTCTATATTGTCTAGCATCTGACTCTATATTGTCTAGCATGTGACTCTACATTGTCTAACATGTGACTCTATATTGTCTAGCATGTGACTCTACATTGTCTAGCATGTGACTCTATATTCTCTAGCATGTGACTCTACATTGTCTAGCATGTGACTCTACATTGTCTAGCTTGTGACTCTATATTGTCTAGCATGTGACTCTATATTGTCTAGCATGTGACTCTACATTGTCTAGCATGTGACTCTATGTTGTATAGCAAGTGACTCTATATTGTCTAGCATGTGACTCTATATTGTCTAGCATGTGACTCTGTATTCTCTAGCATGTGATTGTACATTGTCTAGCATCTGACTCTATATTGTCTAGCATGTGACTGTACATTGTCTAGCATGTGACTCTATATTGTCTAGCATGTGACTCTACATTGTCTAGCATGTGACTCTATATTGTCTAGCATGTGACTCTACATTGTCTAGCATGTGACTCTATATTGTCTAGCATGTGACTCTATATTTTCTAGTATGTGACTCTATATTGTCTAGCTTGTGACTCTATATTGTCTAGCTTGTGACTCTATGTTGTCTAGCATGTGACTCTATATTCTCTAGCATGTGACTCTACATTGTCTAGCATGTGACTCTACATTGTCTAGCTTGTGACTCTATAGTGTCTAGCTTGTGACTCTATATTGTCTAGCAAGTGACTCTATATTTTCTAACTTGTGACTCTACATTGTCTAGCATGTGACTCTATATTGTCTAGCATGTGACTCTATATTGTCTAGCATTTGACTCGATATTGTCTAGCATGTGACTCTACAATGTCTAGCATGTGACTCTACATTGTCTAGCATGTGACTCTATATTAACTAGCATGTGACTCTCCATTGTCTAGCATGTGACTCTATAGTGTCTAGCATGTGACTCTATATTGTCTAGCATGTGACTCTATATTGTCTAGCATGTGACTCTACATTGTCTAGCATGTGACTCTACATTGTCTAGCATGTGACTCTACATTGTCTAGCATGTGACTCTATATTGTCTAGCATGTGACTCCATATTCTCTAGCATGTGACTCTATATTGTCTAGCATCTGACTCTATATTGTCTAGCATGTGACTCTACATTGTCCAACATGTGACTCTATATTGTCTAGCATGTGACTCTATATTCTCTAGCATGTGACTCTAGATTGTCGAGCATGTGACTCTACATTGTCTAGCTTGTGACACTATATTGTCTAGCATGTGACTCTATATTGTCTAGCATGTGACTCTACATTGTCTAGCATGTGACTCTATATTGTCTAGCAAGTGACTCTATATTGTCTAGCATGTGACTCTATATTGTCTAGCATGTGACTCTGTATTCTCTAGCATGTGACTGTACATTGTCTAGCATGTGACTCTATATTGTCTAGCATGTGACTGTACATTGTCTAGCATGTGACTGTACATTGTCTAGCATGTAACTGTACATTGTCTAGCATGTGACTCTATATTGTCTAGCATGTGACTCTACATTGTCTAGCATGTGACTCTATATTGCCTGGCATGTGACTCTATATTTTCTAGTATGTGACTCTATATTGTCTAGCTTGTGACTCTATATTGTCTAGCTTGTGACTCTATGTTGTCTAGCATGTGACTCTATATTCTCTAGCATGTGACTCTACATTGTCTAGCATGTGACTCTACATTGTCTATCTTGTGACTCTATAGTGTCTAGCTTGTGACTCTATATTGTCTAGCAAGTGACTCTATATTTTCTAACTTGTGACTCTACATTGTCTAGCATGTGACTCTATATTGTCTAGTTTAAGACTCTATATTGTCTAGCATGTGACTCTATATTGTCTAGCTTGTGACTCTATATTGTCTAGCATGTGACTCTACATTCTCTATCTTGTGACTCTATAGTGTCTAGCTTGTGACTCTATATTGTCTAGCAAGTGACTCTATATTTTCTAACTTGTGACTCTACATTGTCTAGCTTGTGACTCTATATTGTCTAGCAAGTGACTCTATATTTTCTAACTTGTGACTCTATATTGTCTAGCATGTGACTCTATATTGTCTAGTTCAAGACTCTATATTGTCTAGCATGTGACTCTATATTGTCTAGCTTGTGACTCTACATTGTCTAGCATGTGACTCTATATTGTCTAGCATGTGACTCTATATTTTCTAACTTGTGACTCTACATTGTCTAGCATGTGACTCTATATTGTCTAGCATGTGACTCTATATTGTCTAGTTTAAGACTCTATATTGTCTAGCATGTGACTCTATATTGTCTAGCTTGTGACTCTACATTGTCTAGCATGTGACTCTATATTGTCTAGCATGTGACTCTATATTGTCTAGTTTAAGACTCTATATTGTCTAGCATGTGACTCTATATTGTCTAGCATGTGACTCTACATTGTCTAGCATGTGACTCTATATTGTCTAGCATGTGACTCTATATTGTCTAGCATGTGACTCTATATTGTCTAGCTTGTGACTCTACATTGTCTAGCATGTGACTCTATATTGTCTAGCATGTGACTCTATATTGTCTAGTTTAAGACTCTATATTGTCTAGCATGTGACTCTATATTGTCTAGCATGTGACTCTACATTGTCTAGCATGTGACTCTATATTGTCTAGCATGTGACTCTATATTGTCTAGCATGTGACTCTATATTGTCTAGCATGTGACTCTACATTGTCTAGCTTGTGACTCTATATTGTCTAGCATGTGACTCTATATTGTCTAGCAAGTGACTATATTTTCTAACTTGTGACTATATTTTGTAGCATGTGACTCTATATTGTCTAGCATGTGACTCTATATTGTCTAGTTTAAGACTCTATATTGTCTAGCATGTGACTCTAATTTGTCTAGCTTGTGACTCTACATTGTCTAGCATGTGACTCTATATTGTCTGGCATGTGACTCTATATTGTCTAGTTTAAGACTCTATATTGTCTAGCATGTGACTCTATATTGTCTAGCATGTGACTCTATATTGTCTAGCATGTGACTCTACATTGTCTAGCATGTGACTCTATATTGTCTAGCATGTGATTCTATATTGTCTAGCATGTGACTCTACATTGTCTAGCATGTGACTGTACATTGTCTAGCATGTGACTCTATATTGTCTAGCATGTGACTCTATATTGTCTAGCATGTGACTCTATATTGTCTAGCATGTGACTCTATAGTGTCTAGTATGTGACTCTATATTGTCTAGCATGTGACTCTATATTGTCTAGCATGTGACTCTATATTGTCTGGCATGTGACTCTACATTGTCTACCATGTGACTCTGTTTTGTGTAGCATGTGACTCTACATTGTCTAGCATGTGACTCTATATTGTCTAGCATGTGACTCTATATTGTCTAGCATGTGACTCTATATTGTCTAGCATGTGACTCTATATTATCTACTGTTCAACGTTAAAATATGTTATTTACGGGTGTGTTGTCTTGTATATAATTTTATATTGTCTACTGTTATAAAATCTGTTACATGAGGCTACACTGACTACTACAGCAGGCTATATGAGGCTATTTATTCTGCCATATCAGGCTATATATGACTATTTATTCTGCCACATGCTTGCCATAAAAAGGTGACTATGCTTGTCGTAAGAGGCGACTAACGGGATCGGGTGGTCAGGCTCGCTGACTTGATTAACACATGACATCCGTTTCCAATTGCGCAGATCAATGCTCATGTTCTTGATCACTGGATCGGATGACTCGATTATTTACAGACCGCCGCCATAAGTGCGGCGTAAAACTGAACTCACTCACTCACTATTTATTCTGCCATATCAGACTACATACGACTATATAGTCCACTATCAGGCTATATAATAGTTTCACGAAGACCAGAACATAGTTGATCTCACGACAAAACCCTTTCTACTTACAAAAGAAGTTTGCGCTAAACACAGAGTTAAGTGACTGAGTGAGTGAGTTAATATTTAACGTCACCTTGGCAATATTGCAGCCATATCGTGACGGGAACATTTAACAATGAACAGGGCTATATGTATATTATAAAAACCTGTCATCGAAGGACAGTAAAACAACCAGATTATCACAATTTGAAATAAAACTAGCGTGGAGCGTTAAAACTAATATCGCTATTTAGACGATGCAATATAAAAACAGGCTATATATATCGCCAACAACCGAAGGTAGATCACCACACTAGGGACCATGGGGACTTACAGTACCTTTGCTACCTGCATGGACCCTAGCTGGCCTATATCAGGGAGCAAGAGACGTAGGGTGCCGTCACTTAACGGCCGCCTGGGCGCTGACCATGCACGGCCCATTCCTATGTTGCACATCGACGTAAAGCTGGTTTCCAGGGCTATCTGGCAGTGTCATCAGAAATGACCTGCCGTCGACAGGTTCGACGTCGGGACGCTTTAAAGTCCGATGTAACTCGATTTTTGGCAGCTTTTCACGCTGCGGGTACTTGTCATGTTTCGTACATCGACCCCAGGGTTTTGATTTGACTCTGGATCGGAAGCCCTGTGTCTTGGCTTTCACGTCATATGCGACACATGCGGGTGCAGTCATGTTTTCCCACCCTTAAAGCCACCCAAAGCTAAGCCCCGTGCGCGTAACGGTGGCCAAAACAGCTCAGATTTGATATCACCAGGGTTTGATCTATGCATCCTGCGTTCACTAATTGTCCCATCCCGGGAGAAAGAGACATACTGCACACATATCATACATGAAAATTCGGCCACGTGCATGAAGCACCTGGGGTTATCACGGGGTCGACATGGGGTGCCTGGTTGGGCGTCCACGCCCATTTTCCCATCTGTTATAGACCTGTAATTTTACCGAGACAAAAGCCTTACTCGGAGAGCATCTTTTAAACGTCACTCGAACGTTGAATATTCACATCCTATCGACAGGTTTCACATCGACGTGAAGCTGGTCCCCAGGGCTATCTGGTGGTAACATCAGAAGTGACAAATCTTTACCGGGTTCGACGCCGGGGCGCTTTTAAGCCCGATTTATTCCGATTTATGGCAATTTTTTCACGCTGTAGGTACTTGTCATGTTTCGTACATCGACCCCAGGGTTTTGTCTTCGACATGGGTCGGAAGCCCTGTGTCTTGACTTTCGCGTCATGTGCGACACGTGTGGCTGCCGTTATGTTTTCCCACCCTTAAAGCCACCCAAAGCCAAAGCCTGTGCGTGCGGCGGGATGCAAAACAGCTTATTTGATATCACGCGAGTGAGTGAGTGAGTGAGTGAGTGAGTGAGTGAGTGAGTGAGTGAGTGAGTGAGTGAGTGAGTGAGTGAGTGAGTGAGTGAGTGAGTGAGTGAGTGAGTGAGTGAGTGAGTGAGTGAGTGAGTGAGTGAGTGAGTGAGTGAGTGAGTAAACATACCTACACATACACTAACGAATTGAAAGCCAGAACTGCCCATTAGCTTTTGGTGCCAGGTGTACGCCGTCCTTGGCTAGCAGCGCAGGTCCCATCCTCATGTGCTGGCTGTGTTCCCAAAGGGTGGCATCCAGACGGCGTCGCAACATCTTCTTCAAGCGCCGGTTCGCCTCCTCCACCTTCCGCTTGTAGGCAGAGACCGTCATGTTCCTTGGTTTTACCCTCGGAAACAGACTCCCTATCACCGCCCTGGAGCCTGGCCGTTTCCACCGAAGGTAGTCCAGAAGATCCAGCAGGTCTTCGACCAGGTCCCGAGGATCAGTAGAGGCCGACACGTCGTTCTCTCCCACTTGAAAGAACACAATGCCCTGAAAAGCTGCATCAAGGGCATCCACCTCAGCTTTCATCCGAGCGACGGTCGCCCCTCCGATCCCACGCACGGTAGTGAGGATGCCATGTGGAGGGGGACAGACTTGAACAAGTCGCCGCACGAAACTATGCCCCAGGATGGCAAAGTGCAGTGGCTTTGAAACAGGAGCTTCAAAAAGTGAGCAGGCCATGACTTGAATGAAGTTAGTCTTCAAAAACGATTTCTGACAATGAGTTGTGTCAAATAATATCAGCACAAGTGCCGTGATGCTCGTATCTGACTGCTAAGTATATATAGCCTGGGTCATTGATACGTGTTTGTACTGAGCTCTGCATTGAACTCACGGGATCAATCGTTCATGGATTAAGACCTGTTGTTAGCTTAAGCCTGACACGACTCACTCATCTCGTTCAGTTATGGGATAAAACAACGAGTCAATGATTGGTGTTTTCAGTCGTAATTGCCGCCACTTTGGTTGGCTTCTCACTCAGAAACTCACGGATTAGGCATTACCATCAAAGCATCAGAGCCAAGCTTGTGTGTCCCACCCCGACAAGTGCTTCTGCAAACATGACACCAGTCACGGCACAATTCCAGACAATGTAGTGATGTGATGTGATTGTGTTTGTCTTGTGTGAGGGTGACCTGTAGTAACGCTAAGAATCACAAAGACAGTGTCTTCGCTTTCTCTTCAGCTGGAATTAAAGACAATACCAAGGCTACATTTCCATACAGCATCAAACAACTTCCATACAACATCAAACTATCGGGAGTACGGATCACACCAGCTGGAACTAAAGACAATACCAAGGCTACATTTCCATGCAACATCAAACTATCGGCAAACATGGAAACCCGGTACTAAGCATCACACCAGCTGGAATTAAAGACAATGCCAAGGCTACATTTCCATACAACATCAAACAACTTCCATGCAACATCAAACTATCGGGAGTACGGATCACACCAGCTGGAACTAAAGACAATACCAAGGCTACATTTCCATGCAACATCAAACTATCGGCAAACATGGAAACCCGGTATTAAGCATCACACCAGCTGGAATTAAAGACAATGCCAAGGCTACATTTCTATACAACATCAAACAACTTCCATGCAACATCAAACTATCGGGAGTACGGATCACACCAGCTGGAACTAAAGACAATACCAAGGCTACATTTCCATGCAACATCAAACTATCGGCAAACATAGAAACCCGGCATTAAGCATCACACCAGCTGGAATTAAAGACAATTTTTCCGGGCCAGTTTGTAGGCATTGAAAATATGGCACCTTCACCCGGTAACATATTATCAATGCCTCGGCCGAACGACTGACTTTGTAGACCTTGATGCAAGTATACCATTTCACTTGGGTCAAGGGTTACATCATCTACCCTTTTCCACCTACTTTGTTTATTTCGCGCTTTTAGTTTTTATTAGTGGTGTTAGGTGTTTTTGTTTTGAGTTGGTAATGTTTGAGTTTCGTAGTCACCTTCTCTCTCTCTTGGTAATTTTTTCACGTTAATTTAATGTTTTTGGTTTGGGGTTAAGTGGTTTAGGCGGTGTTACTTTTGTCCTTTTAGTTTGGCATTTATCTCCAGTTTTACGTTCTGTCATTGTCAGTGTTTATTATTCAGTTATACGCACCGCGGTATTCATGGTTTTAGCTTTAAATTTATGTCATTTAGGTTTGGGTTAGCGGATTAGTTTTAACATTGTCGGTATTGATGATTTTAGCTTTAAGGTTATGTCATTTAGGTTAATTCGGAATGGGTTAGTGATTTGGTGTAGAGAGAAGGACGTGGACTTTCCGTTTTAATTTTATGTTACTTTGATTGGAGGTTAATGGTTTGGATTAGAAGGGAACAGCGTTAGGTTGTTCTTTTAATTTAGCATGCACCATGATAACCATAGCTCACGAATTGTTGAATACCCATACAATTGCCGTACATAATGGACAGATACCTCAAATATGTTAACACAAATGTATCATACAAATCATGAAACCTGGAAGGATACAACTTTCATTCCAAAGTCTGATTGCTGTGAAGGCACACTTGAGTCGACGTAGGAAGGAGGTCGTGGTTCTTCAAGTACTGTTGGCAGTTGAGCTGCTACACGTGAACAACACACACTACGCTTTACATCAACATGCATAACAAAACGTCAATGTCCGTCTGGCATGTCATGCCGTCGCATCTACCCATCAAGTAGATGTCTCACGTAGCTGTAGACACTACAGCAATAAACCGCTCATTTCCCATATGCCACACCTTAGGGAATCGCAAAGATTTGACACGGCAAATCATGAACAATTACCACCAAATCGAACTAGAGTCTCCTGTCAAGACTCGAACGGGTGTGCCTGCGCCAGCTACCCTGTCACCATCATCGCTTATCCTCTCGGGATCGTCCCCTCGCCTGCTATGCAACACCAGCCTGTCGATCTGCTTCCGACACTATCACCCATCTCTAGGCAAAAGTCAGCAGAGTCTACACTTGCTCACGGGCAAATCAAGACTCGAACGGGTTTGCCTGCGCCAGCTACCGTTTCACCATCATCGACTCTCCTCTCGGGATCGTCCCCTCGCCTGCTATGCAACACCAGCCTGTCGATCTGCTTCCGACACTATCACCCATCTCTAGGCAAAAGTCAGCAGAGTCTACACTTGCTCACGGGCAAATCAAGACTCGAACGGGTTTGCCTGCGCCAGCTACCGTTTCACCATCATCGACTCTCCTCTCGGGATCGTCCCCTCGCCTGCTATGCAACACCAGCATATCGTTCTGCTTCTCGCAAACTCGCCATTGAGCCCCCTGTCAAGACTCGATAGTTTTCCGTTTTGCTACACCATGGCCGCTTATAGATCGAGCGTCTTCGGCAGAACGAATGATGAATAGTATGAACAACGTCGCGCGCCGTTGCTCACGCTAACCACCACGTCAACCAAGTGCTTGATCATGGTGGAGGTCGGAATTATCCCCCTATGCACAACCTTGATACTTTCCAACCTCCGTGGGCAGACGTAGAGGGCAGCGTCGCAATTTCCGCATCGCCGTTCCGTTCCCGTCCCGTCTACGTTCGTGCCCGGGGAACGTAGGCATTTTCCGAGCAGTGGCCAAGCTGGCTCGGGTTCCCCTTGTGTAGAAAAGTACGTAAATACGTTGGATAGTTAAACTTTCACCTGACGATAGTACACATTTTAAAAAGTTTAGATTTACTTTATTTGAAAAGATAGAGCAACGAAATTTTGCATGTACCTCCGCCATTAAATGGGCTTTCTGGCAATACCATCCAATTTGACATCTGACTTTTAGAAAAGAAGTTACATAGTATTTTTAAAAAAAGTACAGTAAAAAACGACTATTTTTTCGAACAAATTGTGCAATATACTTTACAATTTTCAGAATAGATGAAATCTGCTTACACCATTGTTGCCGTCACCAGAAGAGCTTTCTAATGATACCAAAAAATGTATGCTACAGACTAGAGTGCTGCAGTTAGAAGCAAAAAAGACGCAATAAGGCAACACGAGAGCAAATGCGCCATTGAAAGGCCGTAGACGCGAAAAGCGGCGGTATATACGGACGTGTGTAGCCTCTCCAAAAACCATTGTATATGTACATGTGATACGTCGTTAGAAGCAGATTTGAAAGGGCATTCATACGCATTATGGACATTTAGGAACGAGAAAACGATATAAAAATTATCAACGAAATTAACTTCCGATTACCGATCCGCTGACACGGAAATAGCATGCGGCATTACATGCGGACAGCTATACACAACATTGCAGACGTGCATGTTATACATCGCTAGAAACCCCATGGAAAGACCTTTCAAATGAATCATAGATATAAGAAATCCAATGAGGGATAACGAAATTAGAACGAAAGTCTACTTCCGCTAACGGCGCCGTTGCGACGGAACTAACATGCGGCATTAAACCTGGACAGCTATACACAACATTGCAGACGTGCATGTTATACATCGCTAGAAACCCCATGGAAAGACCTTTCAAATGAATCATAGATATAAGAAATCCAATGAGTGATAACGAAATTAGGACGAAAGCCTACTTCCGCTAACGGCGCCGTTGGGACGGAACTAACATGCGGCATGACATACGGACAGCTATACACAACATTGCAGACGTGCATGTTATACATCGCTAGAAACCCCATGGAAAGACCTTTCAAATGAATCATAGATACAAGAAATCCAATGAGGGATAACGAAATTAGAACGAAAGTCTACTTCCGCTACCGGCGCCTTTGCGACGGAACTAACATGCGGCATCAAATCTGGACAGCTATACACAACATTGCAGACATGCATGTCATACATCGCCAGAAACCCCATGAAGAGACCTTTCAAATGAATCATAGATATTAGAAATCCAATGAGGGATAACGAAATTAGAACGAAAGTCTACTTCCGCTACCGGCGCCGTTGCGACGGAACGGACAAGCGGCATTACCTACGGACATGCCTAGCATCTTTGCTCAACGTCGCACATGCACATGCCATACACCACCAGAAGCGAATTGAAATGCTCTTTCTAATGAATATAAGATACTGAAAGTCGCATCAGACATGTACACATGATTAACCAAGAAATAACGCACTGATGGTGTTGGCGACGCACGGGACACGCGGCATGACACGCAGGCGTATGTAGCTTGACATGCCAGTGCACATGGGCATGTCGTACATCGTCTTGAAGCCCATTTGCATGGGCTTTCACATGCACTATAGATGTTAGGGATCTTCGAAAGGAGAGAGATATTATAAGGGGTTATTGGTGGGGTCGACATGAGTCGGCGGCGGAAGTCAAGCCGGATAGAAAAGCGGCACTATATGCAGACGGTTGCAGCTGTGCACAGCATTGCAGACGTGCATGTTATGCATCGCCAGAAACCCCATGAAGAGACCTTTCAAATGAATCATAGATATTAGAAATCCAATGAGGGATAACGAAATTAGAACGAAAGTCTACTTCCGCTACCGGCGCCGTTGCGACGGAACGGACAAGCGGCATTACCTACGGACATGCCTAGCATCTTTGCTCAACGTCGCACATGCACATGCCATACACCACCAGAAGCGAATTGAAATGCTCTTTCTAATGAATATAAGATACTGAAAGTCGCATCAGACATGTACACATGATTAACCAAGAAATAACGCACTGATGGTGTTGGCGACGCACGGGACACGCGGCATGACACGCAGGCGTATGTAGCTTGACATGCCAGTGCACATGGGCATGTCGTACATCGTCTTGAAGCCCATTTGCATGGGCTTTCACATGCACTATAGATGTTAGGGATCTTCGAAAGGAGAGAGATATTATAAGGGGTTATTGGTGGGGTCGACATGAGTCGGCGGCGGAAGTCAAGCCGGATAGAAAAGCGGCACTATATGCAGACGGTTGCAGCTGTGCACAGAATTGCAGACGTGCATGTTATGCATCGCCAGAAACCCCATGAAGAGACCGTTCAAATGAATCATAGATATTAGAAATCCAATGAGGGATAACGAAATTAGAACGAAAGTCTACTTCCGCTACCGGCGCCGTTGCGACGGAACGGACAAGCGGCATTACCTACGGACATGCCTAGCATCTTTGCTCAACGTCGCACATGCACATGCCATACACCACCAGAAGCGAATTGAAATGCTCTTTCTAATGAATATAAGATACTGAAAGTCGCATCAGACATGTACACATGATTAACCAAGAAATAACGCACTGATGGTGTTGGCGACGCACGGGACACGCGGCATGACACGCAGGCGTATGTAGCTTGACATGCCAGTGCACATGGACATGTCGTACATCGTCTTGAAGCCCATTTGCGTGGGCTTTCACATGCACTATAGATGTTAGGGATCTTCGAAAGGAGAGAAATATTATAAGGGGTTATTGGTGGGGTCGACATGAGTCGGCGGCGGAAGTCAAGCCGGATAGAAAAGCGGCACTATATGCAGACGGTTGCAGCTGTGCACAGAATTGCAGACGTGCATGTTATGCATCGCCAGAAACCCCATGAAGAGACCGTTCAAATGAATCATAGATATTAGAAATCCAATGAGGGATAACGAAATTAGAACGAAAGTCTACTTCCGCTACCGGCGCCGTTGCGACGGAACGGACAAGCGGCATTACCTACGGACATGCCTAGCATCTTTGCTCAACGTCGCACATGCACATGCCATACACCACCAGAAGCGAATTGAAATGCTCTTTCTAATGAATATAAGATACTGAAAGTCGCATCAGACATGTACACATGATTAACCAAGAAATAACGCACTGATGGTGTTGGCGACGCACGGGACACGCGGCATGACACGCAGGCGTATGTAGCTTGACATGCCAGTGCACATGGGCATGTCGTACATCGTCTTGAAGCCCATTTGCATGGGCTTTCACATGCACTATAGATGTTAGGGATCTTCGAAAGGAGAGAGATATTATAAGGGGTTATTGGTGGGGTCGACATGAGTCGGCGGCGGAAGTCAAGCCGGATAGAAAAGCGGCACTATATGCAGACGGTTGCAGCTGTGCACAGCATTGCAGACGTGCATGTTATGCATCGCCAGAAACCCCATGAAGAGACCTATCAAATGAATCATAGATATTAGAAATCCAATGAGGGATAACGAAATTAGAACGAAAGTCTACTTCCGCTACCGGCGCCGTTGCGACGGAACGGACAAGCGGCATTACCTACGGACATGCCTAGCATCTTTGCTCAACGTCGCACATGCACATGCCATACACCACCAGAAGCGAATTGAAATGCTCTTTCTAATGAATATAAGATACTGAAAGTCGCATCAGACATGTACACATGATTAACCAAGAAATAACGCACTGATGGTGTTGGCGACGCACGGGACACGCGGCATGACACGCAGGCGTATGTAGCTTGACATGCCAGTGCACATGGACATGTCGTACATCGTCTTGAAGCCCATTTGCGTGGGCTTTCACATGCACTATAGATGTTAGGGATCTTCGAAAGGAGAGAGATATTATAAGGGGTTATTGGTGGGGTCGACATGAGTCGGCGGCGGAAGTCAAGCCGGATAGAAAAGCGGCACTATATGCAGACGGTTGCAGCTGTGCACAGAATTGCAGACGTGCATGTTATGCATCGCCAGAAACCCCATGAAGAGACCGTTCAAATGAATCATAGATATTAGAAATCCAATGAGGGATAACGAAATTAGAACGAAAGTCTACTTCCGCTACCGGCGCCGTTGCGACGGAACGGACAAGCGGCATTACCTACGGACATGCCTAGCATCTTTGCTCAACGTCGCACATGCACATGCCATACACCACCAGAAGCGAATTGAAATGCTCTTTCTAATGAATATAAGATACTGAAAGTCGCATCAGACATGTACACATGATTAACCAAGAAATAACGCACTGATGGTGTTGGCGACGCACGGGACACGCGGCATGACACGCAGGCGTATGTAGCTTGACATGCCAGTGCACATGGACATGTCGTACATCGTCTTGAAGCCCATTTGCGTGGGCTTTCACATGCACTATAGATGTTAGGGATCTTCGAAAGGAGAGAGATATTATAAGGGGTTATTGGTGGGGTCGACATGAGTCGGCGGCGGAAGTCAAGCCGGATAGAAAAGCGGCACTATATGCAGACGGTTGCAGCTGTGCACAGAATTGCAGACGTGCATGTTATGCATCGCCAGAAACCCCATGAAGAGACCTTTCAAATGAATCACAGATATTAGAAATCCAATGAGGGATAACGAAATTAGAACGAAAGTCTACTTCCGCTACCGGCACCGCTGCGACGGAACGGACAAGCGGCATCACCTACGGACATGCCTAGCATCTTTGGTAGAAAGAAAATATAGCTGAAAAAGATATAGTATGTTAGATATATAAAGAATTGTATGTTTGAACCAAATATATCATGAAATAGACTTTTGCGAAACCACATGAACGAAACATTGCATTGCATTTGAAATTTGATTTATGTAGCGCAGAATGGATATAGAAAAATATATCTGAAAAAGACATAACACATTAGTTACATAAAGAATTGTATAACTGAACCAAATACATTATGAGCTATTTGTGTTAACCAGCACTCACCACGTGGAGGTTGCTCATTTAAGAGTGCCATTTTTCTTCTCCTGCACCATTCCCACAACAGCAAGTTCGAACAGCGAACCCCTTTACTACTGCTGTATAAACCTAATGGGTCGAAACTGACATTAGGTTATGGAATTACAGGCTATAACCTACTACTTCTATCCTACGGTTTTGGTTTGATCTACTCTCTGGTCTAGTGTCATGTAGTTTGTCCTGCACCATTCCCACAACAGCAAGTTCGAACAGCGAACCCCTTTACTACTGCTGTATAAACCTAATGGGTCGAAACTGACATAAGGTTATGGAATTACAGGCTATAACCTACTACTTCTATCCTACGGGTTTGGCTTTATCAACTTTCCGGTCTACTTTCACTTTCATCTACTTGTTTCTCACCTTTTGGGCTTTATGAGCTTGCCTTTTCCTTTGCTTTTCCCTTTTCCCTTCCCCCTACCTTCAAGGGGCTGGGGCTGGGGCTGGAGCTGGCTGGAGGAATCTGTTGGAACTGACGCCGATGCAGATTCCTCAGCGTTTGATGTACCCGCTGCTTGTTGGATAACATCTTGCACAAAAGCACACTCACTAGCAGCCTGTAAGGGAGTCTTCTTAGCGTAGTACCTACTGACAGTCTTTTGGCCATGTGCAAGATAGTCACTGGCCATCTTACGTTTTGCAGCATCATCGGGATGCTGCCTTGCCACTTCAGTCTCCAAAGCTTTCCGAACATCCGTGGCCGTAAATGTCCTCCGTTCGTTTTCGAAGTTGGGTTTAAGGAAACCTCTTGTCCTCTGATAGCGGGCCAACTCGAGACACATATTCCCCACTTCAGTGCCGTCCACTCTCCTGAAGAAAGGCGATTTGTCCGGTACAGCATCTTCAGGCATGTCACCACGTACATATTGACGGTAATCCCTGAACATGTCGTAATCCTCTTTGGACAAGCTTAGGGTGACCAGGAAGCTCATGGACGTCTTGTGGTCCATGAAAGAAAGTTGGTACCTCCCGGCAACACACCGTGCCTTATTGAAATCTGCCAACTTCATACACGACGGCACTGAAGGTCTTTGGGCATGTCCAAGTTGAATTATCCCACAAGACAAGTACCGCATCACCAGGCGCTGATCGTCCTCAGATGGAAGTTGATCTGCCTTGGCCCGGTCCAGGATGTCCCTCACCTCTTGTCTGGTTGCAGGATCGGTGTACCCCTTTTGAACAACGGAAATGGGCGGCGGTTGTTTGGTTTCATCTCTGAATTCTGTAACAGATTTACGGACCTCTTCGCGTTTATACTGGCTAGAGACACCTGTATATGAACAATGCGTAGCACTTGTAAACCTACGCAAATTATCGAAAACCCTTGGGGACATTTGAACGTACGTTTGGCAGTAGCTGAGAAAGGATTTGACAGCTGACATGTAATTTTTAATGCCACCTGCAGATACCCCATTTTGTGAAAGGACCGTGTTAAAATAATGAATTTCATCTACATGCTCAAATATATCAAAGTTGATACAAGCCATATTACTATTTGGGAAAACATGTTTTTGGATATAACAGAAAAACTTAGAAACGCGGCGACACGTGTCACCAGCATTACGCCCTGCTTTTTTAAGAATATTGGTTAAATATTGATAAAACCCTGAAAGTGTCGGCTCACTTTCAGGGAACCTATCGTATAAGCCAGTGTTTGTAAGATTAGCCCTGACTGTGTTTTGTTTGTAATTATACCGAGTACCACTTCTGGTAGACCCAGTTAAACCAGCACTGGTACTCGGCATTGGATTACTAGTTGAAGGAGAGGCTGCAGATGCGTCCTCTCCTTGAATTGTGTGGCCAAAGTGTTTAAGTACCCTGATGTAATCAGGGATTTGATTTTTGTTGACACTGTATGTGCCACAAAATGCCAGTAGAGCCGACATTGACACCAGCTGTGTAGCAGTATAGGACTCGCTACGGCGGCGATTTTGGGCGTGTATGGCGTGTAGACCAGGAGTAGAACTACCAGGATAACATTGCTTTAAATGCGCGATGCCTTTGTAATATGTTTTACACTTTTGACAAACGACCGAAATGTTTGTGGAAGGCATACTTGATGATAGTGCTGGGACACTTACTTTCTGGGAATGATTGGTCTGGATGTCACAGTCTTGAACAAATTAAGAAATAAACTGCTTATACGATATGTCTATTTAGGGAATAAACCTAGTAATGTTGAGTATCAGTTTGATAAAGTGAGCAACGTAAATGACTGAAAAATGCAGAAATTAAGAACAAACGAGAAGAAATAAAAGTAAAGTTCACTTGCCAATGGTGATTGCCAGCGCTGACTGGTAGTGATCCACTAAGACACTTGGTCTGTGATGATGAAATTGCAGTGACATGCATTCCCTTATATTACCATGTCGCGGTCAGACAACCAATGGGATGGTTTAGATGAAGTTCACGTGGCCAAGCCGGATGTTTCTACGGGGGAGGAGGAAACTGGAAATTGTCCATCTCCATTCCATGCGTGATGTCCATTTGGAGGGGCAAGAGCATGCCAAAAGGTGTGAATTGCACATGCCAAAGGAATTTTATACGCAAAGTTGAAGTCAGTGGGGCGACGAGGTTTAAAATCACAAAGTAGCGGCATGTCAAAAGGAAGTGACCCAAGCTGAGTGATTATAACCATAAGAGAGCAAGGCAGGTGACGAAATTACAATTGCTGATAAATAGCATCTCCAGGGTACGAAGATGTGAACACAGACGAGTGATATGCAGCTAATCACGTAGTAATTAAGTTTACAGGAAGGTAGAGAAGAACGTGTACTCGTAGTATATACAATCAGTCCATGCGGACAGATCTGAAAGAAGTTATGAAAATAATGATGATAAGGAGTTGCGAACGCAACTCAGTAACTAAGTGGCCAGACAGAGGCGGCCTTTGTGATAAGTTACAGTTGTCAGAGCATGGCGCCATCTTGTCTGTTTGATGCGCGTCGTTACATAAGGGAACGTTTATTCGAATGCACAGTATACCTTGGCACATCCACATTGTCAAGGTATTACCGACCCCTTTTACACCATTGGTTTCTGATGCTGAAGTAACAGCTGAGGAAAGATGCGCGCCAGATCCCCAATTCTACCAGCCACACGCACAAGTACAGTTACATAATGCCGCGCATTCCTTGATTAAAAGACGTTCCTTGAATGCATATTATAACCTGGCATAGACGCACTTTCAAGGGCTTTCAGGTGCGTTTGAAACATTAAATGTTGGATGATTGATCGTGAAATTATAGGTGCCGTAACACTGACGGGAGACGTGCGCCAGACCCCCGACTTTAACCGCCATCAGCAGTTGCATAATGACGCGCATGGCTTGACTGTCTGAGGTGACACGAATATACGTCACACCTTGGCACAACCGCACTTTCAAGGGCTTTCCGATGCATTTTAAATCTTTCATTTTGGATGAAGGATAATGAAATAATAGCTGGCGGAAGGTACGCGCCAGATCTCCGTTTTTACCTACCAGTCGCACAAGAACAGTTACGTAATGACGCGCATTGCCTGATTATCTCATGTTGCTCGAACGCCCGTTATAATTTGGCAGAGCCGCACTTTCAAGGGCTTTCAGATGCATGTTAAACATTAAATTTTGGATGGTGGATCGTGAAATTATAGCTGCCGTAACACTGACGGGAGACGAGCGCCGGATCCCCGACTACTTTACCCGCCATTGGCGCAAATGCATTTACATAATGGCGCGCATTGCTTGACTCTCAGACGCGACTCGAATGCACATTACACCTTGGCAGAACCGCACTTTCAAGGGCTTTCCACCACCGTAAAAGTTTATATATTAAGACCACAGGCGTTGCTTCTATGGCTTTATTCCAGTTCGTTGCAACTTTAGCTCTGTCACGTATATTGATTCCTGTGTAGAGCGAATGTCTAATGTTGCACACCAGCATGTTGCACATTTCCAGAATCCCACATGAATCCCCTTGCAAATGCTTTGTAGTTGTAAATATTAACGACGCCGGTATAGCCGGTGAACAGATTCATGTAAATTCCGCCAATCTATATCACCTGCGGTATTTGTTGCATTTCGCACATGAATACCCATGTAGCTCCACCACTAAATGCGCAACGTGTGCGTTTTATACACTGTCTGACACACGCTTTAACTGGCTTTCAAACGCAGTATATAAATGCATTTTCTAAGGTGAATCGTAAGAGTGGTTGCCATTAGATCATGACCGGACTATGGTGGCATGATGACTACTGTGATATAGAAGAATTGAAGTTCAACAAAATTACACAAACCATCATGTCGGAGATTCAATCTGGACTGGTTACCAGGGGCACCATTAGAATCACGTTTGCATTTTTGGAGAGAGCGTTGGATCGGGTTTCCAACCATGTATAACATGCATAGATATCACAAAGTAAAAGGCTTCCAAAATACAATGGCGCGAGCGACTTCCACCGGAGGCTGGGTGGAAGAAAAGTCTTCCACCGAGACTCCTGTGGAAGAAATTCAGAAGGCCTAAAATCACGGAAACCTTAATTGCTGGGCTATAAATTTGCCAAAAAAGAAACAGAAAAATTCTACGTGACGCGCAAGGGTCCCGCTATCCAATGACGTGCAGGATGCGCGTGTAAGGCGGCGAATGCAGCTCCCAAGGGAGCCGTGCTGCAATAGGTGATACAATCTGGGTGGATTTACACCATCCCTTCAGCTGTTGGCGATTGTAAGAAATGTAGCCACGATTAAAATAGAGGAGTACTACGTCTAAAAATCCTGGTAAGTTCAAATTTACTTCAAATGTTTTGGGACTTACGTATCCTCTCAGGAGGACAATAATTTTACAGTACTTTAACCCCCCTCGAGGATACAGCCACTAACAATCTTAGTTACTAATTCAAACTTCCATCCATAAAATATATATCTATTTACAAATCACTTAACAAATCTAATTCTTTTTAAAATGCAATAATTAAATGAGAATTTACGTTACTAAAAAGATCCTTCAAAGTTCGTGATTTAAAATAGTTATCCCTTGTGATAGAATACTAAACACAGTCAAGCAAAATATGCTTGACTGTAATTCTTTCATCACAAGGGATGCAGAACGGAGGATCCTCGCCTTTCAATAGGCATTCATGAGTATACCTTGTGTGGCCAATGCGACATCGTCGCATAATGACCTCCTCAAATCTGGACTGACAACCCAAGTAAGTATAACCGATATAAGGTTTTATTTCATGTAATTTATTTAGACCTACCTGGGTATCCCACTTCTTCTGCATCAGATCACGGATGTAAGATCTTATTGTAGCTTTATAATCTGAGTAAGGAATAAGAAGTGGTGTCACAGATTTGTTGAGTGCTGCCTTCGCAGCAAGATCGGCCATTGTGTTGCCAGAAATGCCTACGTGACTGGGTAACCAACAAAGGACGATGTCGCATTGGCCAGTAGCAAGATCATTATACAATTCAACAATTTCAATTAAAAGTGGATGGTTACAAGAAATATTTTTAATAGCCTGAAGGCAAGAAAGAGAGTCGAAATAAATTATATACTGTTTATGTATAGGGTGTCTTTCAATATATTTAAGAGCCGTTAGTATGGCGTTAGCTTCTGCTGTAAAAATAGAACTATTACCTGGTAATCTAGAAGATATTGTTCTGGATCCAAAGGCAGTGGCACAAGCCACTGCGCCACCATCCTTGGACCCATCTGTAAATAAAGGTTTATAATTGCTATATTTATGTTTTAATTGATTATATTCTTGTTTGTATTGTAATTCATTTGTTTCTGATTTTTTAAAAGTAGTTAATGTTAGGTCCACTTGGGGCCTAACCAATTGCCAAGGAGGAGAAGACAGAAGACGGGAATGAGCTATGTATTCCAGCTCAATGCCGGCTGAAGAAAGAAATGGTTTAATTCTTAAACCAAGAGGCGGAACAAGAGAAGATTTCCTTTTGTATAAATCCTCATACAGAGAACTGAAAACACAGTTATATGCAGGGTTTGACTCACTGGAATATAATTTTGTTACATACTGTAAAGCCAATTTTATACGTCGCTGCTCAAGAGATGGCTCATCAGCCTCAACGCACAGGCTGTCAACAGGTGAAGTTCGAAAGGAGCCAAGACAAAGTCTCAGACCTTGATGGTGAACAGAATCCAAAAGTTTTAGGTTGCTTTTACAGGCTCCACCATATACAATGGAGCCATAATCAAGTTTTGACCGGATAAGTGATCGATAAAGCTGCAGGAGGGTAGCTTGATCCCCTCCCCACTTAGAATTGGAAACGACTTTCAACAAATCAAGTGCCTTCAGGCATTTAGTTTTGAGGGATTTGATATGTGGGGGAAACGACAAATGTGAGTCAAAAATTATTCCCAAAAACTTGGCCTCCTTTACAACTTTTATGGGAGATCCGTTTAGAAACAGTTCAGGATCATTATGCGGTTTATATTTTCTACAAAAGTGTATACAATTAGTTTTGGATTTAGAAAATTTAAAGTCGTTTTCAAGACACCATTTATCTATTTTATTTAAACACAGCTGCAGTTGCCGCTCAATAGTATGCATTTTTTTACCACGACAAGAAATATTAAAATCATCCACAAATAACGATCCATCAATTGAATCGTTTAAAACTTTTGACAAACTATTTATCTTTATACTAAAAAGTGTTACAGACAAAATACTGCCTTGTGGAACACCCTGATCCTGATTGTAATGATCAGACAGGGAAGAACCCACTCTAACTTGAAATTGCCTGTTATTTACAAAGTTGGCTATGAACTGAGGTAAACGACCTCGTAAGCCAAAGTCATGTAAATCTCTTAAAATCCCATGTTTCCAGGTAGTGTCGTAGGCTTTTTCTAAATCGAAAAAAATCGATACTGCATGTTGCTTATTAATTATGGCATTCTTAACAAAAGATTCTAAACGCACTAAATGATCGATAGTACTTCTGCTTTTACGGAAACCACATTGAATATCTGTTATTAGGTTATTGGTTTCCAAGTACCAAACAAGTCGATTATTTATCATGCGTTCCATGGTTTTGCAAACACAGCTAGTTAATGAAATTGGCCTATAATTGGAAGCATCAGTATGATCACGTCCAGGTTTGGGGATGGGAACAATTATTGCATCACGCCACGACGAAGGGAAATTTCCACTTGTCCAGATGTTATCAAAAATATGTAACAGTGTCTCCAAACATGATTCTGGTAAGTGCTTCAGAAGTTGATAATGGATGTTATCAGCTCCAGAAGCAGTGTCGTGAGCCTGATCAAGAGCAGTATGAAGCTCATGTATCGAAAAGGTTTCATTTTAGTCTTCTCCATTATCTGCATTGAAATTAATATATTTCTTTTCTTGCTGTTTTTGATATTTTTGGAATTCAGGTACATAATTAGATGAGGAAGAATGTTTGGCCAACGTACCACCAAGTTTGTTTGCAATATCTGATTGATTAGTCAATAATTTGTTCCCATCTTTTAGATGGTGGATGCTAGATTTTGATCCCTTACCCTTTATTTTCCGGATCATATTCCACACCTTTGATATGGGCGTGCGCGAATTGATTCTTGATACATAGTTGCGCCAAGACTGGCGTTTACTTTGCTTGAAAGTACGCCGTGTTTTAGCATTAATGAGTTTTAATTTATCTAAATTGTGGACCATAGGATGGCGACGGAAGTAATGTTCAGCTTTCTTCCGTGCCTTCCTAGCCTGTTTGCAATCATCTGTAAACCATGGTTTTCGTATGTGAGGAACTGTAGAGGACTTTGGGATACATTCGTCAGCTATTTCATTTAGTGTATCTGAGAAACATTTTATGGCATCAGGGATGTCATTACAAAGTTCAGTTTTGAGTTGGTCAGCACAGAGACTTTCATATAAAGGCCAGTTAGCCTTTTTAAAATTCCATCTTGATGATGGAGGAACGTCAGATGGATTCACAGGGTTTAGTATGGTTGGGAAATGGTCACTTCCACAGAGGTCGTCGTGGACTGACCATTCAAATTCACTCAAAAGGTTGGAGTCCGTAATAGATAAATCAAGCGCTGAATATGTTCCTGTGCCAGGATGTAAATAAGTATTTGCACCGTAATTATAAATACACAAGTCATTATTTGAAATGAAATCCTCCAGTAATTTACCTTTGGTGTTTGTAAGATTACCACCCCAGAGTGGGTTGTGGCCATTTAGGTCACCCATGATGATACATGGTTTAGGTAACTGATCATACAATGTCTGGAGATCAGACTGTTGAAGCACACAAGAAGGTGGAATATACAAAGAGCACAACGTAAACACAACGTGCAGAGTAATTCGCACAGCAACAGCTTGAAGATTGACATTCAGCAACACAGGACTGTGGATCACTCCCTCCCTTACTAAAATAGATGAGCCTCCAGCAGCTCGTTCCCCAGGAGGAGAAAAACAATGATACGAGCTAAAGTGTCGTATATCAATTGTATCTGACGCCTTCAAATACGTTTCTTGAAGGCAAAGAGCTGAAGGTTTCAATTCCTGGTTCAGTAGCTGTAATTCATTTAAGTTTGTCCTAAGTCCTCTACAATTCCATTGCATTAGTATTTGGGAATGATTCATCTCTTGGGCGGTTTGATTGGGGACCTACCTCGCCCATTTCTTTTAGGTGAAGAACTTTCAATTCTACGGTGGATAGTTTCTGAGACATCCATCTCTTCTAATGATCCATACTTATTGTACAGTTTGATGGGATCATCTGAACCTTTTGACTGTCTACCAGTTTGATTTGCACGAGAAGATGTGTTGTCCGATTTACGTGACGCTTTAACGTTTTGGTCTTTTCCAGAATGTGCCTTTTGTGATAGTTCATGGTGTAAACCTGACTGTGATTTTGATGTAATTGTCATAGAAGGTAAAACGTCAGAGGCCTCTGTGGCTGAAATTTGATCAGCAGTTTGTGTAGTAGAATCAGATGTTACGATGGGCTTTGGGTTGACAGAATTCACCCACGTTATATCTGTCTGACATTGAGTTGATGCTGTCATTGTTGATACTGCGTGTCCTTTGGTCACATTTGCATACGTATCAATCTGCTCATTATTTGGTACAAGTTTCTTTGCCTCTGCATACGTGATGTATTTGGTGCATTTTATTTTGCTGATTTCCATCCCTCTTTTCCAAACTGGACAAGATTTACTGGAAGATGAATGAGACCCAGAACAGTTCGTACATTTTTTGACCTCACTGATACAGTCTTCAGTGACATGGGTAGTTTCGCTGCAATGTGCACAGGTTATATTGTTTCTACAGGAATTGACACCATGCCCAAATTTCTGACATTTAAAACACCGCAGTGGGTTAGGGATATACATGTCAACATCTATTTTACAGTATCCTGCTCTGACTGATTTTGGTGCAGTGGGAGATGAAAAGCTAAACAGGTACGTATTTGTGTTGATTGTTTCAGCACCTTGACGTCTGGTGAACCTTTTCACAAATCTAACACCTTGATCCCTCATTTCGTAAGCAATATCCAATTCAGTCATATCACTGAATAGTCTATCACGATCTCTAATAATTCCTCTGCTGGTATTGAGAGATCTGTGAGGAGACACACTAACTGGGACTCCGACAAGTTTATCAATTGACATCAGGTTTGTTGCTTGTTGTCGTTTGCAACACTCAATGAGAATTGATCCACTTCTCAACCGTTTGATATTTTTTATATCACCCGCTATTCCATGAATGCCCTTTGCAACAGCAAAAGGGTTAAGTTTAATTGGGGTTTTGTCAGGTGTTTCCATCACCAAGAATCGTGGCCAGTATTCAACAGATTTTGAAATGAGATCAACATCATCCGTTTCAGAATCATTTTCAAGCGTACGTTTGGATTTTTTAATGGGAGTTTGAAAAGCCATGTTTATATGGATAACGTTTCATCATCTTTACTCCCCACCCGCCACCGAGTGCCAACAAGGGCGATATCTAACGCCTGTGAATGTCCAACAGACAGATATCAGAGATATAAGGATGATATACACCAGCAGTAAGTTCTACCAGTTTGGCTCATGAGCCATCGCCTTCTGGCACCAGCATCTAGGCAAATTTGTTCAAATTTAAAATTCATGTAACACAATGTATACAAAAACACACAAGTCAGTAATATTTCTAAAACAACCAAGCCAAATAATCACAGAGCAATAACAATTAGGTGCTCAGGGCTCGGCATGACCAGCCGATTGATAGAACCGGGCCGGTTCTACCACCCGTCTAGGTGAAGTAGGGGCCAAAGTGGTGTGTTGAGCAAAGGGAACAATGTTCGAGCTCCCACTGCCCTCAACCACCAGACTACCGTCCTCCACCGACACGGGACGCAACCCACGGCAAACACTCCTTGCAACCAGCAATGGGGTGCTGTGGACCTAGTTGACCCGGGTCCACACGGGGGTTTGAATGGCTCTTGGCATTACCCAGCACCCACCACGAGGAGGTGGCCGTTGACGGGTGCCACAGAGTTAAGACAATCATGTAGATGAGTTTATGGATCGCTATCAGATAGTAGCCGTTGGAGAGAAAGTTTAACTCCGCCAGTGTCGCTGGTGCACAAATACATGCTACGGCAGTGAAATATTCACCTCTAAACAAGATAACACTGCATAAAATTCTAAACATTTCACATTTAGAGATCTGCGTCACAGACACAAATAAACATTACACATGAATAGACAGGACAACGTCTGCATTTACTTTCACGATTGTTCTTAAGTGCGATTCCCATTGTGATAACCGGAAATAGAATACACGTGGGAATGTGTTCAATATCCTCCTACATATACATCCTGCGGTGTTGGTGAAGCTGGAGGGACAACCATGATGGTACAGAAGTCCCGTGTCACATCAAATCATCCTGGTTCCATTCTCCATATGTATGCAATATCTGAAGCCCGTTTCTGGTATCCACCGCCGTGATATTGCTGGGATATTTCTAAGGTCGACGTTAAACTATGCTCATGTATTCACTTACACACTCGCGGCTTGGCCAGGATCTTGATCCCCGTCGTCTTCATCATTGCAGCAGCAGCAGCCGTTGTAGCCGGGGTAATTTTTGTAAGGTGAAAGTCCTACAAATAAGTCTTTTTACCTTCAGTTTCTTATGAGAAAATGTTTTCAGAAACGTCAATCTACAAAGTAACGTAGTCTGGCTCTATATAAAACCAAGTATATTGTATATGACATAACATGAAGTATATTGTACGCCCGATAAACAACGGATTGACTGTATATAAAACCAGGGACACTGTGCGTCCAGTAAACAACAGTCTGCCTGTATATAACACCAGGTAGATAATGTACGCCCAGTAAAAACGTAAGTGTATGTAACACGAATCATAGCCAGTAAACAACAGTTTGACTGTATATAGCACGAAGTATATTGTATACACAGTAAACAACAGTTTGTATATATGTATATAAAACAAAAATATATTTGCCTTATGTACGAGGCAAATGACGGGAATATTTAACATAATAGTATGTATTTTTCTTTTGACAGTGATGGTGTCGTTATTCATTTCATCTCATAATTTGCCTTGCAGATATCTACGATGACGAAGGCATATTGCCCTTAATGCAAGGTATGTTATCTTCTAAATTTGATCATAATTTGTTGAAATGCTTTCACTCAAAGACTTAGTCAACCGCTCACTCAACCACTCACCCAACCACACAACCAATGATTCAACCACTCACTTAACCACTCACCCAACCAGACAAGCAGTCACTCATCCACTCACCCAACCACACAACCAACCACTCACCCAACCATACAACCAATCACTCACCCAACCACACAACCAATCACTCAACCACTCACTCAACAACTCACCCAACCACACAACCAATCACTCACCCAAAAACACAACCAATCGCTCACTCAACCATTCATCTCAACCACTCACCCAACCACACAACCAATCACTCACCCAACCACACAACCAATCACTCAACCACTCACTCAACCACTCACCCAACCACACAACCAATCACTCACCCAACCACACAACCAATCACTCAACCACTCACTCAACCACTCACCCAATCACTCACCCAACCACACAACCAATCACTCACCCAACCACACAACCAATCACTCACCCAACCACACAACCAATCACTCACCCAACCACACAACAATCACTCAACCATTCGCTCAACCACTCACCCAACCACACAACCAATCACTCACCCAACCACACAACCAATCACTCACACAACCACACAACCAACCACTCACCCAACCACACAACCAACCACTCACCCAACCACACAACCAATCACTCACCCAACCACACAACCAATCACTCACCCAAACACACAACCTATCGCTCACTCAACCACACAACCAATCACTCACCCAACCACACAACCAATCACTCACCCAACCACACAACCAATCACTCAACCACTCGCTCAACCACTCACCCAACCAATCACTCAACCACTCGCCCAACCACTCACCCAACCACACAACCAATCACTCACCCAACCACACAATTAATCACTCAACCACTCACTCAACCACTCACCCAACCACAAAACCATTCACTCACCCAACCACACAACCAATCACTCAACCACTCACTCAACCACTCACCCAAACATACAACCATTCACTTAACCACTCACTCAACCACTCACCCAACCACACAACCAATCACTCACCCAACCACACAACCAATCACTCACCCAACCATACAACCAATCACTCACCCAACCACACAACCAATCACTCAACCACTCACTCAACCACTCACACAACCACACAACCATTCACTTAACCACTCACCCAACCATACAACCAATCACTCAACCACTCACCCAACCACTCACCCAACCACACAACCAATCACTCACCCAACCACACAACCAATCACTCACCCAACCACACAACCAACCACTCACCCAACCACACAACCAACCACTCAAACAACCACACAACCAACCACTCACCCAACCACACAACCAATCACTCACCCAACCACACAACCAATCACTCACCCAAACACACAACCTATCGCTCACTCAACCACACAACCAATCACTCACCCAACCACACAACCAATCACTCACCCAACCACACAACCAATCACTCACCCAACCACACAACCAATCACTCACCCAACCACACAACCAATCACTCAACCACTCGCTCAACCACTCACCCAACCAATCACTCAACCACTCGCCCAACCACTCACCCAACCACACAACCAATCACTCACCCAACCACACAATTAATCACTCAACCACTCACTCAACCACTCACCCAACCACACAACCATTCACTCACCCAACCACACAACCAATCACTCAACCACTCACTCAACAACTCACCCAAACATACAACCATTCACTTAACCACTCACTCAACCACTCACCCAACCACACAACCAATCACTCAACCATTCGCTCAACCACACACCCAACCACACAACCAATCACTCACCCAACCACACAACCAATCACTCAACCACTCACCCAACCATACAACCATTCACCCACCCAACAACACAACCAATCACTCAACCACTCACTCAACCACTCACCCAACCATACAACCATTCACTTAACCACTCACTCAACCACTCACCCAAAAACACAACCAATCACTCACCCGACCACACAAACAATCACTCAACCACTCACTCAACCACTCACCCAACCACACAACCAATCACTCACCCAACCACACAACCAATCACTCAACCAATCACTCAACCACTCACCCAACCACACAACCATTCACTTAACCACTCAACCAGCCATACAACCAATCAGTCAACCACTCACCCAACCACTCACCCAAACATACAACCATTCACTTAACCACTCACTCAACCACTCACCCAACCACACAACCAATCACTCACCCAACCACACAACCAATCACTCACCCAACCATACAACCAATCACTCACCCAACCACACAACCAATCACTCAACCACTCACTCAACCACTCACACAACCACACAACCATTCACTTAACCACTCACCCAACCATACAACCAATCACTCAACCACTCACCCAACCACTCACCCAACCACACAACCAATCACTCACCCAACCACACAACCAATCACTCACCCAACCACACAACCAACCACTCATCCAACCACACAACCAAGCACTCACCCAACCACACAACCAATCACTCACCCAACCACACAACCAATCACTCACCCAACCACACAACCAATCACTCAACCATTCGCTCAACCACTCACCCAACCACACAACCAATCACTCACCCAACCACACAACCAATCACTCAACCACTCACCCAACCATACAACCATTCACCCACCCAACAACACAACCAATCACTCAACCACTCACTCAACCACTCACCCAACCATACAACCATTCACTTAACCACTCACTCAACCACTCACCCAAAAACACAACCAATCACTCACCCGACCACACAAACAATCACTCAACCACTCACTCAACCACTCACCCAACCACACAACCAATCACTCACCCAACCACACAACCAATCACTCAACCAATCACTCAACCACTCACCCAACCACACAACCATTCACTTAACCACTCAACCAGCCATACAACCAATCAGTCAACCACTCACCCAACCACTCACCCAACCACACAACCAATCACTCACCCAACCACACAACCATTCACTCACCCAACCACACAACCAATCACTCAACCACTCACTCAACCACTCACCCAACCACACAACCATTCACTTTACCACTCACCCAACCATACAACCAATCACTCAACCACTCACTCAACCACTCACCCAACCACACAACCATTCACTTTACCACTCACCCAGCCATACAACCAATCACTCAACCACTCACCCAACCAGAAAACTAACCACTCAACCACTCACCCAACCACACAAGCAATCTCTCAACCACTCACCCAACCACACAACCACTCTCTTAATCACTCATTTCAAAATATCTCTGTCCATCTGTCTATCTATTAAAAATACTTGTAGAGCGGTCAGATCTCGTGTGTGTGTATGTGTGTTCGTGTGTTTGTTCGTGTGTGTGTGTTTTATTCTTGTGTTGGTTTGTTTTGTTGTTTTTTTTTTGTTTTTTTGTTTTTGTTTTTGTTTTTGTTTTTGTTTTTGTTATTTTGTTATTTACAATTGACAAGTTATTGTCTTATTTACAATTTGAATGAAGAACGATAATGTTTTATAAATGATTGATTAGTCAAATAAATATTAAATCTGAGTTGTTACTATTGGAATTGTGAGAATTGCTGAAATCGTACGTCTATTGAGAAACTTTTATATTTATTGTTACGGTTAAGAATTTGCCGTGATAAAAGGTGTAAGAATTCCCCGGTGAACCAGCAAAATAGAAAAAAGACAAGTCAAAAAGATTCAAATAATGTATTATAAATTAAGGACAGAGAGCAAGTTATACAAAGTCACAAGTCAATTTCACAGTACCGATTTCAAATACAATACAAATGAGACAAAATCAATAGGTAACAAAATACAGTATGGTTCAAAATTATTGAGAATAGCTAAAGCATTTCTTATTATTAAACGAGAACAAATCAGATAAAATTGAATGTATTGTGAAAGTGAACTGACCTTTTCATGTTGTGTAGGTAACAATTTAATATTTTATCAAGTCTCCTTGAGCTTCACGGCACAGTCAAAGACGGGTAGGCATACTTCCTATCAGAGAGGTTAGTGTCTCGTGAGTTATGCTGTCCCAGTATCGGACCACTTCTCTCTTCATGTCTTCAATTTTTGTCAACCCCTTTTGATTCACACATTCCTTCATCATCCCCCAAATGTTCTCAATGGGATTTACGTCAGGACTATATGCAGGAAATGGTAATGCAGTCACATTTTTCTCCTGAAACCACTGCTTGGCATGTTTTGCGGTGTGTTTAGGATCATTATCTTGCTGCAAAATCCAGTCATTTCCATAAAACACATGTGCACTTGGAAGGAGAAAATTATCTAATATGTTAGTGTAGCGTTGACTTGTCAGATTTCCCTCAAACACACACAGCGGGGTCGTTCCTAATAAGGATATCCCTCCCCATACATGAAACTTTGGGCTGTATTTAGGTCGTCGATACAACGGTGCTGACGCAGACTTTGTCCATATTTTCACATTATTGGGATATACCCATATTGAGCTTTCATCAGTAAAAATCACATTTTCCCAGTCAAAGTTTTCATGTGCCAAACACCACTCAACACGCCTGTCTGTATGTTCTTGTTTCATGAGAGGAGAAGGAATTCCAGTCTTTTTCTCCCATCCAAGATCAATCAAATTTCTTCTAACTGTAGATTTTGATACAACTGTTGATCCCCTTTCTATCATTTCATACCTGAGGTTGGAGATGCTTGCCCTTTGCTTTTTAGACGCTAAAATTCCCAACCGGACGCGATCTGAGAAGTCCAATTTTCTGGGTCTCCCTGCTCCTTTCTGGTGCCCAAAATCCTTTCCCTCTTGACAATTCTTCCTAATCCTATACACAGTAGAAAGAGGAGTTCCTGTTCTCTCTGCCAATGTATTTACATCATCAATTCCTTGATTACACAACTCAAAAATCAACCTTCTTTTATCTTCAGCAGACATTGTTGACAGTGCTGAGGAAAATGACGTCTGCTACAAATTCAGGGGAGGTAACTCTAATTGTACTATACTCAGTAGGCCAAGATGAGTTACCTCCCTTATACCATTACTTAGTTTTAAGTATCAGTGAATCAGTTGAGGTGTTAGGATAGCTCAAAGTAAGAAGAAAAATTCTCAATAATTATGAACCAGACTATATATAGCAAACTCACCAAAGCCCTATGATCTATGAAAAGCGCTGCAGTTAAACATTGGATTGAGTCTATGTTAATATTTGAATACCATCTTTAGTATCTTGAAAGCAATCCTGTATCTCTGAGGCATTCGAGATGAAATTGAAAACCTACTCGACTAACTGGCATCAGTCAACTTTGTCAACACGTTATCAGTTCTAATTTCATGACAGATTATCCGTAAAGACCCAAGTTGGTACTGACCTTCACTAACCCAAGCTTGTCGTGTTCACAAAGAATATTATTATTAGATAAAAGAATTATAACATTTATCATTGTTTTCTGAGATAGGAATTAACCCAATAAACCTGTAACCTATTCAAAACAAATACAGCACTTGATAGGCTTACAGTAGTTCTTTCCAGATCTGTCTGTATAAATCTAGTACAAGTTTAAGCATGACATACCACTAACGAATGCCACATATATATTGCATTACTAGTGTCTTCCCATTACCATCTCACTAGACTATCATGACTGCGTCTATATATGTGCATGGACATGCTTTTAATTTTGTCAATCGCCAGTGAGCACCTGCCGATGGACACCAAAAAAGTAGGAAAACGTGATTAATGATCAATGTTATCATCACACTGTTGATGGACGTCATCTCCACCTTCATATCAAACTACCAGATTTATTCTTCTTTCAGTGGTCCCAAAGAAAGTGAGTATCACGTGCACCCGTTCCACAAAATGATGCATCATATTTTATTTAAATAATATTGATTTTACAATTTTACACACGAAGCAAGATGTTATCTTCTATTAGTTATGTGTCTCGTGATGACCCAATGTACAGTGTTTACTAGTAGTGATCTCACTGGAATGTAACGTTTCCATGGAGATCCTAGCCCTGCGGTGGTGATTTATATTTTTGTATGACATGATACACTGCCATTCCCGTGTTTATGTAAACAGGACTATTTTCTTTTTCTGCCTTTTCTTTCTTTTTCTTTTTCTTTTTTTTCACAATTTCACCTAAATCCTTTGACTCTCATAGTTACTCTGCTGAACGGCCCGGGTAGAACTGGTGGTAGGTATGCCGTATTTCCCTCAATTGTCCATTTCTTGTCAGTTTTGGGCCAGTTCCCTTCAACAGTGCAGCGTGGTGTGTTTCCTGAACAACAGATCAGTGTTCATGCCGTTGATCACCGGATTTCTTCGGACCACTATCATATAGTTGACAGGTTACGGTTAAAAATAAGTCCCATTCCCATTCCACGAATAAACGGCGACTAACAGGATCAGTTGGTCAATGCTCTTGCAGTTGATCAGTGGATTGTCCGGTGCAGACGCATGTATTTACAGATCCCCGCCAATTGAAAAGTTCTATTTTCATATAACGGTTTTCAGAATCTGATAGCAGTTTTAACAGTTCAAACTTTGCATTTTCAAATGTGTATTTTCTAACTCACACTTAATGTATCAATAAAATGATCGCGTATAAAGACATGTCATTTCACCGTACACTGTAGGTCTGAGGATACACAGACTCAACAAACCGAGAATGTGTACTGTCCTGTTGCTACAATTTGATCAAAACCATGAATGTCTTGTATTTCGGACTGGAGAACGGGTTACTTGATTCTAAAGTAGAAACCTCAGCAAGTCTTAACTGCCGCTGTTGGACTGGTGCTTTTCTCTTCAGAACCTTGTAACGTGGAAAGGCGTGCAGACATTCAGGGTAGGTTCACCTTTTCCAGAATGAAATCAATGCAACGTCTTCTACAATGTCTTTAGCTTAAGGTGCAATAGGGTTGCTATTAAATTCAATTGAAAACATGGACATTGATGTACCCGGTCAACACACTGGCATTGATGTACCCGGTCGACAGACTGGCATTGATGTACCCGATCAACACATTGGCATTGATGTACTCGGTCAACACACGGACATTGATGTACCCGGTCAACACATGGGCATTGATGTACCCGGTCAACTGTTACAAACCTGTACTACTGGAGAAGGCTCTTCTGGTACACTATACCCTGTAACACGTTACAGACTGACGCCTATAAAACTCAGTTGGACACTAGGGAAGACTCTAATGGTCTTCTGATACTCGCTATATCCTGTTACAGACTGACGCCTATACAACAACTCCGTTGGGCACTAGGGAAGGCTGCAATGGTCTTCTGATACACCTTGTAACCTGTTACAGACTGACGCCTGTACATCAACTTAGCTGGACACCAGGGAAGGCTCTAACGGTCTTCTGATTTACCCTGTAGTTTGTGACAGACTGACGCCTATACAAAAACTCAGTTGGACACTAGGGAAGGTTGTAATGGTCTTCTGATGAACCCTGTAGCCTGTTACAGACTGACACCTATACAACAACTCAGCTGGACACTAGCAAAGTCTCTAATGGTCAGCTGATTAACCCTGTAACGGCTAATGCTGACACAACTGTTGTGTGTTTAGGCAACAACAGTTGATGAGTTTGAGGAAAAATAAGTGTGGATGCATTTGCTGGATTCAATTACACTGAGGTTTTATTCATAGACACAATACAACATGAAGACTCACCTTACACAATACAAGATAAAGACTCACCTGACACAATGCAACATGAAGACTCACCTTACACAATACAAGATGTAGAGTCACTGCGGGGAGCAACATCTGATAATGCTAGAATCATGAATCCAGGTGGGGTTCTTACCTGACAATCACATGTCATTTTAAGACCCGTGAACATCCGGGTTAGATGTTTTTATTAGTAACCCAGGATCGTCGTCAGAGGTGACTGGCGGGATCTGACTGTCAACTTAGCTGACTTGACAGATGTCATCGGTTCCTAATGACGTAGATCGAGGCTCATGCTGTTGATCATTGGACTCGATGGTGTATAAACAGCTGACATAGAGCTGGAATATTGGCGAGTGTTGCGTTAAGTCCTACAGGTAAATATTTCAAGGAAAACACGATCTAAACATCAAAACACTTTTTGTAGTTGCCATGGGAACGTTACTGTTCATTCAAATGCTGTGAGTCATTGCCTGTTTGTAGATATTTAGGCCTTTGGTCAACTGTTTTCTCAACTCATCTTTGGACTGAAAGTATGAGTTTATTCCAAGCCCATATGTGTGATCCCTTAACGTGGACATGTTAGCCTTGGATTATTAAATGTAAGCCGTGTGACACAGAGCATGTTGCAGGACATCAGAACGGAGCATTAGTTGCACGACTTCAGAACAGAGCATTAGTTGCAGGACTTCAGAATAAACGTAACCTTTGGTATAATACGATACTATCTAAAAGATGCATTGGACAGACAAATAGCCAAACTTAACGACATCTTCGTAGAGGCCTCCAGCTACAAGAAGGTCAAGGACATTCTGGAGCAGCCCGGTCACGTGACAATGTCGGAAAGGGAAGACTTCTCTCGACCTCATGTTAGGGTCACATTATCAACAACGTTGATTTCAAGTGACTGTTGTTGTGGATGTTTGCAATTTCAAGTTATCGGATTACACTGATCTTGGAAGGGATGTGTGTTTAATATTTCGTGATGTATTCAGGAAGCTAGATTTCTTTAAAGATTTATGTCCAGGAAACGCTCGGATACAGGGGAGGAACCATGACGTAAGGTTTATGCTATGTTTACAACAAACATGTGTTAAGTCAAAACTGGAATACCACAACTTGAGAGCTGGAAGACATGTTTTTTTTCATTATTACAGGATATTTACATAGCGCACATTGGATGTCAGTCTCAACGTCACATCATATTATCAATCTCAACTCTCTGGGTAGTATACAACTCTTGCTGCCACTAGGTGCACCGGGTTTTGTTGTGGCTCACTCATCCTAACGAGGTACCAAATTCACAGCTGGGTGGACTGGGACACATAGTCACAGTACTTTGTCCAAGTTTACTGCACGTTGCTGTAGCCGCAACTAGGTGTTTGCACGGATTCGTGGAGCCACCATCTGGTCATATTCGTGGGTTCTTTTAAGTGCACAGGGTTGTGTACTGTACACCAGATGTTGTACACTAGGAGTTTGCACCCGGTCACAGGTGGGCTCGATCCCGTCACTTCAATCTTGCTGGCGCTTTAACTAACTCGCCCGCCGCGCCCAAGGGCACTTTATTGCTAGACGTGACGGACTTGAGGTTAACAGCTGAAGAGAAGAAAGGCATATTTCTCCAGCATTGCAAGAATATTAAGATACAATTAGATGTGGACAAGATGTGTAAATACCAACAGTCAGTCCTCGGCATTCCTCAAACGTGTAAACTCGGAGTCCATCTTCAGGACGATCGCGGACGTTGTGCAGATATCATCGAGGACAGCTGTAACAATGGCAATCAGACAATTCCGGGCCACCTTCTTCACCAAAGGAGAAAGAACAAGTTTTTCACATCGTTCCATATACAATGCGTGCGCCAGTGCCTTGGTTGACATCAATCCATCCTTTGCTCTGAAGCATTGCCTGACAGCACATCCATGAACACCTACAAGGTCAACAAGGTGACACAACTCTCGTAAGTAAATGCGAGTCATGTGTGTATCTATCGGATGTTTACACTGACGTCCTGGAAGCCATACTGACTGGTATATAGTTTCCACTATTATTTATGAAGAGTATGTGAGTGAATGAGTTGGTTTTACGGTACTGTAAGCAATATTCCTCTAACATCACACTGGGAACACCGGAAATCTGCTTCACACATTGTAGCACATTGTGGGGAATCGAACATGGGTCTTCGGCGTGACGAGCAAATGCTTTAACCACTAGGCTAACCCAGCACACCTATGTATGACGAAAAGTAATGCGAATTCTTTAGGCATTTACTGCATTTTACAGAAAGCTCTCTAAAAGCTCATACACAATATCACGTCAAAAACACGTCATTTCATTTCACCTGTGTCACCCTCTGTCACGGTGATTTGTAGAAAGATCTGAGATATCAATGGTCCGTCCATACAGCGATGGCTGCTGATGGTGTGTGTTGTATGCTTGAGTCAATCTCATTTGTCATGTAGTGGAGACTGGTTGCTGCTGCTGATGCTGTTTATTGTATGCTAAAGTCAATCTAATTTGTCATGTAGTGGAGACTGGTTGCTCTTGATCATGGTGTGTATTGTATGCTAAAGTCAATCTCATTTGTCATGTAGTGGAGACTGGTTGCTCTTGATGATGGTGTGTATTGTATGCTAATGTCAATCTCATCTGTCATGTTGTCGAGACTGGTTGCTCCTGCTGATGGTGGGTGTTGTATTTTTAAGTCAATCTTATATGTCATGTAGTGGAGACTGGTTGTACTCCAGTATGGTATGAATAAACAATAAGAATAAAAGCGATGAAACACTTTGCCAAAGTGCTTAAACATGAGGAAATGATATGTCGGGTTTCAAAATTAAGACTATTCTGGTTTCCCCACTGTTGTTAAACAAAAACGTTTGAGTTTTTCATTCTCCTATATTTTTCATCAGAATTACATAAAAGGGAAGATTTAGAGGCGGAAAGGGCATCGAAAGGAATCTGTTACTCCGTTGTGCTAAGCCAAGGTAAATATGAAACCTGGAGAGACAGAGGGGTAGAAAAACATTTAATTTCCTTTAGAATGCATTCTTAAATTATTACAACTGACTTTTAACTTTGGGGAAAATGGAATATGTTTTAGCTGCATTCAGTGTTTTCCATTCGACTCACTTGTATTTGTTTAAAACATTCGACTCTCTTGTATATATTTAAATCATTTGACTCTCCTGTATATATTTAAAACATTCGACACTCTTGTATATATTTAAAAGATATGAATTCGAAGATAAAAGGCAACCACAGAATTCACATATATTTTAAACATGTACTGTCTGTCCGCGAACGGAGAGTTCAGGTCACAAATCAGGTGAAATTAAGCACCGTTTTATCACGGAATTCTTGGATGGGTGACCCTGCTTATCATCTTGATTCCTGAGAGTTTCTAGGACTTAAATCCTGCCCCACACGAAGCACAAGTGGGATAAAGTCATGTGACTATAACCTCCTAGCGCATAACATGCAGCTTTGGTTATTTGGGGTAATAGTAACACACAGATTGTTTGGGCGCTTTGAGTGGACATTGTGCATGGAGAAATGAGCATGACAACTGGAGTGTTATTGTTACAACATGGGTGGAAGATTTATTCACTGCTAAGTGTGTTGATAAAATGTGGAGTATATTTTTCATTACCTTCTATTTAATTGACAGATTTATTGGACAATGAGCTGGCTGAAACGACGAAGCACTTCATTCAATCGTTCATCTACCCGAAGGTGCAAGTGGAGCTGGAGAAGCACGGTCACGTGACAATGTCTGATGCAGCTGGCGAAGGGAAGACACCCATCGCCCTCATGTTGGGGTCACACTATTAACATATGAGATTTCTACTCGTATTTGTTGTTGACATTTACAAATTCAAATTATCTGATTACATTCATAATGGAATGAATGAATGTGATATTTCGTGATATTTTCAGGACGCCAGACGTCTTAAAATAATCCATCATCAGAAACTTTCTTGTGGAACTCCATGGATATTTGTGGACGTCACAGCCAGGCGTAACACGAAAAGCAGGACATGATTATCAAAGAAAACTCAGGACATTGTGTGCGCCATTTTTACCTCAAGTCTGGTGTTACAAATGGAATAGCACAACTTGAGGAGCAAGAAAACTATTTCTTCAAACGATCCTTAGTGGTTGACTTGACACACATGTCATGCTGTCAATACACCAGAGAAGACAAGAGGAACATCTTCATGACTCATCATAAAGATGATCAAACATCCCTAGATGTAGAGTCAGTATGTAGCTATGGTGACTCCTCTCTTGGTTTCCCTCAAACATGCTAACTATTTTTTTGACTATCAGAATTTTAAACAGGATAATGAAGAGTTTTACCGGACTCCTTTCTTTTTACTTGAGAGAGGAACTTCTTTCAATAATTCGTCAAATGACTGGGCAATCGACTGCCTTTATACTGATGTTCTTGTGTTCAGATAAACTCAACCTGAGAGAGAGACATCTGAGAATCTAGTCCTTGACGATCTACTGATGACAGTGAATAATGCTGGTCAAGTGAAGTCAGGGACAACAGTAACCATGGCTATCAGAATGTTTCTTGGCACATTCTCCACAAAAGCAGACATAACAGGATTTTCACATCCTACCATATACAATGGCTGTGCTTATGTCCTGTTCGATTTCAACCCATCTTTTGACTTGGAATATTGTCATATTCAGTTCCTTCATGATCATGTTCAGGTCTGTCATGGAGATTCTACAACGGTGGACAAATACAGCCCATCGATCTTCCTGTAGCATGTATATGCTGAGGCCCACGCCCACAGACTGGCTGCCATGTGAAGCAAACTCCTAAGAGTGATAGTGTTATCTTGGAACATGAAGTTTTTACTGCTTACCGCTAGTGGCTGCACCACAACTACATTATATGTCCTAGACTTCATCTCAGCAGCTGATTGTTGTCAATAGGGGAACCGGGAACATAAACAATCATCTATGGTACCAGTATGAACCCATCTCATCGTGACCACAGAAAAGCTTATAATACACGGCTGCAAATGTGGAAACTTGATCTCCTGAACAATATACATTCCAGTTGTGTCACTCAGTGAACAATCCCATCTTCCTCATCCTCTGCTGATAAACAAGCTCTACACTGCATTGGAAGACTTGAAGCTTGAGTTCCCGCACATGTGCAGTTGAAGGGTAACCATTTGTGTTACCTAGGCGACAGAATCCACACCAAACTATAGACATTTTATGGTCATGAAGCGAGTGAAAGACTGGATCAAACTTTTGAGCGAGCAAAGCACTGCAGCTTGATTTACCTCAAGAGTTGTGAGATGCTAGTGTCAAAGATGGAGACTGGTGGTAGATTGTTCTATATACAGGAAAACTTGATTGCAGCAGCGTTGATTACATCGATCATTGGATCTCAAACTGTCTGCAGTTGTTATCACTCACATAATCTCAGAAGCAAGGAATAAGTATATCATCACTACCTCCAATAGAAATTAGGCATTAAATGTTAAAAACTATGGGGATATCAAACAATAGTTCATGCCATTTTCCGTAATTTTCAAACTTTGGTGGAGCAATGCCATAGTCCACCTTGTCAGGTAGCTGTTCATGCTACATGAAGCGACCAGGAAATGAACCACGGACTTTAGGTGCCCTCTCACTCACAACCCCACTACACCATGGAGCAGGTATAGACCGACTAATATACTGAGGGAAAAAAATACGCGATCACCTAAAAAAACAAGCGTTGCTCTATATATTTTCCACTGTATATGGACCTGAAGCCTTCGTACTGGATATAAATACTTGACAGTATTATTATATGTTATCATATATAACATATTTCAGTGTACTGATGCTCAGATGACTTTATAAGCTGCGGCCCAAGGACTTAGAGTAAACTTTCTCAGAAAAGGTTAATATATCTGTCTTTTTTCTCTATTGTAAAGGCTAAAACTAACATCCATAAGAAAAGATGCATAAATTTAATTTGATAATTTAGACTGTATTCAGTCTTTTATACAATGACTCAATGGACCGGTTATTCATGGTGCTCCAATGAGTCCATGTTGCCTATACATTGTCTTTTTCACAGTGATGGTTTGTCATTTTGCAGTGTCGGTGATTTCGTTTGGTATCTTTTATTTTGTACATTAGTTTAGCTACTGTTACGACAGCGTATTTTCCGTGCTTTGAGTTGCTATTAATTATCATTGCAGTAGTTGTAAGTGGGTCACAATATCTAAGGTTTTAATATTTGTTATTATGGTTCGCATTCCTACGGAAAAATATTTAAGTGGTACGCCTATAAGGCAGTACTTGAGAGTTTCCTCCCTTTGAATAAACAACAACACGAGACCACTAAGATTTTTTCTAGACCTCTCCACGTTCGTGGCCATGGTTATGTACTCGAACATTCAGGAAATCACTATAAAGGCGCCACTGTCATTGGATCCAGAACAATATCTTCTAGGTTACCAGACGACAGTTCTATTTTTACAGTTGAAGCTAACGCCATACTAACGGCTCTTAAATATATTGAAAGACACCCTATACATAAACAGTATATAATCTTTTCAGACTCTCTTTCTTGCCTTCAGGCTATTAAAAATATTTCTTGTAAACATCCACTTTTAATTGAAATTACTGAATTCTATAATAAACTTGCTACTGGCCAGTGCGACATCGTATTCTGTTGGTTACCCAGCCACATTGGCATTTCCGGTAACGCAATGGCCGATCTTGCTGCCAAGGCAGCACTCAACAAATCTGTGACACCACTTCTCATTCCATACACTGATTACAAAGCTAGCATTAGAACTTACATTCGTGATCTGATGCAGAAGAGGTGGGACACCCAAGTAGGCATACATAAATTACATGAAATAAAACCGTATATTGGTTACACCTACTTGGGTTGTGAGTCCAGATTTGAAGAGGTTATTTTAAGACGATGTCGTATTGGCCATACTAGATATACTCATGCGCTCCTTTTAAAAGGCGAGGATCCTCCGTTTTGTATCCCTTGTGATGAGAGAGTCACAGTCAAGCATATTCTCCATCACAAGGGATAAGTATTTTACAGTTAAAACAATTAAGGATCTTTAGGTCTGATTTAATTATTGTTTTTTTTTAAAAGAAATTGATTTTTTGGTTGAATTTTGAAAATATGTTGTGTAAATAGATGTATTTTAATTATTAGAAGTTTGGATTAGTAACTTGAATTGCCGTTGGCTGTACCCTCAAAGGGGGTTGAAGTATTGTAAAAATATTGTCCTCCTGAGAGGGTACGTAAGTCCAAAAACATTCACAGTAAATTTAAACTTTCCACTGTTCTTAGTCTTAGTATATCTATATATTTTTAATTTTTGGCTAGATGTGTCTTAACTACTAACAGCTGAGGGAGATGATGTAAATCCGACTAGGGTCCATGCAGGTAGCAAAGGAACTGTAAGTCCCCATGGTCCCTACTATGGTGATCTACCTTTAGTTGCTGGCAATCTATAGCCTGATTTTATATTGTATTGTACAAATAGTGATATTAGTTTTAACTTTCCACGCTAGTTTTAATCTCATTTAATCTATATTTCTAGTTGTTTTACTGTCCTTCGCTGACAGGTTTTTATACTATACATGTATTTCATTTCAGTAATAAATGTTCTCGTTACGATATGGCTGAGACATTGCCGATGTGACGTTAAATATTAACTCACTCACTCACTGTAGTGGCTAGCTGTCATGTTGTGAGGCACACATTCACACATTACTGGAGTATTAACCATCATCAATCTCGGCCAACGCTTCATCTTAATAACCGCCGTCAGACCACTCACTGTGTTACATTCTGAATAACGGTTTCTCTCTCACATTAAGACTTTGGTGAGTTTGCCATATATTTTCCCACCCATTGACTTAGATTTTGTCTCATTTGTATTGTATATGAAATAGATCTTGTGAAATTTAATTGTGATTTTGTATAACTTGCTCTCTTTGCTAAATAATACAATATCTGAATATTTTAGACTTGTCTTTGTTCTGCTGTCATGGTTCACATTGTTTCTCACGGCAAATTCCTAACCGTAACATTACATACCGGCTTAGTGTTTGGGGCATGTACAGAACGACATGTACAGATGAACTGACTCCTTGTGGTAACAACATGAAACAAGAAGGTGTACAGTCTGTGCAAGGCCAAGCTATCGATACAGACCGATAATAATTAACTATGTATTGATCAGTTATTGATAAACATTTCGGGACATAATTTTGAGCAAATATGCCAAAATCGCCTGAATTAAATTAGTATCACTGGTTTATGGTGACAAGTTTATCCATGGATTAATGACAAAACAGCACCCTGAACTCATATGGTAAAACCAGACTATGAATAAAATCCTTATTTGCATATTGTTTCAAACAAATTAAACTTTTTCTATTTCCAATTTAATGTGTGATAGTATCAGTTATAATTTCCATTTTTATGATCATTAAGATTGTTTTACTTTTGACAAGGTTTCTGATTATGAATCATTTTATCGAGGCCTATTCTGTACATCTCAATCACTCATGCTGCCATTGTTTGTAGTGGCTTCAATAAAAAAACACCAAACTGATAATATTTAGTAATCGATGTTTATTTTATAAAAAAAAGGAACCCCGTCACTGCCAATGTAATTACATATATACAAAGTGGAAGCTGCATAGAAAATACATGTGTACCATGTAATGGGTTACCTCCCTTGAATATATCAGTCAAAGGGCGCACATTCATTGAACAATGGTTAACCACCATGCATGTTTACATCATTTAATGGATTATCTCCCTTGGATTCATCAGTCACAGAACGTTCATTCAAAATGTTCACCACTGGTTTACCGTCTCACGTGATGGTCTGACTCACGTGAAAGTTGCAACAGACCACACTTCAATCTGACGGTCTTCATGTAACAGTTTTCCCGAATAGCAAGCCACTTAAACAAAGACTGCATTTCGTCTCAGCTGAAGTATCTCCTTGATACTCACTCACTCACTCACACGTTCACTCATTCATTCACTAAATCGTCAATATTGGAAAGTGAGAAGCATACGTGAAAATCAAAGCTCTCGGTCAGAATGCAAATGTCACTGCCTTGGCTAGACATGTCACATCATGGTTGGATGATTACTCTACCATTGATAGTTACTTCACTGCCATGGCTGGTCGCCCTAGTCAGTAAGATGTCATTAGGACAGACTACAGGTGCATCATTGACACCAACTCATTCATCGTGTGTCTACATGCATCACAGGTTGTGTATGTCAGAAAATCGCCTCTTAGAGTTCAGGTACTTTCTGTGGCACATCACATGTTGTCCCACATTTTACTACTCATGGTAATGTGTAGGTGTCTCTCTGAGCAATGCTGCGTTCCCCGACCTCCCTGAGGTGGATGTTTATAGAGACAAGTGTGTCACCCTCCTTGTCGGGAACACATAGTTCTTCGAGGACTGGTGGAGAGTAGAAGTACAAAAGACACTTCCTTGTATTGTCTGTGCTTCAAGGACTCATGTCCACAAGAAGACTAAGACACAAGTATTACGACTCCATGTGACTTTCGAGGGTTGCAGCACTATAATGAGTTGCATTCACATATAAGAAGAGGGCATATCACGTTCATGCAGTTTGTGCTGCACAAGTCGTCAAAGAGCTTCAGTCCTGCATACCTGCCTATTGCCCTGCAGTAGTATTTGCCTTTCTGGCCCCACACGTTGTGGGAGGGGCGCTGGGGGTGTGGTGGGAAGGGGTTCGCTTATGGGGAGAAGAAAAGACGAACCTTGAGGGCTGTTTGGGAGACTGGTTGTGCATCTGTGGCTGTCGACGAGGTTGTTGCGTATAAAGTTGCTGATGCGTGCGTTGCTGGATGTGTTGCTGATTGTGCTGTTTGGGATGTTGCTGGGTATGTTGTTGGACGTGTTGCCGAAGTTGCTGCACAAATGACTGAGTATGGATGGAGTGGGGAGCTGTGTGGTGTCTGGGTGCGAAGGGACTCTGAGATATCCAGGCCTTTGTGTTGTAGTCTTTGAGTCTTGGCCTGTAGGTGTCAGTCCAGGCTTGTGTCTGGGCAGGATACATGGAGAAGGCAGGGTAGGAGGGCTCGTCTGGCTGACAGATACAAATACCCCCAGGGCAGAAATTGACGTTACAGCTGGCGGTGCACCACTCATCCATTCCCCCTCCTAGAGTAATAGTTGTGCGGCACGTGGGAAGTGGAGTCACCGCAGGACAGTCCCAGAAATAGTTGACTGGTCTCTGATATTGGTTCCACCACATTCTCGAGATCTGATTGTTGTCATAGCCGCCCGTGGATTGGTGACTGGGTAGCGTCTGTCTCTGATTGACCAAAGGCTGCTGGGGTACGTGCTGTAAGGAGATGACTCTCTTGTGCCCAAGGTTACTGCTGGACTGACCGTACACTTGTTTCTTTGCTGGATGAAGGTCGATGTGAGCAGGATGTGTGTCGTCTTGGCGAGGTTGAGGGGTCTTCATCACTTTATTCATTGCCGTAGCCCTAGAATTCTTACCTTTGATCGTAGCCAATGTCTTTAGAAAGGAAAGAATGCATGATAAATTATAATTCATACACCAAAGCTTTTCAAGCTGTTTGAATGATATTTGAAAATTACGCTGCATACCTTTTCCCACCCGAATATGAGCAGCGACCTTGACCTGTTTACAGAAGTAGTTCTAAGCCGTGACATTAGAGAGTTAGGAGATCCTCTCACACTTGAAGTAAGGTTAACACAGGTGTTGCCGTCATAGTCGTCGATACCTGATTGTTGGTACCTGGCATAACGGAATATAGTCCCAGTTGTAGCTCTTATACGGGGAACCCGTGATGATTTGGGATAGATTCAGTCTTCAGCTTGTCGAGAAAGGTGACTAAAGGGATCGGATGATCAGGATCACTGACTTTGGTTGACACATGCTATGGCATGCCACCTGTGTAGATCGATGTTGATCACTTGATTGTCTGGACCCTCCCCCATTATTTACAGACCACAGACATAAAGGTGGATAATAAGCTGAGTGTTGCATTAAAAAAAAACAACTACTCCACCAAATATAATACAGTGATATTTCAAAACGGAGGCAGCAGGAAAACGAGGGTGTGCCTGTCGCATAAATACAAGGTTTTGTCCGTCTTTTATCCCGAAACCCATCCTGGTGACCTTGTAGCTTCTGCGTGCGGTATTTATAATCCATCTCCAAATTGTCTGTTTCAACAGTAAACGAATTCCAAGGTAATTCTCCTTGACTTTCTAACTTGACTTCAGTTACCAAACCCTGTCATGATGTCAAAGCATCCTTTCGCTGAAGATTTGCTGAATAAAGTATCATTTTTTTACCTTTACAGATCTTAACACTTCAAGATGTAGTTTTGAGTACATTTTGGGGCCACCCTTTCTAAGAAACAGAATCTGGATCTCCGTGGTCAAACGTTTAAACAAAGAAGCTCTATGCACTGCTACATAGTGATATTGCACTGCTACACAGTGATATTGCACCGATGCAGAGTGATACTGCAATTATGGGCGGTGATATTGCACTGATGCAGAGTGATACTGCTTTCCTACTCAGTATCATTCCACTGATACACAGTGGCAATGCAGTCATGTACAGTCATAAGGGTACGTAGTTTCAATTTTAGATGGAAGACCTCAAGCTTTCCTCAGAGACAGGGGACTCCCCGATGAAAAGGTTTAGCTATTTGCTGCTAACAAGGTAGAAAGAAGACAGCGTTTTCCTGTAAAAAGCATTCTTTAGGTTTGCATGCAAAAGTCACAATCACACTGACAGTATTTTCCAGCTATTCTGTTCTCTTGGCACAGGCGCAGAGGCAGATGCTTGGCACTTGGCACTGATGTATCAATAAGCGATTTGGAAGTAAACTTTACTTGTACAAAGGCGATTTGGGATCATATTTATGATTTTTGAGTATTTTGCACAAAGAACTAATGACAAACTTCAGTGTTGTGAACGGAACAATCTTGAATAGTACTAATATGCATTGTAATATTCATAGTAATGTTACCCTTCACACAAAATCGTTTTAACATCATCAGACAACCACATGTGTTGCTGTTCTTTTTAGGTTTTGTCTGAAACCACCCCAAATGCACAAGAAAGAAAATATAATGAAACAAACACGCTGTTAAACAAAACAGATATGCCATGAATTGTATGTAATAATGTGTATATCATACATTGGCAACATGTATCAGTAAAGATGGAAGTAATAAGACATATCTTGAATATTGGGATAATCATTTCTGCTGACAATTAGCATTGCCTTTTATAGTGCATTTTCGATTTTGTACAGGCTTAAGGTTCTTGGATGCTGTCATTATCATTAGAGTGTTAAATGATTTAAAATGAAATTACAAGATAAATAACAGGTAATATTAAGATGAGTTGGGAATTTTTACTATTATTCATGTGATTAAACCACTAAAGGGACAAACATATTTATGGTAAGTTCTATCCCAGCCTTATCCTTGAGATGAAAGATGAAGAGATTTCAAGATACATTCCTACATACGGGGACAGGCTCGCGACAGTAGCCTGGTGCAAGTCTAAAACAACTGGAAAATCCAGACATACAGACCTACTCAAGAGGAGTATTTGACAGACATACAGACCTACTCAAGGAGTATTTGACAGACATCAAGAAAAAAAACCCGTCAAACCTAAGAGAGAAAATTCATCTAGGCGAATAGAAGTTGACACTCTTTTCAGATTTTGACACCAAGGTAAAAGCCTTTCAGAAATTGCGAAGTCAAAACGGGGTGGGACAAGACATGTATCAGTATTTCGGGATGGTGGACAAGCCAATATTCTGGCAGTGGACAAAGAGCTGCTCTTACCCGATGGTGAAGGCAAACGTTCTTCATTAAAGATTTTAAAGGAAAAGTAATGGGACAAAACTCAGTGACTAATGTATATGAGGAGACAACAGTAAAGATTATTCGTTTCTACATGTGCACACAGAAATAAGAGGATGAGCAGGATCTATCAACTGACGTTGTACAAACCCAAAAAAACAATCATTCGGTGAGTCGGAACACACGCACGCACGCACGCACTTTTTACTGTGTACAGAGAGGGAGTACGAACATCTTTTCGCAACATACGGTTAAATTAGAAAATAGATTTATGTTAATGTGTGCAGTCGTATGAAATCCCTTTAGATTTGTTCTTTGGGATATCATAGACATTTGTTTTTCCTCAAATAATTTATACCAAGGAGATTCATGCTCCAGCTGCTGCTACGGCAACACCTACAGCTTCCACGGGGACACCCCTTCCTCTACAGGGACGTCTACTGCTTTTACTGGGATGTCTACTACTTCTGCAGGGACGCCTTCAGCTTTAACAAGGTTGCCTTCCATTTCTATGGGGGCGACTGCTGACTTCTACAAGGACGCCGACTATCGTTTACAAGTCGGGCAGTGCACATATAACATTTACACACACACAAAAAAAGCTTTAAACAAGTATCCCTACTACAACTGAAATGAATGACCAGGCTTCCTTCACTGTAGTGTTTCGTTCTAGGTTAAACACTCCTTGGGGTTAGAACAGGTAGAACAGTCAATATAGTGATGAATGTGATGACGACCATTCGGTAGAATCTCAATAAAGCACACGAGAGAAAAAATAGTTCATGATACAGCCAGCGAAATACCAAATGTCTTGTAAAGTGAAAACAATATGCGCTCTACTCAAAGCTATGCTACTTGGGAAAATATCTCCACTCGAAAAGGGACAATTAATACATTTGTATGTGATTGCTAAAAGCTAGTATCCATTAGTATTATTTGCACAATGTCTCTTGTAAACGTCACGCAATCGGTCGGGTGCGTTCTCTGAACATTGTGATTTAGATTTGGGATTTGGAAGATCAAGGACAATGTCAAAAGTGATTTTATTACTTTCATAAACATGTGTGAGCATATCTTACATTAGAGGGCACTAGGCTGTGGTTCTTTATATTTCATACTTTACGTTTCGCCCCCTGACAAGCAGTGCTGTCAATTTCAACTAACGATTCACTACCAGATCTAGACAATGTAGTGTTATCAGAAGGCGAGGAGACCGAAACTGGTGCTGAGGAAACTGTATGCAGTACTGTCACATACAATGACCTCCATTCAAGTGAACAACGTGACTTGCCAGTATTTGACATACCAAGGCAGTACCACAGGGGCCTTATGCATACTCGAAGTGATCAGTCACTCTCCCAGCCATCACCTATTAGATTTGAGGCCATATGTTGAGAGAATTATGGTTACTAAAAATCTATGTATATATCGTGAATCTTGATAGTATTTTGCAGTCATTGACAAATGTATTTTGCAAGCATTAATCTTAGATGTAAAGTATATTACCAGTTGTATTCCCCATACGTCTTATCGAAGGTATTCTTATATATACATAAAGGGAAAATGTAACATTAAAGTTGTGTTACAAACTGTTATAATGATTTGGTCTGAATCTAGAATTGTTTCTTGTTTTATTGCCATTCTGAAAATTTGCACGAGAGTTTGACCAGACTGACGACAGTGATCAACAATCACATTGCTGATGATGCCACAGACATACACTGAGGCACCCTGCCGTCTTCTCAGCCAGCAATAGCGGAGCAGTGCTAAACTCACAAGCCTGAGGACATACTATGGGAGGGAGCTGAAGAAGGTGAATAACTCTCAGAGGAGTAGGACTACAACATCTGTGGGATTTCTTTCATCTCTTGGATCAACTGCTCTGAGGCCGAGTACAAAAAAGACCATCAGTGAGCAGTATGGTAAATGAGTGAGCGAGTGAGTGAGTTAATATTTAACGTCATATTGGCAATATTTCAGCCATATCGTGACGAGAACATTTTGGATACTGAAATGAAATATGTATACATTATAAAAACCAGTCGTCAAAGGACAGTAAAACCACTAGAATATCACATTTACAATTAAAACTAGTGTGGAGAGTTAAAACAAATACCACTATTTGAACAATACAACATAAAATACGGGCTGTAGATCACCAACAACTGAAGGTAGATCACCATATTAGGGACCATGGGGGCTTACAGTACCTTTGCTACCTGCATGGATCCCAGATGGATTTACACCATCCCCTCAGCCATTGGCGATTTTACTGAAAGTTAGCCATTATTAAAAACAACAAAGATACTACGATTAAAAGTTTGGTCGTACTAAATTTACATAGAATGTTTTGGACTTACGTACCCTCTCAGGAGGACAATAATTTTACAACATTTCAAACCCCCTCAAGGGCACAGCCACTCACAATCTCAATTATTAATCTAGACTACCAATAATAAAATATTTAACTATTTACAATTCTGATAACAAATGCAAAAATTAAATGCGAGCTGGTATGAGTAAAAAGATCCTTCATACTTCGTGAATTAAAATACTGATCCCTTGTATTGGAATACTCTACACAGTCAAGAGGGATATGCTTGACTGTGATTCTTTCATCACAAGGGATGCAGAACGGAGGATTCTCACCTTTCAAAAGGTATTCATGAGTATATCGTGTATGACCAATACGACATCTTCAAATGACCTCTTCAAATCTGGACTGACAACCCAAGTGGGTATACCCAATATATGGTTTAATTCCATGTAATTTATTTACACCCACTTGGGTGTCCCACTTCTTCTGCATCAGATCACGGACATAAGATCTAATGGTAGCTTTATAATCAGTGTATGGAATAAGAAGTGGTGTCACAGATTTGTTGAGTGCTGCTTTAGCAGCAAGATCGGCCATTACGTTACCAGAAATGCCTACATGGCTGGGAAACCAACATAAGACGATGTCGTATTGACCAGTAGCAAGGTTATTATACAATTCACTAATTTTAATTAAAAGTGGATGTTTACAAGAAATATTTTTAATAGCTTGAAGGCAAGAAAGAGAGTCCGAATAGATTATATACTGTTTATGTTTCGGGTGCCTTTGAATATATATTTAAGAGCCGTTAGTATGGCGTTAGCTTCAGTTGTAAAAATAGAACTGTTGTCTGGTAATCTAGAAGATATTGTTCTGGATCCAATGACAGTGGCACAAGCCACTGCTCCACCGTCCTTGGACCCATCTGTAAATAAGGCTTTATAATTACTGTATTTATGTTTTAATTGATTATATTCTTGTTTATATTGTAATTCATTAGTTTCATCAGCCTCAACATAGAGACTGTCAACAGGTGAGGTTCTGAAGGACCCAAGACAAAGTCTTAGACCTTGGTGGTGGATAGAATCAAGAAGTTTCAGGCTGCTTTTACATGCTCCACCATATACGATGGAGCCATAATCAGGTTTAGAGCGTACTAATGATCTGTGTAAGTGACGGAGGGTAGCTTGATCCCCTCCCAACTTTGAATTTGAAACAACTTTTAGCAAATCTAGTGCCTTCAGGCATTTAGCTTTAAGGGATTTAATATGTGGTAAGAATGTTAAATGAGAGTGAAAAATTAAACCCAAGAACTTGGCCTCCTTTACATCTTTGATAGGGGTGCCATTTAAAGATAATTCTGGGTCCTTATGAGGCTTATATTGTCTACCAAAATGTATACAATTCTTTTTGGATTTAGAAAAATTAAAGCCGTTTTCAAGACACCATTTATTTATTTTGTTTAAACATAGCTGCAGTGCCGTTCAATTGTATGCATATTTTACCACGACAGAAAATATTAAAATCATCCACAAATAATGATCCATCAATGGAATCATTTAAAACATTGGATAAACTATTAACCTTGATGCTAAAAAGTGTGACAGACAAAATGCTGCCTTGAGGGACACCTTGATCGTGATTATAATGATCAGACAGGGTTGAACCCACTCGAACATGAAATTGCCTGTCTTTTAAAAACTCTGTTACAAAAAGAGGCAAACGGCCCCTCAAACCAAAATCATGCAAATCTTTGAAAATGCCATGCTTCGAGGTTGTATGATAAGCTTTCTCAAGATCAAAGAAAATTGATACAGCATGTTGTTTATTTACTATAGCATTTTAACAAAGGATTCTAAACGTACCAAATGGTCAATGGTACTACGATTTTTCCTGAAACCACACTGAATATTGGTTATTAGGTTATTGGTTTCAAGATACCAAGTTAATCTATTATTCACCATACGTTCCATGGTTTTACAGACACAGCTAGTGAGAGATATTGGTCTGTAGTTTGACGGATCTGTAAGATCCCTGCCAGGCTTTGATATTGGGATTACAATGGCATTACGTCATGATGGAGGAAATTCCCCAGACGTCCATATTTTATCAAATATATCTAAAAGAGTCATCAAGCATGGTTCAGGTAAGTGTTTCAGTAGCTGGTAATGGATATTATCATCACCGGTAGCAGTGTCATGAGCTTGCTCAAGAGCAGTTTGTAGCTCATGTAATGAAAACACTTCATTGTAATCTTCACCGTTATTTGATTCGAAATTAAGTTTTGTCTTTTCCTGTTGTTTCTGATATCTCTGAAACTCAGGAACATAATTTGTCGATGATGAATTTTTGGCAAGAATTTCTCCGATTTTATTTGCAATTTTTAGACTTATCAGTAATTAAATTATCACCATCTTTGAGATGGTGTACGGCAGATTTGGAACCTTTGCCTTTAATTCTTTGAACCATGTTCCAGACCTTGGACATTGGCGTGTGTGAATTAAGTTTGGAGACATAATTTCTCCAAGATTGTAGTTTGTTTTGTTTAAACGTACGACGCGCCTTTGCATAAGTTATGGACAGTTGGATGACGGCGAAAATAATGTTCTGCCTTTTTCCTCGCTTTTCTGGCCTGTCTACAATTTGCATTGAACCATGGTTTTCGTACATGTGGAGTCGTAGAGGACTTTGGTATACACTTATCAGCTATTTTATTGAAAATGTCACGAAACGTTTGAATGGGATCAGTTATATCAGTGAAACACTCAGGTCGCAGTTTTGATTCACAGATAGTTTGATATAAAGACCAGTTAACCTTCGAACATTTCCATCTCGTAAACGATGGAGAATCAGATGGAGTAATTTCTGAGAGCATAGTTGGGAAGTGGTCATAATAACTCATGGTTTCGGGAGTTGGTCATAGAGTGATTGAAGATCAGTCTGTTGTAGTGTTGAAGAAGGCGGAATATACAGAGAGCATAGTGTAAATGCTACTCCCAGAGTCAGTCGCACAGCAACAGCTTGTAGATTAGTTTTAAGTATAACAGGGCTGTGAATAGCATCCCGTCCTATGAGGATAGTGGAACCTCCAGTGGCCCTATCACCTGGAGTGAGTGAGTGAGTTAATACTTAACGTCACATTGGCAATATTTCAGCCATATCGTGACGAGAACATTTTGATACTGAAATGAAATATGTATACATTATAAAATCCTGTCGTCAAAGGACAGTAAAACCACTAGAGCATCACATTTACAATTAAAACTAGTGTGGAGAGTTAAAACAATTACCACTATTCGGACAATACAACATAAAATACGGGCTGTAGATCACCAACAACTGAAGGTAGATCACCATACTAGAGTCCATGGGGACTTACAGTACTTCTGCTACCTGCATGGACCCCAGATGGATTTACACCATCCCCTCAGCCGTTGGCGATTATACTGAAAGTTAGCCATTATTAAAAACAACAAATATACTACGATTAAATGTTTGGTCGTACTAAATTTACATAGAATGTTTTGGACTTACGTACCCTCTCAGGAGGACAATAATTTTACAATACTTCAACCCCCCTCGAGGGCACAGCCACTCACAATCTCAGTTATTAATCTAGACTACCAATAATAAAATATTTATCTATTTACAATTCTGATAACAAATCTAATTCTTTTAAGAAGGCAATAATTAAATGAGAGCTGGTATGAGTAAAAAGATCAATCATAGTTCGTGAATTAAAATACTGATCCCTTGTGATGGAATACTCTACACAGTCAAGCAGGATATGCTTGTCTGTGATTCTTTCATCACAAGGGATGCAGAACGGAGGATCCTCACCTTTCAAAAGGTATTCATGAGTATATCGTGTATGGCCAATACGACATCGCCGCAAAATGACCTCTTCAAATCTGGACTGACAACCCAAGTGGGTATACCCAATATATGGTTTAATTCCATGTAATTTATTTACACCCACTTGGGTGTCCCACTTCTTCTGCATCAGATCACGGGTATAAGATCTAATGGTAGCTTTGTAATCAGTGTAGGGAATAAGAAGTGGTGTCACAGATTTGTTGAGTGCTGCCTTAGCAGCAAGATCGGCCATTGCGTTACCAGAAATGCCTACGTGACTGGGTAACCAACAAAAGACGATGTCGCATTGGCCAGTAGCAAGATTATTATACAATTCAATAACATCAATTAAAAGTGGATGTTTACAAGATAGGTTTTTAATAGCCTGAAGGCAAGAAAGAGAATCTGAATAAATTATATATTGTTTATGTTTAGTGTGTCTTTGAATATATTTGAGAGCCGATAATATGGCGTTTGCTTCTGCTGTAAAAATAGAACTATTATCTGGTAATCTAGAAGATATTGTTCTGGATCCAATGACAGTGGCACAAGCCACTGCGCCACCATCCTTGGACCCATCTGTAAATAAGGATTTATAATTGCTATATCTATGCTTCAATTGATTAAATTCTTGTTTATATTGTAATTCATTAGTTTCTGGTTTTTTAAATGTGGCTAGTGTTAGGTCGACTTGTGGCCTAACTAACTGCCAAGGAGGAGAAGAAAGAAGACGGGAAGGTGCTATATTGTCCAGCTCAATGCCGGCAGCAGAAATAAACGATTTAATTCTGTGGCCTAAAGGCGGAACAAGAGAAGTTTTTCTGTTGTACCGTTCCTCAAAAAGGGGATTAAAGATGCAGTTATAGGCAGGGTTTGACTGATTGGAATGTAGTTTTGTCACGTACTGTAAGGCTAATTTTATACGGCGTTGGTCAAGGGATGGCTCATCAGCCTCGACGAAGAGGCTCTCAATGGGTGACGTTCGAAAGGAGCCAAGACAAAGTCTTAGACCTTGATGATGCACTGAATCTAAAAGTTTAAGGTTACTTTTGCAGGCTCCACCATATACAATTGAGCCATAGTCAAGTTTAGAGCGGACAAGTGATCTATATAAGTGAAGGAGAGTAGTCTGATCCCCTCCCCACTTTGAATTGGATACAACTTTTAACAAATCGAGCGCCTTGAGGCATTTAGCTTTAAGAGATTTAATATGTGGCAGAAATGTTAAATGGGAATCAAAAATTAAGCCCAAGAACTTGGCCTCCTTTACCACCTTGATGGGAGAGCCATTTAAGGTTAGCTCTGGGTCCTTATGAGGTTTATATTTTCTACAGAAGTGTATACAATTAGTTTTGGATTTAGAAAATTTAAATCCGTTTTCAAGACACCAGTTATTTATTTTATTTAAACACAACTGTAATTGCCGTTCAATGGTGCGCATATTTTTACCACGACAAGAGATATTAAAATCATCCACGAATAATGATCCATCAATTGAATCATTTAAAACCTTTGATAGACTGTTGATCTTAATAATAAATAATGTGACAGACAAAATACTGCCTTGAGGGACACCCTGATCCTGATTGTAATGATCAGACAGGGTAGAACCCACTCGGACTTGAAATTGCCTGTCTTGTAAAAACTGTGATATAAAAAGAGGTAAACGACCTCTCAAACCAAAATCATGTAAATCCTTTAAAATGCCATGCTTCCACGTGGTATCATAAGCTTTCTCGAGATCAAAGAAAATTGATACAGAATGTTGTTTATTTACTATAGCATTTTTCACAAAGGATTCTAAACGTACCAAATGATCAATGGTACTGCGATTTTTCCTGAAACCACATTGAATATTTGTAATCAGGTTGTTGGTTTCAAGATACCATGTTAATCTATTATTTACCATTCGCTCCATGGTTTTACATACACAACTCGTTAAGGAGATTGGTCTATAATTAGATGGATCAGTATGATCTCGACCAGGCTTTGGTATTGGGACTACAATGGCATTACGCCAGGAATTTGGAAAATTGCCTGTAGTCCAGATATTATCAAATATATTAAGCAGACATAATTGGATGAAGATGAGTGCCTGGCGAGAGTTTCACCAAGCTTATTGGCAATGTCAGCCTTATCCGTTAATAAATTATCACCATCCTTTAAATGTTGAACGGTAGATTTGGAACCTTTGCCCTTTATTCTTTGTATCATATTCCACACCTTTGAAATAGGTGTGCGTGAATTGATCTTGGAAACATATTTTCTCCAAGACTGACGTTTATTCTGCTTAAATGTGCGTCGAGCCTTGGCATTTAAAATTTTAACTTTATCTAAATTGTGAACAGTAGGGTGTCGGCGAAAATAGTCTTCTGCTTACTTCCTACTTTTCCTGGCCTGTTTACATTCGTTATCAAACCATGGCTTACGAATGTGTGGATTTACAGAGGACTTAGGAATAGTATCATCAGCAATTTGTTTCAGTGTCTCCGAAAATGACTGGATTGCATCATGAGCGTCCATGAAAAATTCTGGTTTTAAGTTTTTAGTACAACTAGTCTGAAATAAAGGCCAATTAGCTTTAGAAAAATTCCATCTTGACGTCGACAGATCATCAGTTGGATTTATAGCAGTGATTACTGTCGGAAAATGGTCACTACCACACAGGTCACCGTGGACTGACCATGAAAATTCATTAAGTATGGTTGGATCTGTGATTGACAAATCTAGTACTGAATATGTACCCGTTGCTGGATGTAGATATGTGTTCGAACCGTCGTTAAATATGCACAAGCCATTATTAGAAACAAAATCTTCAAGAATTTTACCTTTATTGTTCGTATCGTTGCTTCCCCACAGAGGATTATGACCGTTGAGATCTCCCGTTATAACACAGGGTCCAGGCAATTGGGAATATAAATCCTGAAGTTCTGATAGCTGAAGAGTCGAGGATGGTGGTATGTACAACGAACAGAGTGTGATCGTGACGTGTAAGGTTAGTCGGACAGCAACAGCCTGAAGTTTAGTTGTAAGAGGAACAGGGCTGTGAATGATACCGTCTCACCAAAATGGAAGCACCCCCGGTTGCTTTATCCCCCGGAGGTGAAAAACAGTGATACGAGTTGTACTGACGCATTTCAAACTTATCATCACGTTTAAGAAATGTTTCCTGTAGACTAAATGCTGATGGGTTTAAATCTTGAGCTAATAATTGGACTTCGTGAAAATTATTCCTAAGCCCTCTGCAATTCCACTGTACTACATTTGTAGCGTTACTCATGGCGGTTCTATTGGAGACCTCTCACGTGTACGAGAGGAGGGTGTACCGTTATTTCGGTTTTGTGAAGATGGCGTATCATCCATCTCCAAAGGCTCAAACAAATTGTGAACCTCTACAGGAGTATCAGCAGGAGATTTCTTTGATCTACGATTTAGACGCTTTCTTTGCGATTTTGACATTCCACCTTTTGACGTTTCAACATCTATAGCTGTTTGAACAACTTCACCTGATACATGACTAATAGTCTGAGAGGCAGACGTTGTAAAAAAGCCCTGACTGCCAGAAGTACTATTCACATGAACAGGTTTCTCAGAAGCCATCCAATTCAAATCCGTTTGACACGAAGTAGAGATTGTTTCTGGTCGTCGTGAGACTACAGCAGAGTATGTCACAGTGGGAGAGGGATTATGTTGATTCTGGCTAAGGACTTTGTTTTTAGCCTCCATGAAGGAAATATTTGTTTCATACTTTAATTTAAGTATCTTAGATTGCATTTGCCATTCAGGACAACATTTAGAAGAGGAAAGATGACTGCTTCCACAATTGGCACATTTAATATCATTGCTGCAGTCAGAGTCCTGATGATGTTCACTACAACGATGACAACGAGGAGTGTTTCGACAGGACTTAGACCCGTGTCCAAACTTCTGACAGGAATAGCAGCGGAGTGGAGTGGGGATATACACCTCCACTCCGATATTGAAATAGCCGGCTTTGATTGACTTTGGCAGAGTGCACGATGAAAAGGTAAACATGTAAGTGTGGCCAGGTACAATGCTACCATCCTGCTTCTTAACAGGAAAGCGTTTGACGGAAGTTACATTCTGATCCTTAAGTTCAGCCACTATTTCATCCTCGGACATGTCCGCCAGACAATGGGCTCTATCCCTAACAATGCCTCTACTTGAGTTCAGAGTTCTATGAGCTGAGACAGCAACATTGACGTTGGCAAATTGATGTTGTTGCAATAAATTTATGGATTGCTGTCGTCGCGCACACTCAACAAGAAGTGTACCTCCTCTGAGACGTGAAACGTTCTTAACCTCTCCACAAATAGATTGTATTGTCTTTGATACTAGAAATGGATTGATCTTGAGTGGTTCACCATTGGTAGATTCAATAACTATGAATCTTGGCCAAGGTTCTTGGTGTGTTGGACCTGAAACATCTTCATTACAAGAAAGATGATCAGCCTCTAAACGTCTTTTTTTGTCGTTTCTCGTGGAACCAGAAAGGGTGATTGACATGGTGATGATAATAGATTCAGCACTCCCGCTCCCCACCCGCCACCGAGTGTCAACGAGGACAGTGTTGTACTGCAGTGGAACTCCAGCCTGCAAACACTAAGGATACAGGAGTGGTATACTCCAGTAAATACGACATGAGTAGCTACATTTGTCTACCAATTCAAATGCTAGGCTGGTTCGGCTATTAGCAAGAAATTGGAGACATATAGAACACAGAGGTCGACATCACCAGATTGGCCCATGAGCCACCGCCTTCTGGCATAGGACTCTAGGCAAGTAGATATAGCAAAAAGGTATTACACACTAGACGTCAAAAAGACCAATGCCCAAAAAATCAAATGTGCGAAAATACTTTCTATGCACAGGGCATGGCGTGACCAGCCGATTGATAGAATCGGGCCGATTCTACCACCCGTCTAGGTGAAGTAAGGGCCGAAGTGGTGTGTTGAGCAATAGGAGCAAAATGGTTCAGTCCCCTACTGCCCTCAACCACCAGGATCCCGTCCTCCACCGACCCGGGACGCAACCCACGGCAAACAGGTTGCCCAATTTAGTCGCCTCTTACGACAAGCAATGGGGTGCTGTGGACACATTCTGTCCCGGGTCCACACGGGAATATCACCTGGAGGGGAAAAATAATGATACGCTTCAAACTGACGTAAGCTAAAGTTATCTGTCTGTTTCAGATATGTCTCTTGCAGACAGAACGCTGATGGTGCTAAATCCTGGATTAACAACTGTATTTCATTAAAATTTGTTCGTAGTCCTCTACAGTTCCACTGCACGATATGCTGAGATGGACCTATCTTTTAGGTGGATTAATAGGGGATCTACCCCGTACCTTTTTCGAGGGCGACAAGCTATGTGCCCTAGAATGGACGTTTTCAGACACGTCCATGTCCTCAAGCAATCCGTATCTGTTAAATAATCTGATCTTATCATCTGACCCCATTGGGGCCCTGCCACTTTGCTTTGTGAAAGAATCTGGTTTTGGTTTGCTTTTACTTTTGACAACTGGTTGAACATTTCTGTTAGATTGAGTCATTTGAGATGCCTGAGAAGATGTATCACAAGCAGAAGATGGTTCTGATTGGGTTTGGGGTGTGTCAGGAAGTGGTTCCACAGTTTGTGTAGATATTACAGGCGGTAACATCATAGGAGATTCGGTTTCAAGCCAAATCAAGTTCGTTTGATAGCTTGCAGATGACATGGTTACTGTAGGGGTTGTATCAGACGATGTTTTTCCAATGGAAGCATACGTTTCCTTAATCTCGGAACCAAAGACAAGCTTGTCTGCATGAGAGAAGCTAATGCTTTGAGTAAATTTGATCTTGTTGATCTCCATATGCTGTTTCCAAACTGGATAATCTTTGGAAAAAGATGAGTGAGCACCCGAGCAGTTGGTACATTTCTTAAAAGTACTCTCGCAATCTTCTGTTGTATGTGTCTTCTCACCACAGTGAGCACATACAACGGACAATGTACAAGTACTAACACCATGACCAAATTTCTGGCATTTGAAACACCTCAAAGGATTTGGTATGTAGGTGTCAACGGTCATGTTACAATATCCTGCCTTTATTGATCTGGGAGCATTGGGAGAAGAAAATCAGAACAGGTAAGTGTTCGTCTGAACGGTTTCGTGGTTTTTACGTGTTGTAAAACGCTTGACGTAAATGACTCCTTGGTCTTTCATTTCTGAAACAATATCAAGTTCGGACATGTCAGTGAACAATCGATCTCTGTCTCTAACAACTCCTTTGCTGGTGTTAAGTGTTCTGTGAGGAGAGACTGATACCGGAATGCCGACGAACGTTTCAGTTGACATCAAATTAGTTGCCTTTTGCTGCACTCAATGAGCAATGACCCTGAACGCAAAAGTCTAATGTTTTTCACATCACCAGCTATGCCTTGTATGCCTTTTTGCACTGCAAAAGGATTCAACTTCATTCGTTTGTTATCTTTTGTCTCCATTACTAAAAACGTGGCCAGTAGTCAATTGATTTTGGCTGTCTGTGGGCATCGTGATCGGGATCAGTGTCGAGAGGACGTTTTGTTTTCTTTAGGGGAGTTTCGTAATCCATGTTTAGTGTTTTAAGATTCATCATCCGAGCTCCCCACCCACCACGGAGTATCATGAAGACGATGCTAAACACAAGTGGGTCTCCAACTTGCAGCACCAAGGATACCCGGATGATATACTCCAGCAGAAAAAACAAAAGATTAAGTCTTCCACCAGATTGGCCCATGAGCAACCGCCTTCTGGGCATAAGACAAAATGTATACAAAATTCAAGTTAAATAATATTCTATAATCCAAACGCGCCAAGACCGAAATACCGACAATTTCAAATCCCATTTTGTGCAATTACATAAAATTCATGCACAGGGCTTGGCATGACCAGCCGATTGGTTGAACCGGGCCCATTCAACCACCCGTCTAGGTGAAGTCAGGGCCAAAGTGGTGTGTTGAGCAAAAGGAACACTGGTCCTGCTCCCACTGCCCTCAACCACCAGCATCCCCTCCTCCACCGACACAGGGCCGCAACCCACGGAAAACGGGTTGGTGGACCAAATATCCCCCCGAGTCCACAGCGGGGGTGTCGGCGAGCTCTTCGCGTTACCCAGCACCCACCACGAAGAGGTGGCTCACCACGGGTGCCAGTATGGTAAATAACGTTAGTTTCAAGAATTTCAGGATTTGCACATCATAACTACCATATATTTGAACATGTATATGTATGCCTTTGGAAGCACCTTGATCTGCTCCAATAGCGTTTCCTTTTATCAACAAAGACATTGAAAACATGCCAGCAAGAACTAGTATTGTTTGTAATGAGATTTATGACTGACATGATTTCCAAAATGAAACGTACCCTTTATGGTATGGCTATGAAGTAATGAGGCAATACTGGTATTCTTCCTGACTGTTTCATTGTTTACTGCAATTCATGGCATGAAATACTGTTTACTGCACTTTTTTCAGTACGAGCAACAATAGAACAGTATAATTTATTTTCCATTATTTTACATTCCAGAACAAGAGACCTTGACTACTGAGAGCATCACACTTTCGTGCAGAAACACCGATCTACCAATAACGATGTATATTCAACTTATCCATACATATACCTGTTTGTGAGAATGCCAAATGCATTTTCCGACACACTCCTGGCTCAAGATAGGCGATAAGTAAAGATCCTTTTCTGAAAAGATAAATCTTTCATGGGGTAGGGTTTTATGAGGTAAGGTTTCAACATAAATGCATCGGCCCCAACAACGACACTGGACACTGGCTCTTGTCTTTCTGGTTCTTAATTGGTTTCTTGTGTAGCACTGATGTAGACACATAATCAGTTTTTCGTTTGAATTGATGTTACATTGCAGTCAACCACTGAGAACAATGAGTTGTGTTTGACGTCACCTATTACCACGCCTTACAAGAAGAGGAGACAAAGCATTGACAATGTGGATGTGAACAAACTGATGATACAGACTTTAACTCAGATCAATGAACGAAAGAAGGACAAACAGGATACAGAATCAGACTGTGACATTCTATTTGGTGAGCAAGTAGGATTAGAGATAAAATAGATTCCTGATGAAAGAACGCCAAGAACCCAAACTGAAGATTCAGTCATTAATCTTCGACTAACAGTGTGAAAATGAACCATGAATAGCCCCAAGCACAAGCTACTAAACTACTGACTCAGTATTTCATCATCTAGAATCAGAGTCGCTTCCCCTCTAATGGTTAACAGAACTACAAATATCAACTGGAGCACTGTTCAGTCTCTAATACTGAGAAAACACAACATGTTAATACATCTGTAAGCTTACAGCACGTACAAAGCAGTGTGAAAAAAAAAACTCACAACAAACCAAAATATTCTTTCTGTACCTTGAATTATTTTCATATAAATTCTCATATGACCTAAAAGATGGCAGAATAGTGATTGTTGGTATCACACACATTTCAAACCATATCGAAATTCATGAGAAGATATTATTTCTCACTGATAATCTGCATACAAAGCCCCCAAATGAATCCATGACATCAGCGAGTATAATATTATGTCGCTTAAGCAATATTCCAGAATCATGGCTGGGGAGTCCAGAGCTGGACACTGTACCCAAAAGCAAAATCGAACACAAGTCTTTTGTGCGATGGTAAACACTTTAACAACTAAGCTACCCTGCTGTCATTCAAAGATTCACTTAAATGTTACGTGACATTCTTCGTGTATTACTGATTGCATCATTCAAACTACTGTAAACGATGGCATATGCCATTACCAAGAAATGCATTAGTCGAATATTCTTCGTACAAAATCCCATACATAATGAAAATAATATCCGTTAATACTCTCTTTACATTTCTTGGCTTACTGACATAATGTATATGTCTATTTACCGGTGAATTATCACTTAAACATCTTTTTATAATGGCAGTCAATACTGAAGTAATATTTCTCATAGCAATTGTGCATGTTCTTTCAACCAAACAGCAATATTGACTCTTGATAGTGTGATAGTTTAATTAACGGTTTAACACATTCTATAATACTTATATTTTCCGCTTTGTGTGTTACGATTGGACTGGAATGTACACAGCCAGAAAGGATTTCACCAGTGACATATATAATGTAAGTTTCATTAAGTAGTGGCATGTTCATGAACTAGATTCAAATGTTAAATCAATGGTATTAATAACTTAGGTATGTTAGATGACCAATATGTTACATGACTGTAAAAAATTAAATTTCATTATAACTGGAATGATAGGATCTTGCCTGCTCATTAACCAACGTAACGAGTCATTTTTTTATGTAAAGATTTTTAGAGGTTTGCTATGTACCAGAATATTGTTGTTTTCCGAGTAAGAGATGCCATCTGATGTGCTGAAATGATATAAAATGAATATGAATAATCATTTTAAATGCTTGTTCATTTTCCGGATGGGGCAAGGGGGAAAAGGGGGGTAGTGGAGGTTTGAAATGATGCATTACAGGTGTGTATCCTTTAAACCCACCAATCATGTAATCAACGAATACATATCCCACAAATAGTGCATCATTATACATATCAGTGTTACCTTCACATAGTCTTCATGGAGTGCTTCATATATAGAATGGACCGGTAGAGTTCAGGAATGAACTGACAGATTGTATTTCTTGGCATGTGGTACAAATACTCTAGTGACGTGTAGCTGTCACCAGGTGACACAGATTGGACATATATCATTTGTAAACAACAGTTATAAAGGCATAAGTGTCACAACCCAGAGCAGACAAATTTCAGTTTCCAAAATTTATTGACAATCACCCACTGTATGTCTAGCACACACCTTGTACGCGTTTTCAAATCCCAGTCAATGCACACACACACACACACACACACACACACACACAAACTACATATAGTGAGTGAGTGAGTTAATATTTAACGTCACATCGGCAATATCTCAGCCATATCGTGACGAGAACATTTAATACTGAAATGAAATATATGTCTATTATAAAACCTGTCAGCGAAGGACAGTAAAACAACTAGAATATCACAAATGAGAATATAAATCTAGTAACTATACCTAAAACAATTTATCTATACAGGACAATACAAAGTAAAAATGGGCTATAGATTGCTAACAACTGAAGGTAGATCACCATACTAGGGACCATGGGGACTTACAGTACCTTTGCTACCTGCATGGACCCTAGCTGGATTTACATCATTCCCTCAGCCGTCAGCAATTTGGGAAATCTAGCCATACAATACAAAAGACGCATATTCGTACGATTAAAAACCTGGACATTTAGAATTGACTTTGACTGTTTGAGGACTTACGTACCCTCTCAGGAGGACAATAATTTTACAATACTTCAACCCCCTTTGAGGGTACAGCCACTAACAATTCTAGTTACAAATCTAAGTGAGTGAGTGAGTTAATATTTAACGTCACATCGGCAATATCTCAGCCATATCGTGACGAGAACATTTAATACTGAAATGAAGTATAGATATCTATTATAAAACCTGTCAACGAAGGACAGTAAAACAACTAGAATATCACAGATGAGAATATAAAACTAGCAACTATACCTAAAACAATTTATCTATAGAGGACAATACAAGATAAAAATGGGCTATAGATTGCTAACAACTGAAGGTAGTTCACCATACTAGGGACCATGGGGACTTACAGTACCTTTGCTACCTGCATGGACCCTAGCTGGATTTACATCCATCCCCTCAGCCATCAGCAATTTGGGAAATCTAGCCATGCAAATAAAACGACACTTATGCTACGATTAAAAACGTGAAAGTTTGAATTTACTTTGAATGTTTGTGGACTTACGTACCCTCTCAGGGGGACAATAGTTTTACAGTACTTCAACCCCCTTTGAGGATACAGCCACTAACAAGCACAGTTACCAATTCAAACTTCCAATAATAAAATATTTATCTATTTACAATTCTGTCAATTCTTTTAAAAATGCAATGATTAAATGAGAGCTTGTATTATTAAAAAGATCCTTCAGAGTTTGTGAATGAAAATACTGATCCCTTGTGATGGAATACTCAACACAGTCAAGCAGGATATGCTTGACTGTGATTCTTCCATCACAAGGGATGCAAAAAGGAGGATCCTCACCTTTAAGCAAATGAGCAACCGCCTTCTGGGCATAAGACAAAATGTATACAAAATTCAAGTTAAATAATATTCTATAATCCAAACGCGCCAAGACCGAAATACCGACAATTTCAAATCCCATTTTGTGCAATTACATAAAATTCATGCACAGGGCTTGGCATGACCAGCCGATTGGTTGAACCGGGCCCATTCAACCACCCGTCTAGGTGAAGTCAGGGCCAAAGTGGTGTGTTGAGCAAAAGGAACACTGGTCCTGCTCCCACTGCCCTCAACCACCAGCATCCCCTCCTCCACCGACACAGGGCCGCAACCCACGGAAAACGGGTTGGTGGACCAAATATCCCCCCGGGTCCACAGCGGGGGTGTCGGCGAGCTCTTCGCGTTACCCAGCACCCACCACGAAGAGGTGGCTCACCACGGGTGCCAGTATGGTAAATAACGTTAGTTTCAAGAATTTCAGGATTTGCACATCATAACTACCATATATTTGAACATGTATATGTATGCCTTTGGAAGCACCTTGATCTGCTCCAATAGCGTTTCCTTTTATCAACAAAGACATTGAAAACATGCCAGCAAGAACTAGTATTGTTTGTAATGAGATTTATGACTGACATGATTTCCACAATGAAACGTACCCTTTATGGTATGGCTATGAAGTAATGAGGCAATACTGGTATTCTTCCTGACTGTTTCATTGTTTACTGCAATTCATGGCATGAAATACTGTTTACTGCACTTTTTTCAGTACGAGCAACAATAGAACAGTATAATTTATTTTCCATTATTTTACATTCCAGAACAAGAGACCTTGACTACTGAGAGCATCACACTTTCGTGCAGAAACACCGATCTACCAATAACGATGTATATTCAACTTATCCATACATATACCTGTTTGTGAGAATGCCAAATGCATTTTCCGACACACTCCTGGCTCAAGATAGGCGATAAGTAAAGATCCTTTTCTGAAAAGATAAATCTTTCATGGGGTAGGGTTTTATGAGGTAAGGTTTCAACATAAATGCATCGGCCCCAACAACGACACTGGACACTGGCTCTTGTCTTTCTGGTTCTTAATTGGTTTCTTGTGTAGCACTGATGTAGACACATAATCAGTTTTTCGTTTGAATTGATGTTACATTGCAGTCAACCACTGAGAACAATGAGTTGTGTTTGACGTCACCTATTACCACGCCTTACAAGAAGAGGAGACAAAGCATTGACAATGTGGATGTGAACAAACTGATGATACAGACTTTAACTCAGATCAATGAACGAAAGAAGGACAAACAGGATACAGAATCAGACTGTGACATTCTATTTGGTGAGCAAGTAGGATTAGAGATAAAATAGATTCCTGATGAAAGAACGCCAAGAACCCAAACTGAAGATTCAGTCATTAATCTTCGACTAGCAGTGTGAAAATGAATCATGAATAGCTCCTAGCACAAGCTACTAAACTACTGACTCAGTATTTCATCATCTAGAATCAAAGGTGCTTCCCCTCTAATGGTTAACAGAACTACAAATATCAACTGGAGCACTGTTCAGTCTCTACTACTGAGAAAACACAACATGTTAATACATCTGTAAGCTTACAGCACGTACAAAGCAGTGTGAAAAAAAAACTCACAACAAACCAAAATATTCTTTCTGTACCTTGAATTATTTTCATATAAATTCTCATATGACCTAAAAGATGGCAGAATAGTGATTGTTGGTATCACACAAATTTCAAACCATATCGAAATTCATGAGAAGATATTATTTCTCACTGATAATCTGCATACAAAGCCCCCAAATGAATCCATGACATCAGCGAGTATAATATTATGTCGCTTAAGCAATATTCCAGAATCATGGCTGGGGAGTCCAGAGCTGGACACTGTACCCAAAAGCAAAATCGAACACAAGTCTTTTGTGCGATGGTAAACACTTTAACAACTAAGCTACCCTGCTGTCATTCAAAGATTCACTTAAATGTTATGCGACATTCTTTGTGTGTTACTGATTGCATCATTCAAACTACTGTAAACGATGGCATATGCCATTACCAAGAAATGCATTAGTCGAATATTCTTCGTACAAAATCCCATACATAATGAAAATAATATCCGTTAATACTCTCTTTACATTTCTTGGCTTACTGACATAATGTATATGTCTATTTACCGGTGAATTATCACTTAAACATCTTTTTATAATGGCAGTCAATACTGAAGTAATATTTCTCATAGCAATTGTGCATGTTCTTTCAACCAAACAGCAATATTGACTCTTGATAGTGTGATAGTTTAATTAACGGTTTAACACATTCTATAATACTTATATTTTCCGCTTTGTGTGTTACGATTGGACTGGAATGTACACAGCCAGAAAGGATTTCACCAGTGACATATATAATGTAAGTTTCATTAAGTAGTGGCATGTTCATGAACTAGATTCAAATGTTAAATCAATGGTATTAATAACTTAGGTATGTTAGATGACCAATATGTTACATGACTGTAAAAAATTAAATTTCATTATAACTGGAATGATAGGATCTTGCCTGCTCATTAACCAACGTAACGAGTCATTTTTTTATGTAAAGATTTTTAGAGGTTTGCTATGTACCAGAATATTGTTGTTTTCCGAGTAAGAGATGCCATCTGATGTGCTGAAATGATATAAAATGAATATGAATAATCATTTTAAATGCTTGTTCATTTTCCGGATGGGGCAAGGGGGAAAAGGGGGGTAGTGGAGGTTTGAAATGATGCATTACAGGTGTGTATCCTTTAAACCCACCAATCATGTAATCAACGAATACATATCCCACAAATAGTGCATCATTATACATATCAGTCTTACCTTCACACAGTCTTCATGGAGTGCTCCATATATAGAATGGACCGGTAGAGTTCAGGAATGAACTGACAGATTGTATTTCTTGGCATGTGGTACAAATACTCTAGTGACGTGTATCTGTCACCAGGTGACACAGATTGGACATATATCATTTGTAAACAACAGTTATAAAGGCATAAGTGTCACAACCCAGAGCAGACAAATTTCAGTTTCCAAAATTTATTGACAATCACCCACTGTATGTCTAGCACACACCTTGTACGCGTTTTCAAATCCCAGTCAATGCACACACACACACACACACACACACACACACACACACACAAACTACATATAGTGAGTGAGTGAGTTAATATTTAACGTCACATCGGCAATATCTCAGCCATATCGTGACGAGAACATTTAATACTGAAATGAAATATATGTCTATTATAAAACCTGTCAGCGAAGGACAGTAAAACAACTAGAATATCACAAATGAGAATATAAATCTAGTAACTATACCTAAAACAATTTATCTATACAGGACAATACAAAGTAAAAATGGGCTATAGATTGCTAACAACTGAAGGTAGATCACCATACTAGGGACCATGGGGACTTACAGTACCTTTGCTACCTGCATGGACCCTAGCTGGATTTACATCATTCCCTCAGCCGTCAGCAATTTGGGAAATCTAGCCATACAATACAAAAGACGCATATTCTACGATTAAAAACCTGGACATTTAGAATTGACTTTGACTGTTTGAGGACTTACGTACCCTCTCAGGAGGACAATAATTTTACAATACTTCAACCCCCTTTGAGGGTACAGCCACTAACAATTCTAGTTACAAATCTAAGTGAGTGAGTGAGTTAATATTTAACGTCACATCGGCAATATCTCAGCCATATCGTGACGAGAACATTTAATACTGAAATGAAGTATAGATATCTATTATAAAACCTGTCAACAAAGGACAGTAAAACAACTAGAATATCACAGATAAGAATATAAACTAGCAACTATACCTAAAACAATTTATCTATAGAGGACAATACAAGATAAAAATGGGCTATAGATTGCTAACAACTGAAGGTAGTTCACCATACTAGGGACCATGGGGACTTACAGTACCTTTGCTACCTGCATGGACCCTAGCTGGATTTACATCCATCCCCTCAGCCATCAGCAATTTGGGAAATCTAGCCATGCAAATAAAACGACACTTATGCTACGATTAAAAACGTGAAAGTTTGAATTTACTTTGAATGTTTGTGGACTTACGTACCCTCTCAGGGGGACAATAGTTTTACAGTACTTCAACCCCCTTTGAGGATACAGCCACTAACAAGCACAGTTACCAATTCAAACTTCCAATAATAAAATATTTATCTATTTACAATTCTGTCAATTCTTTTAAAAATGCAATGATTAAATGAGAGCTTGTATTATTAAAAAGATCCTTCAGAGTTTGTGAATGAAAACACTGATCCCTTGTGATGGAATACTCAACACAGTCAAGCAGGATATGCTTGACTGTGATTCTTCCATCACAAGGGATGCAAAAAGGAGGATCCTCACCTTTAAGCAAATATTTATGTGTATATCTTGTGTGGCCAATACGACATCGTCGCATGATGACCTCTTCAAATCTGGATTGACAGCCCAAGTAGGTGTAACCAATATACGGTTTTATTTCATGTAATTTATTTATACCTACTTGGGTGTCCCACTTCTTCTGCATCAGATCACGGATGTAAGTTCTAATGCTAGCTTTGTAATCAGTGTATGGAATAAGAAGTGGTGTCACAGATTTGTTGAGTGCTGCCTTGGCAGCAAGATCAGCCATTGCGTTACCGGAAATACCTACGTGGCTGGGTAACCAACAGAATACGATGTCGTATTGGCCAGTAGCAAGATTATTATACAATTCAATAATTTCTATTAAAAGTGGATGTTTACAAGAAATATTTTTAATCGCCTGAAGGCAAGAAAGAGAGTCTGAATAGATTATATATTGTTTACGTTTCGGGTGTCTCTGAATATACCTAAGAGCTGTCAATATGGCGTTTGCTTCTGCAGTAAAAATAGAACTGTTATCTGGAATTCTAGAAGATATTGTTCTGGATCCAATGACAGTGGCACAAGCCACTGCGCCACCGTCCTTGGATCCATCCGTAAATAAGGGTTTGCAATTGCTATATTTATGTTTTAATTGATGATATTCTTGTTTATATTGTAAGTCATTTGTTTCTGATTTTTTTAAATGATGTTAATGTTAGGTCAACTTGTGGCCTAACCAATTGCCAAGGAGGAGAAGAAAGGAGACGGAAAGGAGCTATGGTTTCCAGCTCAATGCCGGCCGAAGAAAGAAAGGGTTTAATTCTGTGTCCGAGAGGTGGAACAAGAGAACACTTTTTGTTGTATAAATCCTCATAGAGAGGATTGAAAACACTTATATGCCGGGTTAGATTTGTTAGAGTATAGTTTCGTAGCATATTGTAAAGATAATTTTATACGTCGCTGAGTGAGAGATGGCTCATCTGCCTCGACATAGAGACTGTCAATGGGAGAAGTTCGAAAAGATCCAAGACATAATCTTAGACCTTGATGATGGATAGAATCTAACATTTTGAGACTGCTTTTACAGGCTCCACCATATACAACGGAACCATAGTCAAGTTGGGAGCGAATGAGTGATCTGTATAAGTGAAGTATGGTGGTTTTATCGCCTCCCCATTTTGAATTGGAAACAACTTTCAACAAGTCGAGTGCCTTCAAACATTTAACTTTAAGGGATTTAATATGTGGCAAGAACGTCAAGTGGGAGTCAAATATAAGACCCAGAAACTTGGCCTCTTTAACAACTTTAATAGGTGTGCCGTTTAGATACAGTTCAGGGTCCTTATGTGGTTTGTATTTACGGCAGAAATGTATACAGTTAGTTTTAGACTTAGAAAATTTAAAGCCGTTTTCCAGACACCATTTATTTATCTTGTTCAGACACAACTGCATTTGCCGTTCAATAGTATGCATGTTTTTACCTCGACATGAAATGTTAAAATCATCCACGAAAAGCGATCCATCAATTGAATCGTTTAAAATCTTTGATAAACTGTTTATCTTAATACTAAATAAAGTGACAGACAAAATACTGCCTTGTGGTACACCCTGATCCTGACTGTAATGATCAGACAGGGTAGAACCCACACGGACTTGAAATTGTCTATCATTTAAAAAGTTGGCTATAAATTGAGGCAATCGGCCTCGCAATCCGAAGTCATGTAAATCTTTTAAAATCCAATGTTTCCAAGTGGTGTCATATGCTTTTTCTAGATCAAAAAAGATCGACACTGCATGCTGTTTATTAATTATGGCATTCTTAACAAAAGATTCTAAACGCACTAAGTGATCGACTGTACTTCTGTTTTTGCGGAAACCACACTGAATATCTGTTATTAGGTTATTTGTTTCCAAGTACCAGACAAGTCGATTATTTATCATGCGTCCCATGGTCTTGCAAACACAGCTAGTAAGTGAAATTGGCCCATAATTGGAAGGGTCCGTATGATCACGTCCAGGTTTAGGAAGGGGAACAACGATAGCATCACGCCACGACGAAGGAAATTGTCCAGATGTCCAAATATTATCAAAAATATGTAACAGCGTCTCTAAGCATGTATCTGGCAAGTGCTTCAGGAGTTGATAATGGATGTTATCAGCTTCTGAAGCAGTATCATGAGCCTGATCAAGAGCAGTATGAAGCTCATGTAACGAAAAAGTTTCATTATAGTCTTCCCCATTATCTGAATTAAAGTTAATAGTTTTCTTTTCTTGCTGTTTTTGATATGTTTGGAACTTAGGTTCATAATTTGATGAGGAAGAATGTTTTGCCAAAGTTTCACCAAGTTTATTAGCAATATCGGTTTCATTAGTTAATAACTGGTTTCCATCTTTAAGGTGGTGAATACTAGATTTGGAGCCCTTACCTTTGATTTTTTGATCATATTCCAGACTTTAGATATTGGTGTACGTGAATTAATGTTTGATACATATCGTTGCCAAGATTGGCGTTTGCTTTGTTTAAAAGTACGCCGTGCTTTAGCATTTACAATCTTAAATTTATTCAAATTATGCACCATGGGGTGTCGACGGAAATAGTGTTCTGCCTTTTTCCGCTCCTTTCTAGCTTGTTTACATTGATCATTGAACCATGGTTTGCGAATATGTGGAACTGCAGAGGACTTTGGTATACACTAATGAGCAATAACATTCATTTCATCACAAAAACGTTGAATAGGATCAGGAACATTATCAACAAGTTCAGATTTAAGCCTATCAACACACAGAGTTTCATATAAACGCCAGTTAGCCTTTTTGAAGTTCCATCTTGATGATGGAGGAACAGCAGATGGATTCACAGGTTTTAGTAATGTTGGGAAATGGTCACTCCCACAGAGGTCATCATGAACTGACCATTCAAATTCGTTAAGAAGGCTTGAATCACAAACTGATAAATCAAGGGCTGAATATGTTCCTGTGCCAGGATGTAGATATGTGTTCGACCCATCATTGAAAATACATAGATCATTTTCGGAACAGAACTCCTCTAGTATTTTACCTTTAGCATTTGTAGTTGTACCACCCCAGAGTGGGTTGTGGCCATTTACGTCTCCCATAATAACACAGGGTTTCGGGAGTTGGTTATACAAATTTTGTAGTTCGGTCTTCTGAAGTGTTGAAGATGGTGAGATATATAAATAGCATAGTGTGAGTGCAACGTGTAAAGTAAGTCTCACGGCAACAGCCTGGAGACCAGTATTAAGAATAATAGGGCTCTGAATAATATTCTGGTTTATAAGGATAGAAGCTCCTCCAGTGGCCCTCTCGCCCGGGGGTGAAAAAGAATGGTAAGCATTGAAATGGCGTAGGTCAAAAGTATCCGTCTGCTTTAAATATGTCTCCTGCAGACAGACTGCTGATGGATTAAAGTCCTGGATCAATAGCTGTAAATCATTGAAATTATGTTTTAGCCCTCTGCAGTTCCACTGTATGATATTATAAGAAGAAACTATCTTTTGGGGGGATTTATTGGGGATCTACCCCGCACCTTTTTGGAGGGCGACAGGCTATGTGCCCTAGAAACAAACTACATATAACCCACGGTACATCTCATGCACTCTACATGTACAACATTACGCACTGTAATTAGATAAGTAGGTAATTATTAGTAAACATTGGAAATTGAACGGTTGCGGAGTTAAATTCACAACTCTGGTGACCGCATGTCACATTCCACATCTCAGAATGACCGCCGTCAAACTGTGCAGTTCATTTTCTGACATGAACTTTGCTGTTCCAGTTCACTGGTGTTTCAGTCCACTGTTGACAGTCGCTCTCAGTATCCGACCCTCGTCGTAGTTCACAATGGCCACTGCCTGTTGTCTGTATACCCGCGTCTCCATTGACGTCCCTTACAGTCCTCGACTGCCCACTCACAGAGATCACATCAACCCCTCGGTTGACCACATACCAACGTGTGCTCATACCGTGCATCATGCCCTGGGCGCTAAAATATGACAGTATTCTTACAGTTGTCTACATAAACTTTGTGACACCCCGTTCAGTCACGTACAACATGATTACTGATACACAATACACTAATTCCATACATATTTACGCTTTGATACAAAATGCATCTTCAGGTGCTATTACTTTCAACAACTGCAGTAAACATTCAATAGACACCTTTTACATACCCGCCCTAAACACAATACAGTCACTACTTGTGTTTACATACCAAGCATTTAATAACCACATGAAATTAAGTGCATGAAAACATTCTTCCACTTCAAAATTAATGCAAAATGAACAAACTCACGCATTTCTACACAAGTGCCATTCGACACCACCCAGCGGTATCTCAGCTTTCACTGCCGTGTAAGAACGTCCACTCTCATAGTCACCCTCACAGTCACCCAGACAGTAACGCTCCCTTGACCACGTGCATCACGTGCACCATCAGCCCATCAATACTCCATACACCTTACTTACGTTCGGGCGACTCAGTTTTACACCAGAAACAAACCATCACAATCACCCACTCGCATCACATCAGATCTTGACAATACGTTTAATGCCCCAAATTTGTGAAGTTGTTTTTTGCATTCGTCACCATAATCGTATTATCATCATTATTACCTCACAAATTTGCATAGATATTTTATTGCACTTCAATATTGAAAATAGTAGGTAGGTAGGTAGGTAGGTAGGTAGGTAGGTAGGTAGGTAGGTAGGTAGGTAGGTAGGTAGGCAGGTAGATCATCTCAATTAACAAGTAACGCACGCAGTGAATTACTTAAAAGTATCATCATAAAATATATTATACGCTATTCACAACAAGCTCTTTGAACATATTACTATTTTTTCAACTAAGACATAATTAAACATACCACTTGCCGGGCCCATTCGACCACCCGTCTAGGCGAAGTCAGGGCCAAAGTGGTGTATTGAGCAACAGGAGCACGATTGCAGGCCCCTATTGCCCTCAACCACCAGGATCCCCTCCTCTGCAAACCCACGGCAAACGGGTTGGTGGACCAAATATCCCCCCGGGTCCACTACGGGGGTGTCGGCGAGCTCTTAGCGTTACCCAGCACCCATCACGAGGAGGTGGCTCGCCACGGGTGCCCGCACGCAATGAATTACTTAAAAGTTTTATGATAAAATGTATTATAGGCTATTTAAAACAAAGCTCTTTGAACATATTATCTTTTTCAACTAAGACATAAGTAAACGTACCACATGTGAGGAAACGCAAGGTAATTGCCAGCTTCTCCCTGCCCATATGGAGTTCCTCAATGGAGTTGACTGCTTTTTAATTTTATCTTGAATTAATTCCAGCAAAAAATGTAAATGTTTCGAATCCATTCTCAGAAAATTCCTAACCGTGAGAGGGTCTCCTTGCTCCAGTTCCCGTAAAAGGGAACGACACGCATGGACGGCAGGCCCGCGTTCTATCCATTGCCTAGCCCAGACGGATTTGTGTTTTCTTTTCCTCTTTTTCTTTTCATTTACTAAATGTACAGCAATCCACGCCAGCGTATCCTCATTACTCGATGACGCCATTTGCGTGAAAACTACGAGATTATCGCAACATCCCAAGTCGTATCAACTCTTTTTGGTATGCTTTTCAAATCTACATGTAGATACTACAAGTTGTCACTACAAGTTGTCACTACAAGTTGTCACTACAAGTTATTACTAGCGTGAGAACGGGCTTTAACCTAAATTCGATTTTTTTGTTCACAGAAGTTCTGAAATTCGACAAACCTTCTTCAGAGTGCACGTGTATTGAAGACCCAGCTGTTACTTGGCAACTGCAATCAGTATGTATGGAACTGGGAATCATAGTCATGTGAGGTTGATGCGTGTGAATCGTTAGACCACTTTTGCTGTTACTGCGCTGTTTGGAAAATACATTACATTGTTAGAAAATTCACATTGTTTTCTGATCTGTTGTGTCAGTTGACATAATTGTGTTCCTCTTTAAATATTGAAGATGTACATGTTGTCAATAACTATTTGAAATATAATACACAGAAACACATCACGTTGTACTAAAACAATATTTGAGCTATATGGTGTGGGTACATAATTAATCAAAATTCATATTTTGTTTTCTGTGTTGATGTGTAAATTGACATAAATGTGTTCATTGTAAACAATTTCACGACTTCCTCTTTAAATATTCATATTGTAGATGTTGTCAAGAACTATTTGAAATCTAAAACACAACGTGTGTAGCCATCGCCAGCTAACTGGTCATGTGTCCTCTTTAGTTGCACAAGTTGAGCCATGCTGTCCACCCGTAATTAAATAATGAGCTGACCCAGTCATTACAGAGTATTGTAACAACACGCTCAGTGTTCAGTTTAATACAAAAATAGAATCTTCCCTTAGATGTTACTTTTAGATCAGAGTGTTAATTCTGTAGGATCCGCGTTGTGTTATTATTTTGCAAACTTCTTATTACATATCTGCAACTGTACGTTCAATATTTTCATCACTTTCACTGTGTGTGTGTGTGTGTGTGTGTGTGTGTGTGTGTGTGTGTGTGTGTGTGTGTGTGTGTGTACATTCCTGGAATGCAGTTCTATTTATCTGTCGATCTTTTAAAGGCAATAAGTATGAAATGAAACTGAAACTATACATTAGATAACTTAGATAAGACATGACTGAAGTCACTTTGGTCCAAAAGTATACCGTTTTTGTGTGATTATCAGTGGCTAATCTAATGGTTTCTTTCTCCTCTCTGAACAGAACATGTAATGAGTAATTTTCCTTTACTCCAAGTAAGTCAGTGAGTTGGTTAATATTTGACATCACATCGGCAATGTCTCAGCCATATAGTGACGAGAACATTTAACATTAAAATGGGATGTATGCGTATGTTATAAATCTGTCGACAAGGGACAGTAAAACATCTAGAATATCACAGGTATACATGTAAAACTAGTCAAAAAATATAAAACATTTTGGCTAGAAGGGACAATACATTAGAATAACATGCTATAGATAGGCCAACAACTGAAGGTAGATCACCACGCTAGGGACCAGGGGCACTTCTGCTACCTGCATGGACCCTAGCTGGATTTACACCATCCCTTCAGCCGTTGGCGATTGTAAGAAATTTTAGTCAAAATTAAAATAACAAAAATGCTACGCTTAAACATCCTGGTAAGTTTAAATTTACTTTGTATGTTTCAGGACTTACGTAGCATCTCAGCAGGACACTAATTTTACAATCCTTCAACCCCCTTTGAGGATACAGCCACTAACAATCTCAGTTACGAATCTAAACTACCAAAAATAAGATATTTAATACTTTACCCCATTTTTTTAAAAAAAACATTAAATGGACACATTCTGTAATACTTATATTTTGAGCTTTATATCTTAAGATTGGAATCACAAACGACATAGTTCATCAAAAGCCTGGTGTTTTAATGATGGTTAATATATCTATTGCCTGCTAACTGAAGTTATTTGATGCCGAAATAGCTGAGACACAGAAAAGTACACTCTTAAAAAACAAAGAAAGAAACCCAAAACCCAAAATATCACTGAAAATTTGGTGTTATTCAAGGACATGCACATCAGTGGAAAACAAAGACGCATGAATAAAATTTTATGGAGCCATGCATTACTATCTTGTACATATTTCTTGAGTATAACGGTCATCACAGTCATTACTTGTCCACCAGGCGGTGTTGAAGTCAGTACCTAATATGACTACCTCCGGCTGCTACCACTTCCTGACACCTACTGGGCACAGATTCAATAAGTTGTTGGAACAAATGTTGAAGATTCTGTTGTGGGTTACGAAGTTCGACGTACCCGTCTATCGATCTGATCCCAAAGGTGCTCGATTGGGTTTAGATGCGGGGATCTGGAGGGCCAGCGGAGGGTATTGATGTTTTTACTGGACAGGTAGTCCATGGCGACACATGCTTTGTGGGGCCTGGCGTTGTCCCGTTAGAAGAGCTGTCGTTGACGGTCAATAGGCTAATGGACGTCGATGTATCGATTGGCCGTCAGATTGCCCTGGACAAGCACAAGTTGCTGGTGTATGAGATGCTTCTCCACACCTTAACACTTTCAGCAACGAATCTGTCCACCTCTCTGATGCAGTTAGGAGTAAAACGTACAAGACGTCGTCTGTAGACACGGTCTCTACCATCACATGCCTAAGGAGATAACGTGGTTCAATGCTAAACCATACGCACCTCCTGTTTGTCAGGTCCCGTGTTACATCGTCGGTGTGACCGTGTCAAGAACGGGGCAAATTTTGGACGTTTGGCACGAATTCCTACTTCTCGGAGACAGTTCCTGATTGTCTGGTCAGACACTCTTCAGCCTCCAAATTGTTCTTGTGGTGTATCTCGATTGGTAAGATGGAAGTCACGTAGGTGTGTTGTCCGGATGTACCAATCTTGGGCAGGTGTGGTGACTCCAGGTCTTCCTGATCTTGGTCGGTCATTTGTCGAATTTGTTTGATGGATTTGTTTGATCGATTCCACAATCGAGTTATTGTGTTGGGATGAACGTTGAAGATCCTTGCCACCTCACTCTTTGATTCGCTACCTTACAAATGACCGATTGCCTTATTTTGATCGGCAGCGTTGAGACGTCCCATTGTCGTGTACAGTTCTTGCAAAGATCGTGGGTGGAATTGTGAGATTCATTTGAGTCTTTTATAGTGACATGCTGTACTCATGTTTTGCACGTGAGAAACAATCATTGTGCCTGATATTCGTGTTCCATGACATCCACGCACATCATGGCAATCCTGATTGATAAAACCGTTCAAATGCATTTTTGCTTGCGTTCGATCAAGCATGATCTTCTAAAAACACATGCAACCCTACAAAATGTTTGAGTTTACATATGTGTAAACATTCGTTAATAACATTTTTGAATTGCATTCTGCATTTTTTTTTTTTGTTTGAAGAGTGTTTTTGATTTGTCTATACAGGGTTAGCACTCGGATCTTGAAGTATCATCTAAGGGTAGATTCTATATGTTTATTAAACTTAACACGTGTGTGTTGTTACAAGACTCTGTAGTGACTCTGGTCAGCTTATTATTTAAACAGGGGTGGACACCATAGCTCAGCAAGCTTGTGTAATTAAAGAGGACGATGCAATGTAAAACTAGACTGTAGATCGCCAAGAATTCCCATTAAGAATTAATTCTCTAAATGGGACGGTAAGTATGGAAATGGGCCGTAGCTAAAATGTGATCCTATCTTGAAGGACACATGATCAGCCAGCTCTCAACGACTACAAAAGAAGTGTTTTAGATTTCAAATCCTGTCAGATCTACAATATGAATATTTAAAGAGGAAGTCGTGAAACCGTTTCCAATGAACACATGTATGTCAATTTACACATCAACACAGAAAACAAACTGTGAATATTGATAAATTCCGGACCCACGCCACGTAGATAACATATTGCTGAGTACAGCGTAACCCTACTCTCACTCACTCATTCACGGATGGACAGATGATCAGTGGTAATGCTAATCGTTGGCCAAAGATATAACTGACTTGTAGATAACTCCTTGCTTTGCTGTTGGATGTCGGGTACCTCAGGGGTCAACGGGACGGGCATAAGGAACGGTCTCACTTGTGGTTATTTAGTGGGCATATGCATTCGTAGTCCAGAAATTTATATTGTCGTTTAAGGTATTGCTAAGTGCCTGGAGGAGTCTTTGTCACTATACGGGTAACTAAATGTTCTGAGGTGCCATTGCCTTAGCAGGGTCATGTCCATATAGATTGGTAATGTAAGAAAAGTTAGCCCAACTGTATAAGCACAGTGACATGAAGTATGACTAACAAAGATATCAACTGCATCCATGAGTGAATGGTCCAGCCTCAATGTAGATTAATGACCAAAGCTACATCTAGGTCAAGCATTTAAGGATGACTTATGGGTGTAGTGTTTATAATTTAACAGTGCACACAGAAGTGTTCAGATTCCAAGATGATGGCATGCAATGATTGAGTCTGGTGTATAATGAACATCCATCAACACAATTTCGCTCTGTCCCCTTGGTTCCCTCTGATGCTGATTAAGACTGAGCAAGAACAAGGGAGGGTTTGCGGTTTCATTTATCAATAAAGACAAAGACGCGGGAAACTTATGGCTATGTCAAAACATTGATATCAATATCTCTGAAAAGAGACCTAGTTTGACATGTTATTACTTTTCCTCTTGGAAAACCCTTCTGAAACAAATGACGTCACATTATGTTGATATCTCGTCGTGCAGCACATCGATACCGTGTTGTGTGACCAATCAGGTGTTGAGAAGTCCTTTGGCTGAGAGGAAAAACACGTACTCTCTGCATATTCATGACAGTCGTTGCAACTTTCTGTGTTGTTGTGTTTGCCGTATACTTCAAGCCACGTTTCTTGTACTGACTGTCTACCCGGTGGTAGCTTCTAGATATAGCTGTTCAAATCTTTTGCTCACTGTGTATCAGACACAGTCGTTTATAACTTTGGTTTGACTATCTACTTGGTGATAGCCTCCAGACATTAATGAAAATAGTCTTTGCATTGACCGTGGTAGTCGTGCATCATCTCACGGGTGGTGATTTAAATAGCTCTCGGACATGGCCCCGGGATATATGAACGACCGTCTGAAACTGCTCCTGACATTAACGATTTTGCTGATGTTTGTGATTTCAACAGGAAGCACGAAGCAGTCTACACCTAAGAAGATTGACGGTTATGTTATCAAGAACATTGGTATCAAGCTGTGCCAACTTAAATGTGCTGAACATGGTCAATGTGTGAATATTGACTATGATGCTGAGACTTTAACCTGCCGTTTATCAATAGATGAATCACCTATCGAGAAGAAGGAAGGACCTGCCAATCTTGCACGAAGCCACTCACACGTAAGTAAACGTTCCGAAAGGCTTGTCATAAATGGGTACTCAATAAGCACATGTTTCAAATATGTAGTTCTTGATGCCTTTTGGAATTATCTGAGCATCTTTTATAAATTTGTGTGTATGTTATTTTTTGTTTTTGTTTCTTTTTCATTGCCCGTCCTATTCTTCAAATTTTGTTTTGTTTTGTCTTATTTTGTTTTATTCAAACATCGCCAACTCTAGCCTGAAACATACCATATTGCCATATAAATTTGCTTAAGTTTAAATCAGAATTGTAATAACGTTTACAACAGATGAAAATCAAAACCGTTATTGAGATAATTTTGTCTTTTTTAAACTTATTCCCGACCAAGCAACCTATGTTCAGAATTTGGTGGACATGCGAAACACAGAAGATGATGCCCTGACTTTCACGTGCCGACTGCAACATCCTGAAAACAGTTTTTGAAATTGAGTGTTTGAGCTGGCAAAATATTACTGCACATAAAGCAGTTGTCAGAAACTCATATCTTTATTTAATTTACTCAGGGTGATAAAGTGTTGGAAGGGAGTGGTTGATTTGGCCATTATCAGATTTATTGGGTTAATCGATGTGGCTATTTGAACGAAGTTAATTTGTCAATAAAGTTAAACTCCTTTAACAAACTTCCTGTTTTCACTTTGCAGTTTGTATACACCTTCAGAATTGTATGTGAACACATCAGAGGGGTATATAACTAGTACCCATTGTTAGGCCAAATATGTTGTCCCCAATACAACTACACTCAGATCAGAGATATTTGCTTACAGTACATATTGCTTCTTCTTGAATTATTATGTATGCTTTTACAAGAGCTTGGCTCTGTTTATGAGTCCTAAGGCGCTTATGTCTTGAAAAATCACAACAAAACGCACCATCCGTAAAATACCCGTATTTAACGGGATGATTGTTAATTTTGGCTGACTGTCTACCCGGTGTGAGCTTCTAGAGATTCTTTTTCTCACTGTTTATTAAGTGGTAGTCTGTAGACACATGCGTTCATAACTTTGGGTTCACTATCTACTTGGTGATAGCCTCCAGACATTGGTGAAAATAGTCTTTGCATTCATCGTGATTCTTGAACCTCGTGGTAGTCGTGCAGCATCTCACGGGTGGTGATTTCAGTAGCTCTCGGACATGGCACCGAGGTATGTGAGCGACCGAGAAAATTCTGTGGAAGAAAATCAGATAGCCTAAAATCACAGAAACCTTAATTCCTCGGCTATAAATTTGCCAAAAAATAGACGGAAAAATTCTCCGTGATGCGCCGGGGTCCTACTATTCAACGACACGCAGCATGCGCGTGTAAGGCGGCGAATGCACCTCCCAAGGGAGCTGTGCTAAAATAGGTGATACAAACTGGGTGGGGACTTACAGTAAATTTGTTTCTTGCATGGGCCCTAGTTGGATTTACATAATCTCTTCAGCTGTTGGAGAGTGTACAAAATGCTAGCCAAAATTTAAAAAAAAACATGAATACTACGATTAAAAACCTGGCCGACTTAAATTTACATAGAATATTTTGGGACCTACGTGCCCTCTCAGTAGGACACTAATTTTAAAATACTTCAACCCCCTTTGAGGGTAGAGCCACTAACAATCTCAGTTAGGACTTAAACGAGGGACATTCGCGAAGGACATAAACTTGATATCAAAAGGGAACGAGCTTTGTGTACTATTTATTACCTACATTCTAAAAAGAATGGAATCCACACAAATCTTTCTAAAAAGTGAAAATATCGTTGAAATAAAGCTAGATTTTGCTCCCTCTATATAATGATGCCACGCAGATTAATATAACATACTGGTGATTGGCATGTCAACTGTTTAACTCCAGAATAACGTATGCTGCGTAGAGGCACTGTCTTTCTATAACTAGTCGAGAAAATAAACAAATTGCGATAGAATCAAGTTGGAAACCAAATTTATTTCTTTTCACTTGAGGATTTGGCTTCAAATGCAGCAATGATATTCATCAAAACACTTGTGAATTGTAAACATTTTAACCTCAGCTGGGGTACCTAAATCTTGCCTGAACGTCAGTCAGCCATCAGTGTCGGGCTATTGTAGTCATCACGCTGAGAAGTGTTCACAATCATGAAGTTAATAGGGAGTATTTAGTTAGGAGTGGTACACACAACAGAAGAAGCCAAATGTGAATAACAAGGAACTGTATCGTAATTCATATTTAAACATGCAGCGTAGTACCGGTAATGTCAATCACATCACTAGAAGGGTAATATGGGTCATATATATATTCATATACATATTAAAAATTATATTATTAGATGAGGTATAGAGGACAACATAACCTGATTCTTCCTTCTCCGTTTTCGAGGTTCCATCTGGTATGTGCAACGCAGGTCAACGATATTTAAAGACTCGATCTGGAAAAGAGGTTTGCGTAGAAGGTAATATCCAGTATGTTTAATGTGATCGCTCATATACTCACCTAACATAAATTTCGAAGATCTTCATCTATTATTCGTGTATGTATTTCTACACATGTTTTCGTCATCATTAATGTTTTCCGAATATACTACACCAGTGCACATTATCTGGTGTTTCACGTCCATCTTAGAACTGATACAAATGGTGGCGAAAAAGACTTAGATCTGAGACTAAAAATACGGGAGTAACAATCTTACATTATATCTGTGGGCAGCACAGTTGAAAACATTCGTGAGCAATGAATCAAGTCCCTGTCCAGCCTGAAAAGAAGGAGCTTTTTATCAGTGATCAATGATAAATTGATAGTGCTCTTAATTCACCTTACATCTTGAGCCATGTTACCTTCGAAAACATGCAAAGCTCAGTAATGAGAGAGACCAATGCTACAATACATTTTCGTGTGTTCACTTTACATCCGAGACAGACATTAGCCATAGACAGCTGTAATTTCCTGCTGTTATCTCAGATCATTTCTTGTCAAGGGAACTTCAGCTTCGACTTACTCAGGTGCTTCTTGATCATTTTGTATCTGAGACCAGAGGTAACCAAAGGGAGTTATGAGTTCCTCTCATATTTCCGAGTTAAACTCATAACTCAGACAAACGCCAGCAATGTGATATGGCAGGAGGCCAAAGATAAATACAAAGTCTTTATGTTCAATATTATAACTTGCGCTCGACAGAAACGCCTTAGATCCACAGAAATTACTGTCCGTTTGGATTCAAATGAGAATGATGAATGATTAAGTAACACGAAATTGGGATTCCCACTTCTCACATGACTGAGAAACTGCTGGTGGAGCATCACCACCTGTTTCCTGACCAGTAGGTTGCATCTAAATATATCACGGATTACATTCAGTCTCATTCATGTTATCAGTCTTGTAATCAGAATCGCCCATGACGTCACCTAACGTCGCCACTGTGGAAGGAGCGGAAGCTTCATGCAAGCCATTACATTACCAGTAGCTTCGTTCTACATCACCCACCACTTTGGCCTCTTCATCAACTATGACTCTGCTGCGTCATTCGTGTTCAACTGTTTAGACATCTAGTAGTCTATAGGCTGGCATGCAACATCACCTATGGCAATGTCCCATATAACTGGATAGCATTAAAATCACAGTGACTCGTAATACAGTGTCATTCTGACTTCTAATGTAATCGTCCAAGATGTATAAACTATGATGGAACGAACTCGGACCATTCCTCGTTCCCACCATGGAGTATACAACCTGGACAATTATAATACATGACCGGCTATCTGTTTCGGTGATCCACAGGCTGACATGCCAAAACGTTTTTGTAAGAGCGTTGACAAAGGTACTCTAGCCAAGTGAGATGTCGATCGATGTGAATGACAAGAGGATATGTAAGACAAGCGTTCTTGTAAGAGTGTTTGACATAGATACAACGTCAACACAGTGGTTACTAGTTTGAACTAGTTTCTCCACCCTCTGAAAAAAGCCTTGAGATTTCCGTGAGTGAGTTAGTGAGTTGAGTGTTACGCCGCACTCAGCAATATTCCAGCTATATGGCGGCGGTCTGTAAATAATCGAGTCTGGACCACCAGACAATCCAGGGATCAACAACATGAGCATCGATCTGCGCAACTGGGAACCGATGACGTGTCAATCAAGTCAGCGAGCCTAACCACCCGATCCCGTTAGTCACCTCTTACGACAAGCTGAGTCGCCTTTTATGGCAAGCATGGGTTCCTGAAGGCCTATTCTACCCGGGGTCCTTCACGGGTCCTTGAGATTTTAAGTCTTTATTTTCTATCTTTAAGTTAAGCTATCAGAGATCACAGGTCAATAATGAGATCACAGGTCAATAATGAGATCACAGGTCAATAATGAGAAAATATATAAAGTATCACATCCAAACGATTGCGATTTATGATCACAATTACACATTAATAAACGGTTGTTGTGACTTGTTTTTCCTGTGACTTTATTTTCTGTTGAAAATTGCGACCTTTTATGAGTGATTTTCTTTCCGATCACCTCCTACCTTCCCTCGAGGGAAGGTTGCGGGAAAAACCACAAGGTATAAGGACTGACTTCAGAAATATATACATGTAACTACTGTTCATTGAATATATGGGGTACAGCATATTGTAAAACATTAAATAACTATTAAATTACTTGACGTAAAAAAACCGATAACATGACGCTTGACCTGTGTCGAAGAATGGGAGGAATATTCTAGATCTATTGATAGAGATGTCGTAATGACACCTAAACTTACAAACAGTTTGTCAGCGTTTCTCCCTAGACACATTCTCTGTTCTGGTTTCTGATAATTGCAATGGGCAAAAACATGGAACTCGGCAGAATTTGTACTTGACAGGTTTTACAACAATATTAAACAGCTACAAGTATCGTGCTTACATTAAGTATATACCTCAAATCTATTGTTACACATTGATAACTGATTCAGATAGAAAGTAAACCAGTGGAAATTTGCATAACAGTTTGTTTACACTCACTAAGTTTTCAGTCTGGTGAGAGTTTAGTCTTTATTTAGTCTGTAGCTATCCTCCAAAGCAAAATTATGTAAGCAATGTTTTGGTAATTATTTCGTGGTTATAAGTCATATGTCATATATTTAAAAAAGATTGAGAAGGGTTGTTTGAACTCTAAAATGATAGCGGTTTTGCCTGTTTTACTTTGTTACATCCTGTATCGCAAATAATATGAAACAAAAGTGAAGCACTATGTTTATCAATAACTGTTAGCATTCATATTGGGTAGATAGAGTCTTCTTTTGATATTCAATGCATTTTCAAGAGTATATGTATTTTCCATTTGTTTTGACATACTGTGTCCTACAATATACAGCAACGGTATAACTGAAGGAATGTGTGGAAATAATTTGCAAAACAAAATTCCTGCTTGGTGTATAAAATAATGTCAGTAGATGTATCTTTTTGATTAGTTGACGTGTTGCCCGTGTGTTTCAAAAAAGCTCACAACAAGGGTGCATGACTGAGGAACAATAAAGCAGTTGGAGTGATTTCCTCCATTATTCACCGGAATAATGGAGAACAACATCTTCTAGAATACCAAGTAACAGCTCTAACAAAAGCAAACGCTATATTAACAGCTCTTAAATATATTCAAAGATAAACACTTGAAACATACACAGTATATACTCTATTTAGACTCTTTCCGCTTCCCAGTCATGTTGGAATCTCTGGTAACACATTAACTTGAAGTACCGAAAAATTATTGTCCTCCTGAGAGGAGTCCCGAAACATTTGGAGTCAGATTTAATCTTCCACTATTTTGTATTTCTGTCATCTTAAAATCACACAGTATAAGCAGGGTGCACTGTATCTGGGTACCTCTATTTCACACCTAGACTTAGTTGGGGAATGTCTGTCTACACGTTGCACAATAAACATTATAATAATCAGGGTGCCCTGTATTTGGGTGTCTCTATTTCACATCCAGACTGAAGTGGGGAACACATGTATATACTAAGTGGTATAAGCTCAATGCAAGTACCTCAATGTCGTTGTTTGAAAGAGTGATCACAGCTATTTACACCTAAGTCTTTGAGATCTACTAATATCCAGATATGACCTATTTTGAAAGGGGACTCATACACTTTTTTAATGCATAAATAAGGAATTAAGAGATACAAACAGTTGGTGAATTAGTGCAATTTAGGGTAGTGTCCGATATGCTAATATACAATTGTTGTCCATGTCATGCCACAGGTAACGCGAACTGTGTTGTAACATGATGCTGTCATAAAACTAAAACGAAACTTTAGAACAAACATCGGACGATTGGAAATGTTTACTCATAGAGTTGTTGATCAGTCAAAGCAGGCGAGCGCCAAACGTTGTCGTGCTCCTAACCTAACACGTCACAATGACGTCATAGCTGGCAGCTGTGCTTTGTGGCGTCGTCAGTCAAAGCATTCCTCATCTAGCAATGAGGTGTCGCTCTTGTTAGGACGTACGTTATTGGTGGGTAAGTTCTCAGTTTATCACTTTAAACTGACATAAAAATTGATGAAATAGTGTAAATGTATATTGTATGACTGCTGTAAAGCAGTATGAATGTTGTAGGAACCAAGTGTTTTCTTCACACAATGTTTACACCCAGACCTGTGTTTAGCCTGTCGCCGACGGGGGACGATGGAAGGTCTGGGGAAACATAACAAGGCAGCGTTTCACCTGATAGTCGTGTTATATTTGATTAAATTATGTGCTCTCTCTCATCGTTAACCTTTGACCTGATGACAGTTACCTCTTTCACGGAAGATTTCATGAGTTTCCGCCTAAGTTAATAGTTGAGTGCTCTGTCGTTGTCGCTCGATATTCAGCCATTTTGTGAGAGCTTCACAGAATCTGCCTAACACAAATTACAACTGTTGACGTGTTGCCCATCACACTGCCTGAAGAAAAGTGAAGTTTTAATCTGCTTCACATTAGAATTTGTCTAAAATACCGGGTACAGAGTCGTGCAAAACGTATTAAGACACACTTTACAATTTCATAATTCCTGTTCTTCGCTGTTTATTTATCAAATGGCAACAGTTTGATCAACATATGCACAATGCCGAGATTTTGCACTGAGGAACTATACGTAATTAAGTTTATAAATGTGATGTCATTAGTTAAATAGTGGTCGGAAAGTTGAACTGAAATTGTGTGCTCTGAGCAGAGATGATTTTAAATTTCAAATTCAAGTTTTATGTTTTAGGAAAATAAGCATCTACTCAATTACAACACTTCAACAAAGAGGACGATCTCAACTCTCATCACACCTTCAATGCACAATACACACTTTATTACATTTACTGAATCAGACTGTGAAAATATATTTAGGAAATGAAATCTCGATGAAAGCAAACCATACATTCAACGCCTCTGTTATAACTGACTTTATCTATACACACTATTGAAAGGCAAAACATTTGTGGAACCTGAAGCCAGTAGTGATAATACTTTAAATATTTCTCTACTATGTATAGTTTTCTGATTAAAATTCTCCCTGTTTCAGCCTCGACTGACCCGAGCCAGAAATCCACGGTTTCACCAGTGCCAGTGACGACACAAGACCTACAGGGTAGGTAGGAAAACCCAGCAGACAGGAAGCTCAGTTTTTAATTTTCCCTGTATTTACCTCACTAATGTATATGCCAGTGGTGATTTTGACTTGAGGGATGAATATCACCCGGTATCGACCTTGTCAATCAGAGAACTTCAAACTGTAAAAAGTTAATATGAGGATGTGTAACTGTTTTCGTGCTATTAGGAGTTATCTTAATATAAGTGAACGGTTAATACTTTGTATAATCATACATAACATTGAAAGGCAAACCTTATCTAGAAAGGCGAAAACAGAAATGCTTATGTGCTTTGTATCGTCTTCAGAACAACATGTTCCCTGTTTCAGCCTCCACGACTGACGCTTGTCAGGATCTGACACCGAGCACGACGGTTGACGTAGCAATGTTTGAGTCACGTATCAACATGATGTAAACGTTGTAGATGTGTGACAAAGATGTCTGGTGTATATAGTTTACTTTGTGTTACAGCGACTTCATCACCGGTAGCAGGCAACGACCTCTACGACGCCAGCAGGGATGGTGACCTGGAGAGAGTGAAGCGGATCGTGGCAGCGGGTCACGTGAACATCAACTACAGGACACGGAGCACCAGGACACCGGTGATGGTGGCAGCAATAAATGGAAACAGGGACGTGGTGGAGTTCCTGGTGGGTAGAGGGGCTGATGTGTCACTGGTGGACAGTGACGGTGACAACGTCCTTCACTTCGCCTGTGTTGGTGGACACCTGGAGACGGTGAAGCTGATCCTGTCCCTGGACCTTGTGGACAGTCAGCAGGGGACGTCAGCGAGTGTTGGATCTCCTGGTGTCACATGGTGCACACTGAAGTCAGTGTTGGTGGAGCATATGTCGTTACTGACACTGGCTTGGTGTGTGCCTTTCACGTAGTCGCGTGTCACGATTCAGATGATTTCCTTTTTTTCTTTGTGAATATAAGTAAAAGTTGTTGAACGTACTTTCAGACATTTTGTCATGTTTTGTGTTTGGAACCTCGCATGATCAGGTAAGAAAACTGTGAAGTGACTGTAAACATAAACTATGAGTTATTGTACGTAAACGTCGCCATTCTAGACATAATTCTGTGTTAATTCTATTCTGAGAATCTCACGAATTGTGAAACAGACAACAATAAACTGTTTGTTTACATGTCGCTGCACTCTGTGACCTCAGACTGACACCATGTTCACCCAGCTGACGTGGCGCCATTTGTACAGTGACAGTGACGTCACACTGCTGATGACATCACAGATGTACACTGAGGCGCCCTGCCGTCTTCTTAGCCAGCTAGAGGGGCGCAATGCTGGCTCCATCCCATACAACACAATCAATGTGAGTCAACTACAAGGTCGTTGATATTGCTAGGGAAAGAGTCAGCGGACATTTGTAGCTGATTACTGTGTCATAGGGAAATAACCCCAGTTCTATTTATCCCTGGATGCCATTAGGACACATATAATCTCCCTCTTGACATAACATGCAGTTTTCAGGCAAAACACAATTTCTGAAAATCACCAATAATAATTATTTACATCGTAAATCTCGCCATTTCCGACAATGACGAAGTCACCATTAGCCGCCACGTTTACTGTTTGCTGTAAATTTAAATATTACTCGTTGAACTGAATTTGAAAAATAACTAATTTGTATTAGTGATGAGTGACGTGTGTGTTTTGTAAAGTGGTACATGATTTTGCTGAGACCTAGCCTATAACTTTCAGATGTATAAAAAAAGAAATCTTTAAATCGTCCTTCTGTCATATTTGCTAGTGATAGTCTGTGCGAGTTAGCTTAGTTTTACGCCTCTTCTGGCAATATTCCGGCAATATCCCGACGGGCGACACCAGAAATGAGTTTCACACACTTTACCCATGTGGGGAATCAAACCAGGTTTTCGGTGTGACGAGTGAATGCTTCAAACAAAAGGCTACAACACCACATCTGTTTAACAGGGTTTACAAAATCCTGTTTTATGCAAGGTCTTCATGAAACGCCGATTACACACAAATGTTTAACACTCAGCCGCAACACACACATCCTTGAATTCTTCACAGATTCAAACAATCAGATGATATCTGTTGTTTTCTCATGCGTGAAAACAGTGTTGATGATGTTAGCCCTTTAGATGCCAGTGAAATAGTTTTGATAAAATAAACCCAAGGTTTGAAAAGTGAACGTTGTGCGAGAATTGCGCTCACGTGGTCCTGGATCTGCTTACGTCTATACAATTACACAGAAATGTAGAATATTAAATTTTATTGAATATTGATAAAATATCAAATATATATATTGAGAAAAAGACACTACCAAATGTCCAAAAATTGCGTATGCTTTGAAAAACAGTAAATTTCTCCGTTTCTAATCGTGCATCGATTAAAACACTCTGCTACGATTTTTTAACTTGTCATCTGTACGAACAGTGTGAGCAAAGAAAATACAGCCTGATCTCTGAACGACATAAATGTATATGAAGTAGATTTATGCGCTTATGCATAACGTTAAACCTCAACATTAAAGATGACCTGTAAATCTAATCCAATACAAAGTTTCCCAGTGTCAGCGGACATTTTGGTAGTGTCACAATTTATAAGAAAAGATGCCAATGTACTACAGGAGACTTTAAAGTTTATGTATGGCTTTATGACAGCAAAGACCTAGCAGAGGGAGAAGTGACAGTAATAGCAAACGTTGTATCTGGGATTACTTCCTGAGTAAAGTACATATCCCCGTGATGTAGCAAGTAGGCTGATAAAAACGGATGATTTATGACTGAGTTTACATCTTGGCTCTCTTGGTGCATTTCTTGGACATGTTCCACGTCGATCACGCGAAGGGGATCGTGCATTATTGCAGGTTCCATATGAGCAATGTCAGTCTCTATGATATTTTTACCCTGGGTCACTCTCACCTATACACACTCAACGTACAGCCCGTCTTGTAGTTTAGCACTGCATGTGTACCAATACATAAAGTACATATTCTGAGCTATAGAAATGTTTGTCAGAAAGGTGTTAATACTTGACACGCAATTTTTCACTGGATCCACTCCGAAACTATTCTGTTTTGAACAAGTTGGAAAGTTTTGTCAAATCAACATCTGGACAGTTTTAACACCGCAATTTCAAACGAGAAATATACCGCCAATAACTGATCTGCTTTACCAATGTCTGGGGTGTCATACGTAACAGTTCAGTGAAACTGGATGTACATAAAGTACACTGGAACTATGATATCTATCATGTACAAATAAATATCATTCTGCTTCCTACAGTGTTCAAGTATTTGTATGTAAGCAGGGAAATAGTGTCTCCCTGGATCACAAACATTTTTCTTTTGTAGTCTTTGTGCAGTGAGAAAGTAAAGATGAATTAAAAATTAAATCGAATAAGGCAATTCAATAATTGAAAGTAATGTGCTCATATCTTACTTTGCCAACTGCACACTAAAATCCAACAATTCCTCAGCTCGAGTGTTGTTTAACAAGCGATAATAGTATCATACTTGTTTGTATTACAAGGGAGTATGCACATTAAGTGAAACAACGAGAACAGGTAGGGAGTGGCAACTGCATTTGCTTCACTTCACTTCTACAACCACTGTGTTTACCCTCTTGTAATACAAACCAATAAACACGATAACCATCTGAATGACACACGACGTCAGTACATGGACGAGAAAGCCAGGTCTCCTCGATCACGTGCCGTGGTAGATTACATAAGTATGCATGCAGTTACAACTCTACCCTGGTCACCAAACCCAGACCTGCGGGGGCAAATTGACTTTTATGTAGAACAATGTTGACGTATGACATCTCTTCAGATGGCTGTTTTCTTACAAAATGGCAGCTACTCTGACAAGGGTACACATGACTTTGGGATGACTCGTGACGTGATTCAGAGACTGTGCATAATTAAGAGATGTACGTGATTAGAATGACTCTCATTATTTGTGTGTTTGTTATTCGTTTTTATTGTTTTCGTCATAAGTAAGAGAGGATACATTTAGTTTGTTAGTTCAGTTAGCCTATTGATACCAGCTACATAACGCATACACACATTAAGTCTATTAATATCAGCTACATAATGCATACATACATTCAACCTATTGATATCAGCCACATATTGCACCCATTCAGCCTTTGATACCAGCTACATATTGCTTATAGTTAGTATTTTTGATACCACCTACATATTACATGTATTCAGTTTGTTTGATACCTGCTATATAATGCATATATTCAGTATATTTTAATACCAGCTACATATCGCATGCATTCATTTAGGTTGATACGAGCTGCACACTGCATATATTGCATGTATTCAGTGAAGTTGATAGTAGCTATGTGTTGCATATATTCAGGTACGTTGATGCCAACTGCAGATGCCATTCATCCAGTCATTCACTGATACAGCTACACATTGCTTGCATTCACCTAAGTCCATATAGGCCACGTTCTGAATACGTTCTGTTTAGTTGATACAAGTCACATACTGCCTACTGAGTTAAGGTGATAAAAGTCCCATATTGTATTCATGCAGCTAATTTGATACAAGTAACATATTGCATACAACAAGTTAAGTTCATGTAGGTCCCATATTGCATACAACAAGTTAAGTTCATGTAAGTCACATATTGTATGTACTCAGTTGAGTTGCTGCAGTCACATATTCCTTACATTCAGATAAATATATGTTGATCGCATATTGCATACATTCAGTTAAGTTGATACAAGTCACGTATTGCACATATTCAATTAAGCAGCTACAAGTCACATATTAGATACTTTCAGTGAACTTGATACAACTAGCATATTGCGTACATTTTGTAATGTTCATACACGCCACATATTGCATACATTCCATTGAGCTGATACGCGCCACATATTGCATACATTCCATTGAGCTGATACACGCCACATATTGCATACATTCCATTGAGCTGATACACGCCACATATTGCATACATTCCATTGAGCTGATACACGCCACATATTGCATACATTCCACTGAGCTGATACACGCCACATATTGCATACATTCCATTGAGCTGATACACGCCACATATTGCATACATTCCATTGAGCTGATACACGCCACATATTGCATACATTCCATTGAGCTGATACACGCCACATATTGCATACATTCCATTGAGCTGATACACGCCACATATGGCATACATTCCATTGAGCTGATACACGCCACATATTGCATACATTCCATTGAGCTGATACACGCCACATATTGCATACATTCCATTGAGCTGATACACGCCACATATGGCATACATTCCACTGAGCCGACACACGCCACATATTGCATACATTCCATTGAGCTGATACGCGCCACATATTGCATACATTCCATTGAGCTGATACACGCCACATATTGCATACATTCCATTGAGCTGATACACGCCACATATTGCATACATTCCATTGAGCTGATACACGCCACATATTGCATACATTCCATTGAGCTGATACACGCCACATATGGCATACATTCCACTGAGCCGACACACGCCACATATTGCATACATTCCATTGAGCTGATACGCGCCACATATTGCATACATTCCATTGAGCTGATACACGCCACATATTGCATACATTCCATTGAGCTGATACACGCCACATATTGCATACATTCCATTGAGCCGACACACGCCACATATTGCATACATTCCATTGAGCTGATACACGCCACATATTGCATACATTCCATTGAGCTGATACACGCCACATATTGCATACATTCCATTGAGCTGATACACGCCACATATTGCATACATTCCACTGAGCCGATACACGCCACATATTGCATACATTCCACTGAGCTGATACACGCCACATACTCCATACATTTAATTGAGCCGATACACGCCACATATTGCATACATTCCATTGAGCTGATACGCGCCACATATTGCATACATTCCACTGAGCCGATACACGCCACATATGGCATACATTCCACTGAGCTGATACACGCCACATACTCCATACATTTAATTGAGCCGATACACGCCACATATTGCATACATTCCATTGAGCTGATACGCGCCACATATGGCATACATTCCACTGAGCTGATACACGCCACATATTGCATACATTCCACTGAGCTGATACGCGTCACATATGGCATACATTCCACTGAGCTGATACACGCCACATACTCCATACATTTAATTGAGCTGATACGCGCCACATATTGCATACATTCCACTGAGCTGATACGCGCCACATATTGCATACATTCCATTGAGCTGATACACGCCACATATTGCATACATTCCACTGAGCTGATACGCGCCACATATTGCATACATTCCACTGAGCTGATACGCGCCACATACTCCATACATTTAATTGAGCTGATACGCGCCACATATTGCATACATTCCACTGAGCTGATACGCGCCACATATGGCATACATTCCACTGAGCTGATACACGCCACATATGGCATACATTCCACTGAGCTGATACGCGCCACATACTCCATACATTTAATTGAGCCGATACACGCCACATATTGCATACATTCCATTGAGCTGATACGCGCCACATATTGCATACATTCCACTGAGCCGATACACGCCACATATGGCATACATTCCACTGAGCTGATACACGCCACATACTCCATACATTTAATTGAGCCGATACACGCCACATATTGCATACATTCCATTGAGCTGATACGCGCCACATATGGCATACATTCCACTGAGCTGATACACGCCACATATTGCATACATTCCACTGAGCTGATACGCGTCACATATGGCATACATTCCACTGAGCTGATACACGCCACATACTCCATACATTTAATTGAGCTGATACGCGCCACATATTGCATACATTCCACTGAGCTGATACGCGCCACATATGGCATACATTCCACTGAGCTGATACACGCCACATATTGCATACATTCCACTGAGCTGATACGCGCCACATATGGCATACATTCCACTGAGCTGATACACGCCACATACTCCATACATTTAATTGAGCTGATACGCGCCACATATTGCATACATTCCACTGAGCTGATACGCGCCACATATGGCATACATTCCACTGAGCTGATACACGCCACATATTGCATACATTCCACTGAGCTGATACGCGCCACATATGGCATACATTCCACTGAGCTGATACACGCCACATACTCCATACATTTAATTGAGCTGATACGCGCCACATATTGCATACATTCCACTGAGCTGATACGCGCCACATATGGCATACATTCCACTGAGCTGATACACGCCACATATTGCATACATTCCATTGAGCTGATACACGCCACATATTGCATACATTCCATTGAGCTGATACGCGCCACATATTGCATACATTCCACTGAGCCGATACACGCCACATATGGCATACATTCCACTGAGCTGATACACGCCACATACTCCATACATTTAATTGAGCTGATACACGCCACATATTGCATACATTCCATTGAGCTGATACACGCCACATATTGCATACATTCCATTGAGCTGATACGCGCCAGATATTAGCATACATTCCACTGAGCTGATACACGCCACATACTCCATACATTTAATTGAGCTGATACACGCCACATATTGCATACATTCCATTGAGCTGATACGCGCCACATATTGCATACATTCCATTGAGCTGATACGCGCCACATATTGCATACATTCCACTGAGCTGATACACGCCACATACTCCATACATTTAATTGAGCTGATACACGCCACATATTGCATACATTCCATTGAGCTGATACACGCCAGATATTAGCATACATTCCACTGAGCCAATACACGCCACATATTGCATACATTTTCTTGTGTTGATACGGCACCTGTAAACAGCCGTCTCCTCGTGGTGGGTGCTTGGTAACGCTAAGAGCTGTTCAACCCCAAGTGTGGACCCAGGGCAGTTAGGTCCATAGCACCCCATTGCTGGTCGCAAGAGCGACCGAATTTGGCAAACCGTTTGCCGTGGGTTGCAACCCATGTCGGTGGAGGACGGTAGTCAGGTGGTCCTATGTGGGAATGGAACCCGAGTCTTAGGTGCGAAGAGCGAACGCTTTAAAACTAGGCTACCCCACCATCCCTCATCAGGATACACAAATAAGTCACTATTAAGACTGACGTCTCACAACTGTTATCATCATACAATTTACCTGACGCATAAGAACTGTTATCGTTAGACAGTTAGTTTACTTGATGTCCCAAACTGTTATCATTTGACATTTGGACAGTTCACATGACGTCTCAGAACCGTTATTTGCATGAAGGTAGATGTGTACCTGACGTCTCAGAACTGTTTTATTATACAGTTAGACAGTTTAGACATGTCAGAGAACTTCAGTTAAGTTTCAACATCAAGACCGACATGTAAGTAAGTCTTCATTTCAATTTCAGGACCTGCATGTCAGTCTTAGCGCTAAAAACAATTTCAATCTCAAGACTGAAACAACTTCTAGTATTGTTAAACAGATGACATGTCAACTTGAACACTGACATGTCACCTTCAAGTAGTAAACGCTAATCACATAACTCATGTTACAGTTATACATCTAAATAAGTGTCGATTTCGAATCCGATCCCACGAAATGAGACTCACAGCTATGTGAGAAAATTCTACAACGCATAAAGACGCCTCATACAATTCGGTCTGTCAAGGTCAAAGCTCAAGGTGAGAGAAACCCGCAATTTGCCAACACAAATATGTTAGAACTTGTAGCTTGGCGCACCTGATCTTTAAAACCGATTGTAAAAACAGCGCGAATGCACAATGACATGTTCTTACAACATGTAACATGGCATGATGTAGTTTCTGCTACTAATCTCAGATTACAGTATAGTCTTTGAGGCACCACGTCTGGTGTCTCCCATTCCTACCTGAATTCTCTGTAGAAAACGTAAATTCCGAAGTCAGTGAGAATTGTTGAGCATTGTGAGTGGGTGATGTTGTATCAAGTAATTAATATTGTGCTTTTAATGTGTGAATGACAAAGGGTTGAAATAAAATTTTATTACTCGCCCGTTGAAGATACTGCAGTGTAATATTTTCACTTCAAGATTACACTAGTGTAATGCCGCGTGACGTATGACGTCAAAATGGTTAAAAGTTGTGACGTCACAATGCTAATGTTGATGTCGCGATTTTACTAGACCTTGCTTGACTTGAAAGCTGAGTGTCCTCACACTATAGGCGATTTCGCCGCAGTTTCTGTCAATTTATATTGGCGTGTAATAAACAGAATACTAAACTCGCTTCCGTGAAATACCATTTTCATTAAACTCGCTAAAGATGTAGTGTCAAACTCGCTTTCGCTCGTTTGATACCAAATCATTAACTCGTTTAATAAAAATGGTATTACACGGAAGGTCGTTTAGTATATTTATTAATTACGTAAGTGAGTAGCACGCATCTAAGTAACATAGTAATCAAGCGTTAAAAATTGAGTAATGGCGTGTTTATGAATGTGGACTGCTGCTGCAAAGGAATGTTATTGAGTGAAGTGATGGTGATACTGAGGTTTAAAAGTGTAATTTATGTTTAAGTGAGCGTAATTGAGTATAGCAGCATTAAGTGTAAAATACAGGTTCGGGTAATAGAGTAATGCTGTGTTTTACGTAAGTGAGCAATGGAGCATTGAAGAAGTGAGTTTTTGAAGAGAGAAGTGAGTGAGTGAGTGAGTTTTTATTTAACGTCACGTCGGCAATATTGCAGCCATATTGTGACGAGAACATACGTGACATAAAAAGGAATATATAGGCATATTATGAAGAACCTGTTGACGAAGGACAGTAAAACCACTAGACTATCACAGTTAGTATTTAAAACTAGCGTAGAAACTTAAAAGCTAATATTATCACAATTTGGACAGTACAACATAAAAACAGGCCATAGATCGCCAACAACCGAAGGTAGATCACCATACTAGGGACCATGGGGACTTACAGTACCTCAGCTGCCTGCATGGTCCCTTAGCTGGATTTACACCATCAGCTCAGGTGCTGGCGACTGTATGCAAGATTAGCCACAATTTAAAATTACACATATTCTACAACTAAAAAGGTGAAAGATTAAATCTGACTTCAACTGTTTTGGGACTTATGTACCCTCTAAGGAGGACAATTATTTTACGGTACCTCAACCCCCTTCGAGGATACAGCCACTAACAACCTTAGTTGCTAATTCAACTTCCATTCATAAAATATTTATCTATTTACAAGTCATGTAACAGGTCTAATTCTTTTAAATACGCAATGATTAAATGATAACTAACATTACTAAAAATATCCTTCATAGTTCTTGATTTAAAAAAAGGTATCCCTTGTGATGGAATATTCTTTCATCACAAGGGATACAAAACGGAGGATCTTCACCTTTACGCAAATATTCATGAGTATATCGTGTGTGGCCAATACGACATCGTCGCATGATGACCTCTTCAAATCTGGATTGACAACCCAAGTAGTTGTAACCAGTGTAGGGTTTTATTTCATGTAATTTGTTGATACCTACTTGGGTGTCCCACCTCTTCTGCATCAGATCACGGATGTAAGACCTAATGATAGCTTTATAGTCAGTGTATGGAATAACAAGTGGCGTCACAGATTTGTTGAGTGCTGCTTTAGCAGCAAGGTCTGCCATTGTGTTACCAGAAATGCCTACGTGGCTTGGTAACCAACAAAAGACGATGTCGTATTGGCCAGTAGCGAGATTATTATACAATTCAATAATATCAATTAAAAGTGGATGTTTATAAGAAATATTTTTAATAGCCTGAAGGCAAGAAAGAGAGTCTGAATAGATTATATATTGTTTACGTTTAGGGTGTCTTTGAATATATTTAATTGCTGTTAATATGGCGTTAGCTTCGGCTGTAAAAATAGAACTATTATCGGGTAATCTAGAAGATATTGTTCTGGATCCAATGACAGTGGCACAAGCCACTGCGCCACCATCCTTGGACCCATCTGTAAATAAGGATTTATAATTGCTATATTTATGTATCAATTGATTATATTCCTGTTTATGTTGTAAGTCATTTGTTTTTGATTTTTAAAAGTAGTTAATGTTAGGTCGACCTGTGGCCTAACCAATTGCCAAGGATGAGAAGAAAGAAGACGGGAGGGAGCTCTATGATCCAGATCGATGCCGGCAGCAGAAGTAAGTGGTTTTATTCTTAAACCAAGAGGCGGAACAAGGGAAGATTTCTTATTGTATAAATCCTCATAGAGAGGATTAAAGACACAGTCATACGCAGGGTTTGACTCATTGGAACATAGTTTTGTGATATACTGTAAAGCTAATTTTATACGTCGCTTCTCAAGAGATGGCTCATCAGCCTCGACATAAAGGCTGTCAACAGGTGAAGTTCTGAAAGATCCAAGACAAAGTTTAAGACCTTGGTGGTGGACAGAATCTATAAGTTTTAGGTTGCTTTTGCAGGCTCCGCCATAAACGATGGAGCCATAATCAAGTTTAGACCGTATCAATGATCTATATAAGTGAAGGAGGGTAGCTTGATCACCTCCCCACTTTGAATTAGAAACGACTTTTAATAAATCCAGCGCCTTCAGGCATTTATTTTTTAGGGACTTGATATGGGGGAGAAACGTTAAATGTGAGTCGAAAATCAGACCCAAGTACTTTGCCTCCTTAACAACTTTGATGGGAGCGCTATTTAGAAACAATTCTGGATCTTTATGCGGTTTGTATTTTCTACAGAAATGTATACAATTGGTTTTCGTTTTAGAAAATCTAAAGCCGTTTTCTAGACACCATTTGTTAGTTTTCTTTAAGCACAACTGCAGTTGCCGTTCAATAGTATGCATATTTTTTCCACGACAAGAAATATTAAAATCATCCACGAAAAGTGATCCATCGATTGAATCATTTAAAACCTTGGATAAACTGTTTATCTTGATACTAAAGAGTGTTACAGACAAAATACTGCTTTGTGGAACACCCTGTTCCTGATCATAATGATCAGACAGGGTTGATCCCACTCGGACTCGAAATTGCCTGTCTTGTAAAAACTCTGATCTAAAAAGAAGCAAACGGCCTCTCAAACCAAACTCATGTAAATCCTTTAAAATGCCATGCTTCCAGGTCGTATCATAAGCTTTCCCAAGGTCAAAGAAAATTGATACAGCATGTTGTTTACTGACTATAGCATTTTTAAGGAAGGATTCCAAACGTACCAAATGATCAATGGTACTGCGATTTTTCCTGAAACCACATTGAATATTTGTTATTAGGTTATTGGTTTCAAGATACCAAACTAATCTATTATTCACAATACGTTCCATGGTTTTACAGACACAACTCGTTAAAGAGATTGGTCTGTAGTTAGACGGATCAGTATGATCCCGGCCTGGTTTTGGTATAGGGACTACAATGGCATTACGCCACGAAGGTGGGAAACTCCCTGTAGTCCATATCATATCAAATATATTTAGCAGTGATTCCAAACACGATTCGGGCAAATGCTTCAGGAGCTGATAGTGGATATCATCAGCTCCTGTTGCTGTATCATGAGCTCATGTAACGAAAATAATTCGTTATAATCTTCACCATTGTCCGAGGTAAAATTTAATCTCTTCTTCTCCTGTTGCCTCTGGTATTTTTGAAACTCAGGGAGGTAATTGGATGAGGATGAATGTTTTGCGAGAGTTTCACCAAGTTTATTTGCAATGTCGGTTTTATTAGTTAAGACAATTTCACCATCCTTTAGATGGTGAACAGTTGATTTAGAACATTTGCCCTTTATTCGTTGAATCATGTTCCATACCATTGAGACAGGCGTGCGTGAATTGATTTTAGAAACATAATTTCGCCAAGACTGCCGGCTATTTTGCTTAAAAGTGCGTCTAGCTTTGGCATTGGAAATTTTAACTCTGTCTAGATTATGTACGGTAGGGTGTCGGCGAAAATATTTTTCTGCTTTTTTCCTACACTTTCTGGCCTGTTTACATTCGTTATTGAACCATGGATTACGAATATGTGGAACTGCAGAGGCCTGGGGTACAGTTTGGTCAGCAATATCATTCAATAAATCAGAAAATAATTGTATTGGATCATCGGTGTCCGCAAAAACATCATGTTTTAAAAGATCAGTACATAATGTTGTATATAATGACCAATCAGCCTTGGCAAAATTCCTTCTAGATAAAGGTGGATCATCACCAGGGTCGATTGTTTTGAGAATGGTAGGGAAGTGATCACTCCCACATAGATCATCATGGACATGTTTGGTACAATTTCCAATGCCAGTATTCTCAACATTAGGGGAACCTGAAAATAGTGGAATTTTCCAACCCCTGTGGCTGACCCCCTTACAAATGAGTGAGATGAAATATAGACCAAAGTGAGAGGAAATGGCGGCCTTGAAAATACAGGTCAAACTGAGAGGAAATGGTAACCTTAAAACTATTACAGGTCACAAAAAGAACGTTCCAGAGTTTGGAACGGGAAGTTCTTTGTCTGAATATTCCAAATATAAAACCCTGGTTCCCATTCCTTTACACATTCTCACCCAAGTTCACGCCTCTTTGCTGTAGTACACACAGAAATGGTTGAGGAATATCTTGAACTGTGAGTATTTCTCCTTTTTTATTCTATGTTAAATTTTGTTTTAAATACAACATGTTTACTGACTGATTCCATGAAATGAAATGACAGTGCTAAAATATTTTATTTTTCAGTTGGCACCCATGAAGAGCCACCTCCTCGTGGTGGGTGCTGGGTAACGCTAAGTGCTCTTCTCTGGTGTGGACCCGGGACAGAATGTGTTCACAGCACCCCATTGCTTGTCGTAAGAGGCGACTAAATTGGGCAACCTGTTTGCCGTGGGTTGCGTCCCGTGTCGGTGGAGGACGGGATCCTGGTGGTTGAGGGCAGATGGGCTTTTAACTGCGTTTCATTTGCCCAACACACCACTTCGGCCCTTACTTCACCTAGACGGGTGGTTGAATGGGCCTGATTCAACCAATCGGCTGGTCATGCCAAGCCCTGTGCATGGACTGTGTATGTGTCTTTGGCACAGATTTGATTTGGAATTGTTTTGAATTTCGGCTTTGGCACTACTGGTGATCTCTAAATATTTTTATTGTGAATTCTAATATGAACTTTGCCTAGAGTCTTATGCCAGAAGGCGATGGCTAATGGGCCAATCTGGTAGTTTAATTATTTATAATTCTTCTACTGGAGTATATCATCCGGGTATCCTTGGTGCTGCAAGCTGGAGGCCCGCTTGCTTTAGCATTGTCCTTGTGATACTCCGTGGTGGGTGGGGAGCTCGGATGATGAACAATATGACACCAACCATGGCTTATGAAGTACCCCACCGAAAAACAAAGCGTCCACTTGAAATTGATCCTGTTGATACTGACCACAGACCGTCTCTATCGATTGAGTATTGACCACGTTTCCTTGTTATTGAGACACCGGACAAGACACCATTAAAGCTGAACCCTTTTGCAGTATCTAAAGGCATTCAAGGTATTGCTGGGGATGTTAAGAACATTCGGCGCTTACGTTCGGGTGCGCTACTAGTTGAGTGCAGCAGGAAACAGCAAGCATCCAATCTGATGAGTATTGAATCTTTTGTGGGCATTCCGGTCACGGTCTCTGCTCACAAGACCTTGAACACTAGTAAAGGTATCATCAGAGATCGTGATCGATTGTTTGCTGACATGACCGAACTTGATATAGCATGTGAAATGAATGATCAAGGTGTGCTATATGTGAAGCGCTTTTCAACCCGAAAAAACAATGAAGCATTTCAAACTAATACCTATCTGTTTACTTTTTCATGTCCAAATGCTCCTAAATCAGTGAAGGCAGACTATTGTAACATAGAAGTTGATACCTACATCCCCAACCCGCTCAAGTGTTTTAAATGCCAGAAATATGGACATGGCGTGAATATTTGCACATTGTCTGTTGTGTGTGCTCACTGTGGTGAGAAAACACACACAACAGAAGATTGTGACAGTGATTTAAAAAAATGCACCAACTGTTCAGGCAACCATTCATCTTCTTCGAAACAGAGTCCTATTTGGAAAGAACAAATGGAGATAAACAGAATAAAGTTTACTCAAACATCTCCTTTTCTGAGGCGAAAAAAACTGGTTAAAAGGTCTGATCTTCCAGAAAGTTACGCTACAGTAGCAAAAACATCATCGGAGTCTAACTCAAAAATAACAAAATCACCCACAGGATGCCAAACTACCTTGACTTGGATAAATTGCGATTCTCCACAGCTTTTATACCCTGCTATGTCATCTCAGACTGAGGAATCACTTCCTAGTACATCAAAGTCGTCTTCTGATCACAAATCATCATCATCTCAGTCACACTCAAAATCTCAATCGACAGCTGATAATCAACAAACTGTGAAAGGTAAACCGAAGTCTAAGCCTGATGCTTCAAAACAACAAAGTGGCAGAGCTCCTAAAGGGTCAGAAAATAAAATTCAGTTGTTTAATAGATATGGGTCTCTTGAAGACATGGACGTTTCTGAAAACGTCCATTCTAGGGCACATAGCTTGTCGGGGTAGATCCCCAATAAATCCCCCCAAAAGATAGTTTATTCCAATAATATTGTACAGTGGGTGATAGAGCCACTGGTGGGTCATCCGTTCTAGTCAGACAAAACGTTATTCAAAGCCCTGTTTCACTAAATAACTAATATGCAGGCTGTTGCTGTGAGACTTACTTTACATGTTACTTTAAATGGGCAGAACCCACTCTGGGGTAGTGTAAATATAAACACTAAAGAGAAATTGTTGGAGGACTTTTGTTCTGACAATGATTTATGTATTTATAATGACGGTTCAAGCACATATTTACATCCTGGTACAGGGACCTATTCTGCTCTCGACTTGTCATTGACAAATTCTGAACTACTAAATGAATTCGAATGGTCAGTCCATGATGACCTGTGTGGAAGTGACCATTTTCCTACTGTATTAAAAGCTGTAACTCCATCCGATGTTCCTCCATCATCAATACGAAATTTTAAAAAGGCTAACTGGGCTTTATATGAAACACTGTGTGGTGAAAAACTTAAACCTGAACGTTATATAGGCGTTCCTTGTGCTATCAAATGTTTTTCTGATGAATTGAATTCCATACCTGATGAGAGTATACCAAAATCCTCTGTAGTTCCACATATTCGAAAACCATGGTTCAGCGATGACTGCAAACAAGCTAGGAAGGCAAGGAAAAAAGCAGAACATTATTTCCGTCGCCATCCTATGGTGCATAATTTAAATAAATTTTAAATTTTAAATGTACTTTTAAACAGAACAAACGCCAATCTTGGCAAAATTATGTATCCAAAATAAATTCTCGGACACCTATGTCCAAGGTACGGAACATGGTCCAGAAAATTAAAGGTAAAGGTACTAAATCTACTGTCCATCATCTTAAACATGGAGATCAATTGCAGATATTGCAAATAAACTGGACGAAACCCTCGCTAAACATTCTTCCTCTTCGAATTATATACCTAAATTTCAGCAATATCAAAAACAACAAGAAAAGAAAACTATTAATTTCAATTCTGATAACGGGGAAGATTATAATGAAACGTTTTCTATTCATGAACTCCAGACAGCTCTTGATCAAGCTCATGACACTGCTACAGGAGCTGATAACATACATTATCAACTCCTGAAACATTTACCAGAATCCTGTCCGGAAACTCTCCTAATTATTTTTGATCATATTTGGACATCGGGTGACGTTCCTCCCTCGTGGCGTGCCGCCATAGTAGTACCCATACCTAAACCTGGACGTGATCATACGGATCCATCCAATTATCGTCCGATTTCATTAACTAGCTGTGTTTGCAAGACCATGGAACGCATGATAAATAATCGACTTGTTTGGTACTTGGAAACAAATAATCTCATAACAGATATACAATGTGGTTTCCGTAAAACAAAAGTACTGTTGATCACCTCGTGCGACTGGAATCATTTGTTAAAAACGCACTAATAAACAACCAACACGCTGTGTCTATCTTTTTTTATCTTGAGAAGGCATATGACACTACTAGGAAATATGGCATTTTAAGAGATTTACATGACTTCGGGTTGCGAGGTCGTTTTGCGAACTTTTTAAAAAACAGACAATTTCAGGTCCGTGTGGGTTCTACCCTGATCATTACAATCAGGATCACAAGGCAGTATTTTGTCTGTCACTCTTTTTAGCATCAAGATCAACAGTTTATCAAAAGTTTTAAACGATTCAATTGATGGATCGTTATTTGTGGATGATTTTAATATTTCTTGTCGTGGGAAAAATATGCATACCATTGAACGACAATTGCAGTTGTGTTTAAACAAGATAAATAAATGGTGTCTTGAAAACGGCTTTAAATTGTCGAAATCCAAAACTAACTGCATACATTTTTGTCGTAAATACAAACCACAGAAAGACCCTGATCTGTCTCTAGATGGCACGCCGATTAAAGTTGTGAAGGAGGCCAAGTTCTTAGGTCTGATCTTTGACTCACACTTAACGTTTTTACCGCATATTAAATCACTTAAAACTAAATGCCTGAAAGCACTTGACTTATTGAAAGTGGTTTCAAATTCAAAATTGGGAGGGGATCAAGCTACCCTTCTCCATCTATATCGATCACTCGTTCGTTCTAAACTTGATTATGGCTCAATCGTCTATGGAGGAGCCGGCAAAAGCAATCTTAAACTTCTTGATTCTGTCCATCATCAAGGTCTGAGACTTTGTCTTGGATCTTTCTTCTTTCTTGGGTCCTTTAGAACTTCACCTATTGACAGTCTCTATGTTGAGGCTGATGAACCATCTCTTAAGCAGCGTCGTATTAAGTTAGCTTTACAGTACATTTCTAAATTATACTCTGGTGAATCTAACCCTGCCTATAACTGTGTTTTCAATCCCCTTTACGAGGATTTATACAATAAAAAATCTTCTCTTGTCCCACCTCTAGGACATAGAATTAAACCCTTTCTTTCTTCGGCCGGCATTGAGTTGGAAAACATAGCACCCTCCCGTCTTCTTTCTTCTCCTCCTTGGCAGTTGGTCAGGCCCCAAGTAGACCTAACATTGACCACATTTAAAAAATCAGAAACTAATGAATTACAATATAAACAAGAATATAATCAATTAAAACATAAATATAACAATTATATATCCTTATTTACAGATGGGTCCAAGGATGGTGGCGCAGTGGCTTGTGCCACTGTCACTGGATCCAGAACAATATCTTTTAGATTACCCGATAATAGTTCTATTTTTACAGCTGAAGGTAACGGCATATTAACAGCTCTTAAATATATTCAAAGACACCCTAAACGTAAACAATATATAATCTATTCAGATTCTCTTTCATGTCTTCAGGCGATTAAAAATTGGTCATGTAAACATCCACTTTTAATTGATATTATTGAATTGTATAATAATCTTGCTACTGGCCAATACGACATCGTCTTCTGTTGGTTACCCAGCCACATAGGCATTTCTGGTAACACAATGGCAGACCTTGCTGCTAGGGCAGCACTCAACAAATCTGTGACACCGCTTCTTATTCCCTACAGTGATTACAAAGCCACCATTAGATCTTATATCCGTGATCTGATGCAAAAGAAGTGGGACTACCAAGTGGCTATAAATAAATTACATGAGATAAAACCTTACATTGGTTATACCCACTTGGGTTGTCAGTCCAGATTTGAAGAGGTCATACTACGACGATGTCGTATTGGCCACACTAGATATACTCATGCATACCTGTTGAAAGGGGAGGATCCTCCATTGTGCATCCCTTGTGATGAGAGAGTCACGGTCAAGCATATTCTGCTTGACTGTGTTGAATTCTCCATCACAAGGGATAAGTATTTTACAGTTAAAACAATGAAGGATCTTTTTACCAACGTTAATTCTCATTTTATTATAGGTTTTTTAAAAGAAATTGATTTTTGGTTGAATTTTGAATAATATATTTCTGTAAATAGATGTATTTTAATGATTGGTAGTTTGAATTAGTAACTTGAATTGTTGGTGGCTGTACCCTCAAAGGGGGTTGAAGTATTGTAAAATTATTGTCCTCCTGAGAGGGTACGTAAGTCCACAAACATTCCATGTAAATTTAAGTCTACCAGGGTTTTAATCGTAGTATTCATGTTCTTTTAATTTTGGCTAACCTTTCGTACAATCGCCAGCAGCTGAGGGGATGATGTAAATCCAACTAGGGTCCATGTAGGTAGCAAAGGTACTGTAAGTCCCCATGGTCCCTAGTGTGGTGATCTACCTTCAGTTGTTGGCGATCTATAGTCTGTTTTTATATTGTATTGTCTAAATAGTGCTATTAGTTTTAACTTTCCATACTAGTTTTAATTAAATTGTGATATTCTAGTTGTGTTACTGTCCTTCGTTGACAGATTTTTCCACATGTATATATTTAATTTAAATGTTCTCGTCACGATATGGCTGAGATATTGCCGATGTGACGTAAAATATTAACTCACTAACTCACTCGCTATTTTTCAGTCAAGACAGATTGGGGGAAACCCCTACAACCCCACATTTCGATGACTACTGCTGGGGCACGGAGTAAGTTTGCTATTTTCCTTCTTTTTTATATTCAGTTTAATTGCTGGTACATTTCTGAGAAAGAAATGTTACTAATTCATTTTTGTTGTTATTTCAGTGATGAGAACTTCTTTTGGGGGGCGGAGGAGGCCATAATGGCCTCTGCTGAGTAAGTAATGCTTTCATACTATTGTAATGCATGTTGAAAAATCTGAAGTAGTAATGGGAAAGTTAATTTCATTCCAAAGAATATTTTGTTTTACTATGAGGATCCCTTAGCATAATATTAGTGTAAAATGATGAAATCCATTTTTCAGTCAAGACAAGACACCAACCTCCCCACAGTATTCAGACATTACAGAGGAGGAGATGGGGTGAGGTTTTTCTGCAGTCTTCACATATAAGTAGAGTATTCAGTTTAATTCATGGTAATGTTGTTAATCACAATAGTAATTATGTCATTTTTCTTTTGCAGTGATAAGGAGTAGATGAACGCCCCAGAGTAAGTTATGTGAATGGGTTCATAACATTGTAATAGATGTTGTATTGTGTGTGTGTGTGTGTGTGTGTGTGTGTGTGTGTGTGTGAGTGAGTGAGTGAGTGATTACTTGTTCATATGTAAGGCTGGTTTTTTTTTTCTATGTCTTTTTTTGTGAATACTGTTATTAGTGGTTACTGGTATTCTGTGCTTGTAGATATTGTTGTATTTGTATATAGTATTACTTGCCTTGTACATATGTAAAAAATAAAGGAGCCCTAGGGTGGGCAAATGATTCATTCATTGTTGGGCTACAGTCATTCCTAACCTGTTTGTCCACATGAATGGGTTACTTGTCCCAACCCACCAAATCATCTCCTCGACATGTTGGGATGTTGGATACCTATGTGCTCCTGGATACATTGGATATTTCATTGAAATCTGTGCTCCTGGATACATTGGATATGTCATGGAAATCTGTGCTCCTGGATACATTGGATATGTCATGGAAATCTGTGCTCCTGGATACATTGGATACTTCATTGAAATCTGTGCTCCTGGATACATTGGATATGTCATGGAAATCTGTGCTCCTGGATACATTGGATATGTCATGGAAATCTGTGCTCCTGGATACATTGGATATGTCATGGAAATCTGTGCTCCTGGATACATTGGATATGTCATGGAGATCTGTGCTCCTGGATACATTGGATATGTCATGGAAATCTGTGCTCCTGGATACATTGGATATGTCATGGAAATCTGTGCTCCTGGATACATTGGATATGTCATGGAAATCTGTGCTCCTGGATACATTGGATATGTCATGGAAATCTGTGCTCCTGGATACATTAGATATGTCATGGAAATCTGTGCTCCTGGATACATTGGATATGTCATGGAAATCTGTGCTCCTGGATACATTAGATACTTCATGGAAATCTGTGCTCCTGGATACATTGGATACTTCATTGAAATCTGTGCTCCTGGATACATTGTATATGTCATGGAAATCTGTGCTCCTGGATACATTGGATATGTCATGGAAATCTGTGCTCCTGGATACATTGGATATGTCATGGAAATCTGTGCTCCTGGATACATTAGATATGTCATGGAAATCTGTGCTCCTGGATACATTAGATATGTCATGGAAATCTGTGCTCCTGGATACATTGGATATGTCATGGAAATCTGTGCTCCTGGATACATTGGATACTTCATGGAAATCTGTGCTCCTGGATACATTGGACATGTCATGGAAATCTGTGCTCCTGGATACATTGGATATGTCATGGAAATCTGTGCTCCTGGATACATTGGATATGTCATGGAAATCTGTGCTCCTGGATACATTGGATATGTCATGGAAATCTGTGCTCCTGGATACATTGGATATGTCATGGAAATCTGTGCTCCTGGATACATTGGATATGTCATGGAAATCTGTGCTCCTGGATACATTGGATATGTCATGGAAATCTGTGCTCCTGGATACATTAGATATGTCATGGAAATCTGTGCTCCTGGATACATTGGATATGTCATGGAAATCTGTGCTCCTGGATACATTAGATACTTCATGGAAATCTGTGCTCCTGGATACATTGGATACTTCATTGAAATCTGTGCTCCTGGATACATTGTGTATGTCATGGAAATCTGTGCTCCTGGATACATTGGATATGTCATGGAAATCTGTGCTCCTGGATACATTGGATATGTCATGGAAATCTGTGCTCCTGGATACATTGGATATGTCATGGAAATCTGTGCTCCTGGATACATTAGATATGTCATGGAAATCTGTGCTCCTGGATACATTGGATATGTCATGGAAATCTGTGCTCCTGGATACATTAGATACTTCATGGAAATCTGTGCTCCTGGATACATTGGATACTTCATTGAAATCTGTGCTCCTGGATACATTGTATATGTCATGGAAATCTGTGCTCCTGGATACATTGGATATGTCATGGAAATCTGTGCTCCTGGATACATTAGATACTTCATGGAAATCTGTGCTCCTGGATACATTGGATATTTCATGGAAATCTGTGCTCCTGGATACATTGGATATTTCATGGAAATCTGTGCTCCTGGATACATTGGATATTTCATGGAAATCTGTGCTCCTGGATACATTGGATATTTCATGGAAATCTGTGCTCCTGGATACATTGGATATTTCATGGAAATCTGTGCTCCTGGATACATTGGATATTTCATGGAAATCTGTGCTCCTGGATACATTGGATACTTCATGGAAATCTGTGCTCCTGGATACATTGGATATTTCATGGAAATCTGTGCTCCTGGATACATTGGATATTTCATGGAAATCTGTGCTCCTGGATACATTGGATATTTCATGGAAATCTGTGCTCCTGGATACATTGGATATTTCATGCTCCCGGATCTGTGTGTGAATCTATTCATTCATGGAACTATATGTGCTGTTGAATACAATGGATATACCTGCCATGAGGTAAGTTGTTTCTCCCTTGTTTGTGTACACTTACCTTAATATTCTGTTGATGTATAGTTGAAAATATGTATCCACAAAGTATGTAATTCAGTGAATTGTACACAGTATATTCCAAGGATGTTTAGTTGAGGCACTCTGGTATATCCACAATGTGTAGTCACTATAGCCACTAGCGACTTCAGAGACTGTCAGGGATTGTCTTGGGGGGCTTTATATACCCCCTTTGAATCTAAAAATAAATGGTGGGGGAATCCCATGTATGACATGGGTCATACCCTAAATATAGACACAAGCAGAGTCTAAAAATAATCATCTGAGTCACAGGGTAAATATAGGAGTGACTCATACTCTACAAATAGACACACCAGCTGTCCAAATCCAAGATGGCGGATCTGGTCCTCCAACAACATCTATACAACAGATGAACGGTCAAAAGTCAGTAAATAGGTGTTTGTTTTCACGATCAGTCCTTCTTTCTTGATCGTAAAACGTTTCACTGAAGATATACCTTGATCTACCAACTCTGAAGCAATTTCCTCCTCTGACATATCAGCGAGACAGCGTGCTCTGTCACGGATAATGCCACGACAAGAAATTTGCAAATGTCTTGATTGATAAAAGATTTAGCGATTGCTGTCTCCGTGCACACTCGTCAAGGAGTGAGCCACTGCGAAGACGAGTAACATTTTTAACTTCTCCACAAATTCCTGAGATGGCCTTCGAGATTGCGAAGGGATTAAGTTTAATTGGAAGGAAGTCTGAAGACTCAATAACAACAAATCTAGCCCATGAATCACTGTTAGAACACACATTTCCAGTAGAGAGATCTAAATCCTCCAAGCGTCTCTTTTTTTCGCTTCTAGATGAACCAGAAGGTGTAAGTGCCATGATGAAAGGAACAATATTCAGCACCCCTGCTCCCCACCCACCACGGAGTGTCAACAAGAACAGTGTCAAATAGCACCGGATATCCAAGATGCCAACACTAGGGATACAGGGATGTTATACTCCAGAGAAAACGACACAAACAGCTGCATTTGCCTACAAATTTCATGACCGACTGGCTCGGCCCAAGCCAAGAAATTAGAGACATGCATTATTTGGAGGTCATCATCTCCAGATTGGCCCATGAGCCACCGCCTTCTAGCATAGGATTCTAGGCAGACATATACGATAGAATTTCAAACATTCAGTGTCACAAGTGTACAAACATGTACAATAACTGGATAAAAATGTTGTCCATGCACAGGGCATGGCGTGACCAGCCGATTGATAGAATCGGGCCAATTCTACCACCCGTCTAGGTGAAGTCAGGGCCGAAGTGGTGTGTTGAGCATTAGGAACACTGGTCCTGCTCCCATGCCCTCAACCACCAGGATACCCTCCTCCACCGACACGGGCCGCAACCCACGGCAAACGGGTTGGTGGACCAAATATCCCCACGGGTCCACTACGGGGGGTGAACGGCTCTTGGCATGACCCAGCACCCACGACGAGGAGGTGGCCGTTCACGGGTGCCAAAGAGAGAAGTGTAGCGCTGGGGAAGTGAGAGGGTGGTACTGTTTTTTATCTAGTTAGATATCGTTAGAGTAATGCTGTTTGAAGTTAATCTGTGATGCAGCGTTAAAGACGCGAATGATTTGATCTGTTTAAGCAAGTCAGTATGTTAGTGTTACAGAGTACGCAAGTAATGCAGCGATAACGAAATGAGTGATTGTAACTGTTTGCAGTATGTTAGTGTTACAAAGTATTCAAGTAATGCAGCGATAACGAAGTGAAATGATTGAGTAGTGTTGCATTTCGGAAGTTAATAAGCAATGCTGTGTTTAAAGAGTGAGTGTTACCGTGTTTAAAGGAAGTCATTAATGTGACTTTCATAGAGTAAGTTACTGTGTTTCATGTATGTGGGTAATGAAACAATAACACTTTAAATAGTGTTGTATACGGTGTGTAGTGCTGTGGTAAAGACGTGATCGCGTCAGCAACTCCAAGAAATGAATAATTAGAATTTAACAGATAAATCTATAAAAGAAAGACAATATATGAAAGCTCTGCGATTCTTGTGATAATACAAAGGTCTCCAATGGGCCATTCATTCAAATCCCTTCACCTAACACTATCATGTTACATTTTAACTGTACCTTGTCATGGTGCAAACACAGCAGAAAGTGTGAATAGTGTACAAGGGAATAGTACAATGTACAATGAAATGTAAAATGTCTAGATCATCTGCATATGTCATCATTATAAGTGATATTCTATATTCTAATAGTCGCTTATGAAAGTACCAAAGATGCATAAGTCGGAAACGATAATGTGCTCGTTTTATGCACCTTTACATACAGCGTAAATATTCTTGCAGTCTCCATTCCAGTGTCTTGGAAATCTGACAAGAGCAACTACATCATCCATGCATTCTAGTGCCAGGCTGATAAAACCTATCTGTATTCTTGCCAAGTTTGGTCCATTTTACTTTAATAGCTCCGGCATTTTCTTTATTTATATTTCACAGGTACAATCGAACATACTCTTTTCACCACTATTTCAAAAAGTGTCATACCGCTCCTTCTCAGGAGCTGATCAATCAAGGCTTCAACATAAAAGCCCCCTGTAAATCATTCAGCAAGTTGTATAGTGCATCAGTGGAAGGCACACCAACCTATGACGCATCAGTGACAAAAACGAAATGTGACGCAATCTTCTCTTCTCACTAACCTCAAAAGGTCCCATGGTTTGGGTGTTTTAATCAAGTTAACAACTGACTTTCCCTTGCATGTGTATATAACAAATGCCACTGGTGGGGCAGGATTCACACCTGCACTGTTATTCAATACCGTGTGTCGTTAATGTGATTCATAAACACCTGGTATGACTGTCATTCTCCACCTGGAACCATCACTGTGAGTCATCACATGGTGTCCCTACCGTGATTCATCCCTTCGTGTTTTATGTGCTTGAACACATGTTTGGATTTGGCTTGAATCAAATCCTACAAACTACGTCTGTGTTTTCCCAGTTTTGTTCTTTGCACAGATCGATATTTATGGTACTGCCAATATGCTTAATATCCAGATATGATAAGTCCTTGTCGAATTCATCTACAAACAAACATGCCTCATAAATAACTAGTGTGCCCGTTCTCGTCTTCTGGACTTAGGTACTGTCTTCACCTAGCCAGACATTCTGGCGGTAACGTGGACACAACATTGGTCGTATCCCAGGATGTAGGTGCCAGATGTTGTGTTCTGTCAACCACTGGTGCACACTTCTCTCCGCGTGGCTATCTTGTTGTGTTCACACGTCGACACTCGCCCTGCTGCGTGTATTTCCTTGCTCAGGTGTTGTTGCATATCAATGATCAAGCTCTCTGCGCGCCACTCCAGTAAGCAAACTCATGGCACTTAGAACGTCGTTTGTCAGCAATCTGTGCCATCGTTATGTGATGTATATACATATAGTGCCGTGTCTATGCATTAATATTATCAGTATCATACTCCCAGACAGGCAAGTGGTGTTGCTTTATTAAAGAACGAATAAACTCATATTTTTGCATTCTTTCAACCATTACAATATTAAAGACTAGTCTTCCTCTCAGAACACCAACCTCAATCTTTAAAAACTTGTGGTTAAGTTACCAAAACCCGTCTGCTTCACTCTGGCCTGCTCTTTTTTGTGTGCTGCATGAACACGTAATTTTGTTAATGATGACATTTAAGACGTGTCGTCTTCACTGAACATATATTCTACCAGTGCAGTACCCATCATAGGCAATGTTATGTGGCACACAAAACGGGAAAAAGTGAAAAAGTTTGGAGATATTTGACAACGTTTTACAATGGCTTGCCAAATGATCAGCAAATAATATTGAGGAGGACCACTTGCAACCTTTAGGCAAAAGATGTAGTATAGCAGGTTTATGATAGGTGTAAGAAAGTAAGAGACACAAGTCACAAGTACAAGGAGGGTGCCTGTCGCATCATAAAGCGCAGAGAGACTTCAGGACCAGTCTTGCTCTACTATGGGGGAATTGTCTCCACTTCCTGTATCCTTATTCTCGAAAAGTACGAAGCCCTAAGAGTTCTCACCTTTGATCGCAGCCAATGTGTTAATGCGGATAATGATTGATAAATTATACATAAGGTCGATAAATATATATAAATTATAAATCATACACCAAACGTTTTCAAGGGGCTTGGCTGACATTTTAAAACTACTCGACATACCCTTACCTAGCCAAATAATATCAGGAGCTCATGACCTTGACCAATTTACGGAAGTAATTGTACACCGTGACGTTAAAACCCGAAGTTGGGAAAGATGGGAGAGATTCTGACAGTTGGTGTAAGGTTAACCTTGCCTTAACCTTGCCGTCATAGGCGTCAATATCAGATGATTGATACCGTGCAAATTTGAAGAAGTCACAGTTGTGGCTCTTATACAGTGTACCCGTGAAGATACGTTTCGAGAATACGGGTACAGGCCCTTAGAACACTCCGATGTGTAGTTTTGTGTATATTTGGGGGTCTGACTTCTAGGAAAGTTTGGCATGGTGGCTTCGGCGTTTCAGTAGACGTACTTCAATAGACAATCAAGCATTGTAATCAATCTAATGGATCGTAAAACAGCATACCTTGAAATTATATTTCTTTCCTTTAACAGGCCGCCTGTTCCCTGCATAGGTCCAGGGTCAGCCGTGTGAAGATTATGTCATAAAAGTGAGATAAATGTTCAAAACGACTACTCACTGACAGTCATTCACCCCACACTAACAAAATTTACTCTTAAAAAAATGGAAACATGACTCTCTGATTTGGAGGTTAGTTACTGTGTGCATATAACTGATTCAAGTGTGACACCATTGCTCAATTACAGCAAAACCATCACTTTACAAATTTCTAAAACATGACTATCCAAAACGTTTTTGGTAAAACTACAAAAGGCTATTACAGTCAGTTTGTCATAGTAAAATGTCAATATCTGGTGTGACCACCATGAGCATCTATAACAGCTTTGCTGAAGAAGAAATGAGATGCCGAATATTATCTGGAGCAAGTGATGTGTGCAGAACCTGTAGTGTCTGAGGTGGCGGATTACGCTGGCACAAGCGCCGGTCAAGAGTACCCGATAGATGTTCATCGCTATGTTACACCAAGGGCATGTCGAATTCGACTTATCAGCTTAAGTAGTGCTGTGAGAGATTATTACGCTTACAGAACATGCTGGACACCAGTTAAAGGGCAGTTATTAGAAACGGAAGTTGATGATCTTAACTCATATGATGTGTATGCAAATCCAAATCCAAAGCACAAACAGAGGCTACTAAACCAAATCGAGCTCCAAAGGGGTCAGATAATAAGATAAAATTATATAATAGATATGGTTCAATGGAAGAAATGGAAGTGTGTGATAACACCCATCTCAGGGCACATAGCTTGTCGCCCTCAAAGAAAATACAGGGCAGATCTCCAATCAACCCACCAAAAGGTAATGTTCTGCAGAATTATAGTACAGTGGAACTGTAGAGAATTAAAGACAAATTTTAATGACTTAAAACCTGGCACCATCACTATACTGTCTGCAGGAAACGTATTTGAAACAGACAGATAATTTTAATCTACGTCATTTCGATGCATATCATTCTTTCTCACCTCCAGGTGACAGAGCCACTTGAGGATCTTCAATCCATATTAAGCAGAATGTTATTCATAGTGCACTAACACTTAAAACTATTCCTCAAGCCTTTGCGGTGAGACGCACTCTTCATATTGCCTTTATAATATGCTCGCTGTATATTCCACCTTCTTTCACACTCCATTTGTCTGATCTTCAAGCTCTCTATGATCAACTTCCGAAACCCTGCATTATAATGGGTGATCTTAATGGCGATAATCCACTCTGGAGTGGTACAAATACTAACACTAAAGGTAAAACACTGGAAGATTTTATTTCCAATAATGATTTGTGTATATACAATGATGGTTCGAGTACTTACCTACATCCTGCAACTGGTACCTACTCTTTTCTGGATTTATCTCTTGCAGACTATACTGTGCTTAACGAATTTGAATGGTCAGTCAACAAGGACCTTTGTGGAAGTGATCACTTTCCAACGATTCTATCAGAAACTTCTCCTACTGATTCTCTATCTCATACACGCTGGAATTTTTCCAAAGCAGATTGGTCCTTACTTCAAACCTTATGCACATCTAGACTAAGACCCGAATGTTTCAGCGACATTACTGATCCTATTCAGGGTTTTTCGGACGCCTTAGATTTAATTGCTGATGAGTGTATATCAAGGTCTTCTACAGCTCCACATGTACGGAAGCCATGGTTTAATGCAGACTGCAAAAATGCTAGGAAAGCAAGGGAAAAGGCAGAGAAATATTTCCGTCATCACTCAACTGTCCATAACTTAAATAAATTTAAAATACCAAATGCGAAGGGACGTCGTACCTTCAAGCAAAACAAACGGGAATATTGGAGGAACTATATTTCGAAAATCAATTCACGGACGCCTATGTCCAACGTGTGGAACATGATTCAGAGAACAAAAGGCAAATGTTCAAAATCGGCTGTTCACCATGTTAAAGATGGTGAGAATTTAATTGCGGACAAATGTAAAATTGCAAATAAACTTGGGGAAACTCTTGCCAAAAATTCTTCATCATCAAATTATGTCCCTGAGTTTCAGAGATATCAGAAACAACATGAAAAGACCAAACTGAATTTTGAATCAGATAACGGTGAAGATCATAATGAAGTGTTTTCATTACATGAGCTACATACTGCTCTTGAGCGAGCACATGACACTGCAACGGGTGATGATAATATACATTACCAGCTACTGAAACACTTACCTGAGCCATGCCTGGTAACACTTTTAGACACATTTGATAAAATATGGACGTCTGGACGTCAGGATCAGGGTGTTCCACAAGGCAGCATTTTGTCTGTCACATTTTGTAGTATTAAGATCAACAGTTTATCCAGGGTTTTAAACGATTCTATTGAAGGAACACTCGTTTGTGGATGATTTTTTATATTTCATGTTGCGGTAAAAATATGCATACAATTGAACGGCAATTGTGTTTAAATAAAACAAACAAATGGTGCCTTGAAAACGGCTTTAAATTTTCTAAGTCCAAAACAAATTGTATACACTATTTAATTATTTAATAATTGGATTTTTAAAGGAAATCGATTTCATAGTAGAATTTTGAGCACTGTGATTCTGTAAATGGATGTATTTTAATAATTGGTATCTAGAATTGTTAGTGGCTGTATCCTCAAAGGATACTAAATTTAAATTAATAAGTGTATTTTTATTGTATGGCTAGATTTCCCAAAATTGCTGACGGCTGAGGGATGATGTAAATCCAGCTAGGGTCCATGCAGATAGCAAACGTACTGTAAGTCCCCATGGTCCCTAGTATGGTGATCTACCTTCAGTTGTTAGCAACCTGTAGCCCATTTTTATATTGTATTGTCCTCTATAGACAAAATGTTTTAGGTATATAGTTACTAGTGTTATATTCTTTTCTGTGATGTTCTGGTTGTTTTACTGTCCTTTGTTGACAGGCTTTTATAATACACATGTATTCCATCTGAGTCTTTTCTTCCCGTCACGATATAGCTAACATACTGCCGATATGACGTTAAATATCACTCACTCACTCACTCACTCAGAATCTCTCACAGAGCCAAAGTATCATAAACCGGGATTAGTATGTCTTACAGAACTAAGGTAGCACGATCCGGGATCAGTATCTTTTACAGAATCAAAGTATCATGATCCGGGATCAGTATCTCTCACAGAGCCAAAGTATCATGATGAGGGATCAGTATCTCTCACAGAGCCAAAGTATCGTGAACCGGGATTAGTATGTCTCACGGAGCCAAAGTATCATGATCCGGGATCAGTATCTCTCACAGAGCCAAAGTATCATGATCAGGGATCAGTATCTCTCACAGAACCAAGGTACCACGATCCGGGATCAATATCTCTTCCGGAACCAAAGTATCATGTATAGGGAGCAGTTTTTCAAGGCAAGGCGCAGTACATTAATCTGTCTGTTCGGTTGTTTGTATTCCAAGCTTGTCACGCATGTACCACGTATACCGTCGTGACATACTCGCAACAAGTCATCCATGATGAGGGCTTCATTTCCAAATTTGTCCCATAAATGTTGTTAGAAGCTGATAATTCCTCAGTGAGCCCAGTGAGATTAAATGGGTCTGAAATTCTGCGTCCCAGTCGCGTCTTCTAAACCTGGGCCCACTTGCACAAAGCGATCTTAGCGCTACAACTATCTTAAGCCTATACTGGAGAATGGGAGTTACAATCATTGTAGTGCTAAGATCGCTTTGTGCAAGTGGGCCCTGATGTACTGACTTCACTGAACAAGACTTGTCTCGCGGTAACGAGGACGCAGCACTGCTTGTAAATATCAGATGTCGTCGACAATCGGCAGTCGCTCCCATGCGAGTTTTCCATTCTGTAGATAACATCTCCAGAGATGATGCTGTATTGTGATGACCATATTAGGTGGGACAACATCTTCATCATTCAATGAAGCAACATACACATGGTGTTTAGAATCTTGTTTGTAAGGAGTGAGTGGATTTAGTTTTACGTCGCTTTATAGCAATGTTCCAGCAATATCACGGTGGGGGACACCAGAAGATGGGCTTCGCACATTGTACAAATGTGAAATAAATTACTTATCAAACTATCATCACTGTGTGAAGGTTTACGAGGGTAAAATAACGGTAGTACTTCTGCAGGAACAGCCGCGATGGCGCGAACAACCAAAGGATGGCAAACGTTTGGAGTTGTATAAAACATTTAAAGTCAATATATTTCATGTTGATTTTAATAGAGGCACAATGCAGAACAGTGTTTGGATTACTGAATATCTGGAACTGGATATTCATCTCAGTATTCTCATTTAGTTATCCACCATGTTAGTTGTTATGACGTCACGTGTACGCACACTACTGGTGTAGCATGTGGTTGGTTCCCTGAGCTGGTGTTGCACAAACACCTGAGTCGGGCTGTATAAGAGACGTTTAGTCGGCGGCGGGGCAGTCGTCTTCCTAGATGCGTTCTGCACAGTACACTGGTATAATGAAGATCTCAATCTTTGTCTTTTTCCTTGCGGTGTTTGGTGGACAGGCTGGTCGCAGTAGTCCAAACTTGGCTGATCGTGTGGCAGAAATGGAGAAGAAAATTGAATCACTGACAGCTGTAACTGAGCAAGCTAAGACCGAACGGGATACCTTGGCTGGACGTATGAGACTGGCGTCCGCTGAGATTAACAGCCTTAAATCCAGCCTACAGAATACAAAGACACGCCTGAAAATAATAACTCGAGAGCTCAGACTTGTTCAACGAGAAAGGGACATTGACAGGAATAGTCTTGGAAAATTACGAGGCGAGATGATCGAAAACGACCGTACACTGCAGTTGAATCTGACCAATGACGATCTCCTTGCTACAAAACAAGTCAGAGGTCTTACCGAGGACTTGATGACATTGAATATCAGTTGTTGTTGGATGAGGAAAGAAGCTAACGAGATTGGTGGTAATGAGAGTTCGCTGACAACATCGTTCCTGTCGCAGGGGGTGTTAACGGCAGCGACAACGACGTATCCAGGAACTACACCAGGTGAGGCTTTTAGCAGAGATTTGTCGCTTGGTTAAAATATTGATATTCAAACCGAAAGATATGCGAAAAACATTAGTATTTAGTTGTAATTTATTCAGTTTTCATATAGCCATACCACATACTTACTGACTATGTGTCTTCTGCTTCTGAAACAATGTGTTGGAGGTAAACCTTCTGCGTTTTTATGGATACCATTCATTTCCGAATATGACAGTCTTTGAAGTGACCATATTTCAAACGCATATTTACCAGTAGAATTTGTGAACACAAAGGCTAAGCCATTACAGGGCATTTTAACATACTGATCACAACATGCAGATTTTATTGCGCATGTGAACATAATGTTGATAGGACATATATTTTATTGGGTATGTGTACATATAGGATATTGGGTATTGTAGATACGTGCAGTGTGGAGTTTATTGTACATTTGATCATTAGGCTAAAGGGACATGCCACTGGTGCATGGCCTGCACAGTGTTTGTTGGACATACAGCCAACCAGGGGCTTACAAAATATGTAAACGTTGAGCTTACAGTGTACCTGGACATATGATTTCTAGATTTCCACGTGTCTGTTCCTTGCTCTCCTTGTTTCTGTTGTGTATCAATTCCTTGATAACGATGATAGGAACTACACCGAAACGTCGAATCTATCTGAGCAAGAATATGTCTGGCCATTTCTTTTGAGTTTATCATACGTCATATTTGGGATTAGGCATTCTTAGTAAATTTCATGCGTTGTTCAAGATGGGATTGAGATTTTTGACAACAGAAATATTTAGCAGATACAGACAGAGGTCACGTGATTGTAAAATAACAGTAACAGATGAATTATGTCAATCATCCGCTACACGTAACCTATTTTCAAATACGATAAACATGGGCATAACTAAAATCTATTTTTGTATATGTCTGTAACGGATTGTGATGCATGAAATATAAAATTACTGTATGGATAAATAATGCAAAAATACTACAAAGTTCTACAATGACTGCATTTTAATTATCCTGAATTACGGGTATAAATAAAATGCTTTGCTTTCTACAGTTTCGTTAGAGGGGAATAATATTAAAATATGAATGTATTAAATGTACTACGTGCGACACAGAAGAAGCAAAACTACCATTAGTTTAAGTACGTATGCAAGGGCACTTTCCAAATTCTATTTTTCATTACACAGCTAAACAACACATATATTCACATTCATAATATATATTCAGTTTCTAGCATAAGTACTGGCACTGTTAAGTGTTGTCAGCATCAAAAGGGTTATATTTTCCTGCTGTGTCTACATACATCTTGTCTTCACAATGGTCAGATTATTATAATAGTCATGACAAGGCTCATTATTATCTTTTATACCTAGCTCTTCACGGTTTGTTGCACTACATTCATTTTTTTTTCTAATTCTCACACAAATATATTAAAAAAGTCAAGATATTTTGCCACTTTACAATATATCTGCACTGTACATTGTTGTAATTCTATCTGAGTTTTGTGTGCCTTGCAGGTGTACTTTAATATTACATTACACATGCATGACTTTATTCAGTCACTGTACATATGATCTATTAAATGTCTAATAAAATAAATAAATGCATAAACATATCTTCATAGAATAATTGTGGGGTTAAATTCGAATTTACGTCGTCTAAAACACATTTTTGATATTAAACACATTCTCTTGTGTTAATTACTAACAAACAGACATAACCTAAAGTTTTCTTTAAGAACTGTTCAATGAATATCAGAATACAAGGTATACACATTTAGATAATATATGGTCTGTCGTGGGAAATATTTGGTCAGCTTAATCTTACCCAAACAAAAAACCACGTGTAATGTAATTCTGTCACACACATCCGCTCGGGTGGTCAGAATTTTGTTCATTGACTTTTTATATTAAGAGCTGTAAGTGGGGTAAGTATTTTATTTCAAGCTATGACGACTGGTGTTTCTGACGCAACCGACTAACTGCTTGGATAATAGGTGTATTGCTTTTGTTTAAGTATATATAAAATAAATATACAGAAGCGTCAGAATTTGAAACCAAAATGGATTTAGAGGAGTGAGGAACTGCTGCTCAAAACGTAACTTATATATATCTAACTAAGTGTTATATTCTTTATGGAATTCTAAACTAAAAAGTCAAACCAAAACGTGTCAGTTAATGGCTTTTCGTCATAAACGAGAGTTTGATTTAATGAAGGTGGCCAGGGCAATGAGTAAGCTTCGTTCTGTCTGTACACTTAGAAGATTGTCGCAACACACATTGAGTCGGGAACCAGACCAGAAGCGAGAAGTTGGACCGTCGCTTATATCATTTCAAAATGAGAGTTATTGTCAGAAAATAATTCTTGAGATGGTGCGCGCGCATTTGACCTTCAGTATGACGCTTCACTCTCTTTTGGCAAGACGCTTGGTGATAGTGGTGATCAAGTTTAAAGCATACGACGCGTTTACTAACTAATGAACAACATCCTTTTTAAGGTGATTGGTGTCTTCTTTTACCTGACGGAGGTAGGTTTTTTCATATAACTGTTTCTGGTTACGACCAGAATTCAGTTTCGTTCCGACCACGAGGTCCGCTGTAAGCCGCCATGATGGCTGATGAAATTGACTTGAATGAGAATCTCCTCAACGAGGATAGTGATAGCGCCTCTAACTCTTAACATTCAACAAAGCCAAACAAAAACATCACTTAGCAAAGTGGCGAAACCAGTGCCAACAAGTGAGATTGTTGAAACCCAAAAACTGTGCAGGCGGCGATGGGCGAGCAACTTAATAAAGTTGCATGTTCTTTGAAGGACATGAGTTCCGTTTGGAGGAAGGCCCATCAACCATCGTGTAGTTATACACAGAAACGAACTGCTAATGACAGTTACCACAAGTCGCACAAATATGCTCGATATGACACTGTACCTTCCGACAGTGCAAGTGAAGAATGTCGAGAAGGGAGCTGTGAATCTACCGACGACGATGAAGCGCTCGTAAAATCTGGATCTAGAGCTGATGAAATCCCTGTCAAACCTAGCAAATCTCGCTGAACTGGACGAAGATCTTAAATGTGTTCAGACGGGGCCAGATGTGAATGCCAAAGTGGCTAGTGTGATTAACAAGCGGTGCGACAAACGTCTCGATCAGAAAATCTTGAATGATAAAATGAACAAATATATCCGGCCAGGCAACACAGAGTTCATACGAACCCCGAGAGTGAATGGACCTGTATGAAAATCGCTCTCAAATAATCATAAGTGCCAAACATTCGCATGCAGAATATTAAAAAAACTTGTGAATCAGTGGGGGGCAAACTTGTCCTATTGCTTGAACGAGTTATACTCCAAACCGAAACCTGAAGAAATGCCCATGGACATGCTTAAAACTCCTGTAACTGATGCTATGACTATGTTGGGCTCGGTTCAATATGATCTGTCTTTGAGAAGAACACACGAGACCTGCTTTACACCAAGATTATAAAAGTCTGTGTAATTCTGACCACCCTATCACTGCTTATTTGGAGACGATCTGCAAAAGGAAATGAAGGACGTTATTGAAACAAACAAACTGTGATCAAGAGTCCCCAAAGCGCAGAACATGCCAAAGTCACAGTATGAGGGAGACTACTCGTCCCACAATAAACAAACGGGATTTTCGTCAAGGGCGGAAACCCCCACATCGGAAACGTCCACAGAAGTTCCGACCAAAGATGACAGTCACCAACAGACACACTTGTTGATAAGGTGAGTGTCCTTAGCATTCATAAAGATATCAATGATCTGAAATGCTCAGTTGAAACACTTTTTTCGAAATTTGTAGGCGACCAACCTGCAAATTATGTCGATCAATTGGAAATGTGGTCAAATAACCCAGAGATCCTTGACACATGCATGGCATGCATGCTGAATTTGATAATGAACCCTCAGTGAGTTGGTAATCCACCACATTTACGGTTCTCGGAATTTGAAGAATCTATTATTGAAACTGAAATAAAAAAAATACTTGACAAGAAGGTTATAAAAATCACTGATAGAGAAACAGGTGATTTTATACCCAACATCATTTAAGAGGAAAGCGAGACGGAAGTTACCGCATGATTCTCAATTTGAAACCCTTGAATAAAAGTGTCAAGAATTATCATTTTAAAATGGAAACACTGTAGTCCATTTTGAAACTGGTCACAAAAAAATGTTGCATGGCATCAATTGATTTGAAAGATGCCTACTATTCCTGTCCGGTTGCCACTGAACATCAAAAATACCTTAAATTTGAGTGGAGAGGGCAATTTTATCCGTTTGTTTGCTTCCCAAATGGTTTAGCATGTTGTCCAAGGAAATGTACTAAACTTACGAAGCCAGTGTTTACACATTTGAGACACAGATGTCACTTGTCAACCTGTTACATTGATGGCATGTACCTGCAAGTGAATCTGAGAGTGGCTGTATCAATAATGTCTTAGAAACTGCAGATATTTTAACAAAATTGGGTTTTCAATTCACCCGGGGAAATCTAAATTCCATCCAAACTATTGAATTCTTAGGATTTGAAATTGATTCAGTTAACATGACTGTGAAGCTGACACACAAGAAAGCAGAGCGTGTCAAGATGACATGTAACCAACTCTTACTCAAAGATAGAATCAGAGAGCTTGCACAGGTTACTGGCTACCTCACTTGTAGCTTTCCTTGGATTGAGACTGGACCACTTTATTATAGGCAAGGGAGTAGTGCACTTTATCAGGCGCACTTTTTCCGATTTTTTCGGGTGGATATACTCGCACCAAAGGGAAGCCAGCCCTAACCTTTACTCACTAACCCCAAGGACCTATAACGGGGGTGCCCAAGGATATAGCAGGGCGCTCATTAACAAGCGCTTAGTAGTCCCTGGGTAGTGCGCCCTGTAAAGTGCACTCTAGCCATAGGCAACTTGAAAAGTCTAAAACTTTGTCATTGGAAAGTAACTCGGGATGTTATGAAGACAAAATGTAATTAGACTGGCTGTAGAAGTGAACTTGAGTGGTTGATTGGCAATATGATGCATAAAATGTCATTCAGAGGAGTGGTGTCATGTATACTGACTCTAGCAAAATAGACCGGAGAGCGGGTGATAACTTGACTGATACAGACAAAAGTCACCACAATAATTACTTGGAGCTTAGAGCAGTTTTATTAGCATTGAAGGCATTTCAGTCAGATTCGAAAAAATAAACATGTGAGAATTATGTCTGATAGTATGAGTGTCATGTCTGAACAATATGGACACCTCTCATTCTAATGAAAGTAATTCAATCAAGAAATTTGGGAGTGATGTATTGAAGGTGATATTTGGATCAGTCTTGGTCATATTGCAGGGGAAAATAATCATCAAGCAGATCAAGAGTCAAGACAAATTAGAAAGCCTACAGAGTGGAAACGTAATTCACAAATGCTCTCCTCAGTTCTTCACATGCTGAGATTTCCCCCTACTATTGATATCTTTGCCACAAGACATAATCATCAGTTTGATAAATAGATGTCGTTTAAACCAGATCCAGACTGGTGTGCTGTTATCTGCCTGATTCAACCATGGAAATCACTGAAACCATATTGTTCCTCCTTTCAGTGTGATATCACAGACTCTTCAGAAGCTGGAGACGGAGGGGGCGACGGCAGTGACGGTGGTACCCAACTGGCCGACCCTGGTGTTGTATCCAGTCGTTATCAGGATGCTGATTGCTCAACCCATACTGTTTCCAGCACATCACAGTGTCCTGCACCTACCATGTTACCCGGAGGAAGTTCACTTTCCACACAAGTCTCTCAGACTCCTACTCTGGCTACTGTCAGGAGACAGCTCCAAAAGACTGGACTTTCAGAGGACGCTACCCATCTTGCCCCCGTGCTTGGTTAACCACAACACAAAACCAATATCAGACCTACCTTAAAGACTGGGAAGTTTTCTGTAATTCTTCAAGGTGTGATCCACTTTCGGCCCCCAGGGGATGATGTAAATCCAGCTAGGGTCCATGCAGGTAGCAAAAGTAATGTAAGTCTCCATGGCCCCAAGTATGGTGATCTACCTTCAGTTGTAAAGATAAATTGTTTTAGGTATATTGTTATTAGTTTTACATTCTTTTCTGTGATATTCTAGTTGTTTTACTGTCCTTTGTTGACAGGCTTTTATAATACACATGTATTCCATTTGAGTGTTTTGTTCCCGTCACGATATGGCTGAAATACTGCCGATGTAACGTTAAATATTAACTCACTCACTTTTGGCCCCTTTCAATGTAGGGTTTAACTGTCTTGCAGAACTTCCTCGGGAAGTAGAGTACAGTGCTGTTAAACATCACATATACTCTAGCGGGTGCAAATGCATAACTCACTCACTGACATCCTTATAAATAAAACCCCGTCATTAAAATTGCTCATTTCGATCTTTAATTACTTTAAATCGACCTTTTTGACAACAATGCACAATTCCCAGCCGCAAACGAAATATCAGCAAATCGGGGTGCTGCGTCTCCATGGCGTAATAGTAGGTATAGATACGAGGATCTATGCAGAATTCATCAGCATTTCAGGGGGTAAACTTTACACAGTTACAGCTTTGCACAAACCTGAAATTGCGACAGCTGTTGTGAAAAATGACAGTTATATATACTACCGACAAGAAATAAGGGAACTAATGAAATAATAGCGAATTTGAAACTGCTTTAAATATCCACTAAATCAATTTTAGGCGTCAAGTTCAATATCTGGTGTGTCCACCATGTTGGGCAACACGTTCACGGCACCTTGATGGCATGCTGTTAATCAATTTCCGGATGGTTGCCCGCCATTCCTTTTGGAGAGCTGCACCAAGCTGGGCCAGGTTGGCGGGTCCTGGGTCCCTGGCGTACACCCTTCCACCAAGAACGTCCCAGAGATGTTCAATTGGGGACAGGTCTGGGGACATAGAGGGCAAGTCCAATGTCTGGATACCTTCTTGTCGGAGATAAGCGGAGACAATTCGGGCCCGATGTGGTCTGGCATTATCATCTTGGAATACAAAATTTCGGCCGATAACTCTAGCCAATGGAGCCACAACAGGACGCAATATTTGGTCAACGTATCGCTGACCAGTCATGGCTCCGTTAATGATGACCAAATCTGATCGTCTGTCATGTGTAATCCCACCCGAAACCATGACACCCGAAACCACCTCCATATTGATCATGGTCAAGAATTGCTGCTCTGGCATATCGCTCCCCGCCAACAACGTTTCCTGCCATCTGTGAATCGTAGGCAAAACCTTGACTCATCAGAGAACATGGTGTAACGCCAGTGGCGCATAGCCCTTCCCTGATGCTGCCTAGCCCATGCCAATCTTTGGCGCTTATGGTGAGCTGGAAGGGTGACACCCTTAAAAGGCCGTCTTGTTTTCAGACGAGCTTGATAGAGTCGGTTTTTAACGGTTGAGGTTGAAATGCGTCTTCCAGTGAGTGTGCGGAATTCTCTATTGATGGCAGGGGCCGATTTAAACCTATCGCGTAGAGCAATTAACGTAATGAGACGATCCTGTCGTGGTGTCGTTGATTTTGGTCTACCACGCCCAGGTCTCGTTGCAATCCCACCCGTTTGACGGTACTTATCCCACAGGCGTGAAATTACACTTTTTGATTTACCCATCTGCCGGGCAACTTCACATAATGATGTCCCCCCCCCCCCCCCTCTATCATCCCCACAATTCTCCATTTTGTTGCTTCACAGAGATACTGCCTCGGAGGCATTTCTGTCAGTAAGTGTCAATCTCTATTGCATTAGTGATTGCGACTTCTCCAGTACATTTACAGGAGTTAACTTCTGTATGCACGTGTAGCATGTGCTGGGCATGCATTATGCGAAATTCCATTGTCATTGGATGTTGCGTTTGGGAGATACGCCACGATAACGGACCCTGTCACAGTCAAAGTCATCTACATTCAATTTCTTGGTTCCCTTATTTTCTGTCGGTAGTATATATGTTCTTACAATCTACTATCATTTAGTTTTATCTCCTCCTTTGCCTAGTTTCTGAGTTACAACTCTTGTTTCATAGACGATTCTGTCAAAATAACTTGGTGTCGCTAGATTTTATTCCGTGTAAGGTGGTACAAACCTACACGTTATTTGTCATCATCCAATTGATGCTCAGTTAATGAATTTATAACAGGTATAATTAGTGATAATGCCACTTAGATTAACCGACAAAGGTCCCCATTTTGCACTTCTTGTGTCTGGATCGATCAAAAGATTAACCGATACCACGCTGATTAATTAATTACTTTTATGCGGATTTAAATGGGGATTTGTCAAAAGGTAGTGTTTATGTATGTACATTTAATAATCTACACTGAAAAGACTCTGTCGTGTCTGTGTCTATGTAGAACAACACCCTTCTTTCAAAGGATTAACCACCAACAGATTGACCGATTGCTCATTACAGGCTAACTAAATAACTTTTTTAAAAGAATGACGCACATTACGCAATTAGTTGCCAGGTGCGCTGTCTTGGGTAACCGATAAGACTATACAGCAATGTGAAAAACCTGAAGCGATACATCACGTTTTCCTGTAGTAAACTGTTAACCGACACATCTCTTTGGAAATCTGCAGATGAATTATATATCACTTGTTTTTGTGGATATTGATAGATACATTCCTTGAACAAGGTAATAGCCTGACGTTGCTCCTATAACTTTAATTTGTTTTAAGTTTAATATTTGCGTTTTGTTTTTATGAAGTTGTCGTAGCTTTCAACAGAATCATTGTTTTCGTCGTGAAATGTAATGCTACAGACCACACACTTGGGCGTGCGTGCGAATTATGATTCATACAGGCAAACTATAAAATGTCTAGATATTACATTCCTGTTATACATTCGCAGATCGCTTCTTTTTATCAAGTTTCAAAATGCATACAAGTATGATTATAAAGTAATTAGGATTATGAGAGCAATATAAAGACGTATACTGACAGGTGTCTACACACTGGTGAGTGAACGGTTACAAACCAAGTAAATTTAGCAAGTGAAGAAATTTATCGCGCAGTATTTTCACTCGATCCCAACCTCGCTTATGTAATGTTACAGGTTGTGCCATGCAAACTCCTTTTGGTCCTGATTCAAATACATATTTAACTACTAGTAGAAAGTAGTTTTGATTTTCTAACTTGATGACAACAAACCATAATCTCATTAATTCAAATGGACTTTCAAAAGTGGCGTCGCCCTGTCTGAGGATGAATGCTATTTAGGTTTGTTTTCACCGACTTACAAAATCCAAATTACATTCTACTGGTATTAAAATAATTATTTTATTGATGGACAATGGGATTGTGCATAACATTGCTTATAACATAACAGTTTCACTCTTGGAAGCGAGGTGGAAGTCAATATAATATTACTGGCAATATTAATGTTATTTCGCCCCCACCTTGCTTCCGTGGAAGAAGTCGTTATGTTACAAGTTGTGTCCTGCAAAATCCTTTTGGCCAAACACATATTTATCTACTAGTAAAAAGTAGTTTTGATTTTATAACTTGATAAAAACAAACCATAATCTCACTAATTCTAACGGACTTTTGCCTGTGAAATCACGGTTTTCAAAAATGGCAGTGCCCTGTCTGAGGATAAATGGTATTTAAGTTTGTTTTCACCGACTCAAAATACTTTTCACTGGTAGTAAAAGATGTATTTTACTTATGGACAGTAGGATTTTACATGACTTTGCTTATAACATAACAATTTCACTCTTGGAAGCGAGTAGGGGGTCGATATAATAATGTTTACGATAATATTGTCACTTCGACCACAATCTCCCTTCCGAGGAAGAAAGCGTTATATTCATACAAAATCCTTTTGTAGTAAGCAGTCTTGGTTTTATAACTCGATGAAACTCCATTTTCTATCCTGGAAGCGTGGTAGGGGACGAACCATCTGATTTAGTATATACCACAGGCTTCCCATAACGCTTGCTTCACACACACAAATAACCAATTTAAGCACAAGCTAAGGGGTCCGCGGACATCTCTGCATAGTGACACCATCACACGACCCCAAGGAGAAACTGCCGACAACACAACCTTAACAATTCGGCATGTCTTTGGTGACGTCGAGAAATCAGCAAAATGACGAGCTTCCTGCACATTTTCTATACAACTATCTGAAAATCTTCCTTCTATGACGTCATTGCAGGGCTCTGGCCACAGAGTTACGTAACCTGTATGTGGTTTCTTTTGCGGACGAGAGAGAAGCAGGCGGCTTTTTAGCAATTTTTAAGCGCTTGGTATTAATTAACCACAAGGTTTTTATTAAAAAAACAAAAACAAAAAAACATGGTGTTCCGTTTATGACTAACCAGAAGTTTTTCATATGCTGTGGTAAAAAGACTACCAAAAAGTTTATTCCTTCTTTAATACAGCCAGAAGTGTACTTTCATCTGTCATTATCATGTCAGATGGTTCAGCCTTTGGTAAACACTTCATTGTGAAAAGACTATTGAAAGGGGTATTTGAGTGTAAACCAGCATTACCAAAACATGTGCAGGTCTGGGATCTTAATATTGTAACGTTGCATTTGAAAACATTTCCTTGAGTCAATCTCTTTGAAACAACTGACACTTAAACTTGTCATGTTATTGGCCATTTTAACTGGACAGACATGTCAATCTCTGCATTCCTTGAATGTAGATTCATTGAAATTCAGTGCGGAACAGTGTGTTGTGTATTTTCATAAACTGTTAAAGCAGTCCAGACCTAGGTGTCACCAGAAACCTATTTGGCTGAAGAAATATGAAGCAGATTCAAGTCCGTGTGTTTTAACATGTTTGCAAGGTTACATTGATGCCACAGCAACCCTAAGGAAGAAACCATTCAGACCTGTAAACGTTAGTGAGGACACTGTTTCCAGGTGGATACGTCTGGTATTGTCTGCAGCAGGTATTTTACTGCAAGTTTTACAATGTTCAGTCAAGTAGTCAGTACTAATGACTGTTCCGCTGAAAGTTTATTGTCAAGGTTTGAGCAGGCTCGCTCATCTTCACAGTGTAACAGGCACCCGTGGCGAGCCACCTCCTCGTGGTGGGTGCTGGGTAACGCCAAGAGCTCGCCAACACCCCCCGTAGTGGACCCGAGGGGATATTTGGTCCACCAACCTGTTTGCCGTGGGTTGCGGCCCTGTGTCGGCGGAGGAGGGGATCCTGGTGGGTGAGGGCAATAGGGGCGAGTGTTCCTATTGCTCAACACACCACTTTGGCCCTGACTTCGCCTAAACGGGTGGTAGAACTGGCCCGGTTCTATCAATCGGCTGGTCACGCAATGCCCTGTGCATAGTGAATATTTTGTGCACATTTTCGTCGTATTTGGGTGTTTGCCTCTTTACTTTCCATTGTTCAAATTATTAATATGTTTAACTGCCTAGAGTCCTATGCCAGAAGGCTGTGGCTCATGGGCCAATCTGGTGAGGTTGACCTCCAAATTCGGTATGTTTCCAATTTCTTGTCACTGGGCTGAACCTCCCTGGCATGTACTTTGGTATACAAATACTGCTATTTGTGTCATACTCACCGGAGTATAACATCCCTGTATCCCTGGTGTTTGTATTCTGGAGACCCAATGCAATTAGACACCGTCCTGGTTGACACTCCGTTGTGGGTGGGGAGCAGGGCTGTTGAACCACACTTTTTTCATTATGTCTCAAATACACTCCGGTTCAAAAAGACGGCATTTGGATGCAAGTTCGTCTGATGATGATCATGGCATTAATGTAGATTCCTGGGCTCGATTCATCGTTATTGAGGCTTTAGATCACAGTCCAATTAAACTGAACCCTTTTGCAATTTCAAAAGCTGTCAATGGATATTGTGGCGAAGTGAAAAATGTTACTCGCCTGCGCTCCGGCTCTTTGCTAGTGGAATGTTTCCGTAAACAACAGTCTTTGAACCTTTTGTCTATTAAACAGTTTGCCAACGTTGAGGTTTCCTTTTCAGAACACAAAACATTAAATTCCTGTAAAGGAATTGTACGAGATCGTGCTCGATGTCTATCGGACATGAGTGAGAAGGATATTGTTGCTGAAATGAAGAGTCAAGGAGTCACTGATGTGAAACGTTTCACTAAAAAGCAAAATGACAATGTTACACTGACCAACACCTATCTCTTCACGTTTTCCCTTCCAAAATTGCCAACAAGTGTTAAAGCGGGTTATTTCAATATCGTCGTTGAGGTTTACGTTCCAAACCCACTCAGATGTTACAGGTGTCAAAAGTTTGGCCACGGAGCAAAGAACTGCAATCGCAACACTGTGTGCTGTCGCTGCAGTGATGCTCATGACAGTTCCACATGCGCTACAGAAACTTTAAAGTGTGCAAACTGTAACAGAAAACATCTGGCCTCTTCCAAATCATGTCCAGTTTTCGAACATGAATAAAAACTTCTTCAACTTAAGTGCTAAAACAACATTTCATATCATGAGGCTAAAAAGTTATTGATGTCACAATCATATGCATCTTCTTCGTCAACTAAAACTTTTTCAGCAGTTGTATCAACTCCACAATCTAGACCAGCTCTGGTGACAGTATCTGTAGCTTGCCAAACAACACTTTCCTGGGTCGAACAACAAGTTACACTAGACACAGTAGCAACAAATCCTCAGCTTGAGGCTAAAACGTCAACATCAGCATATCAAACTGATATTATGCCAGACAATACATCCAACAAGGCAGTTCAGGGCGCAACCCAGTTATCCAGAAAAGAAAAGAAACAAATGGGAAGAAAAGCCAGGTCCCTCCAGCACTTGGAGGTACCTTCTTCACTTCCAAATACTGTTGAGGTTCATAATTCATTTGAACCTCTTGACATGGAGATTAGTCCCTCGCACATTGTGAAGGATATCAGACCTCAATCCCGATCTCAAATTAAGCCCCCATGAATGACTCACATATCATTCAGTGGAATTGCAGAGGACTGCAGGATAATTTTAATGATTTACAATTACTTATACAGGATTTTAAACCTTCAGCTCTATGTTTACAGGAGACATATTTACCAAATACTGAGAAACTTGACTTAAGCCAGGACAGTTCATACAATTTCTTCACACCCCCGGGTGTTAAAGCAACAGGAGGTTCTTCGATTCTGGTGAGACAAGGTATTATTCATAGCCCGGTTTCTCTGAATACCCCCCTCCAAGCTGTTGCTGTCCGAGTAACTTTGCACATTGTTCTTACATTGTGTTCACTCTATGTTCCTCCTTCTTCATCTCTTCGGCATGCTGATCTTCAGGCGTTGTATGATCAACTTCCCAAGCCCTGTATCATCATGGGAGATTTGAATGGACACAACCCTCTTTGGGGAAGTGCACACACTAATAATAAGGGGAAAGTACTGGAAGATTTTCTTGCCAACAATGACATATGCCTCTTTAATGATACATCCAACACGTATTTACATCCCGGTACAGGTACTTACTCATCCCTTGATCTGTCCATGACAGACCCGGATCTTCTGAATCAGTTTGAATGGTCAGTCCACAATGACCTGTGTGGCAGTGATCTTTTTCCAACCATTTTCAAAGCTATTGCTCCGTCAGATGCTCCTCCATCATCAAGGTGGAATTTTAAAAAGGCTAACTGGACTTTATATAAAAGTCTATGTGCTGACAAACTCACACCTGAACTTTTTCATGATATACCTGATGCCATACAATGTTTTTCAGATGAACTAAATAACATAGCTGAAGAGTGTATCCCAAAGTCCTCTGCAATTCCACATGTGCGCATACCATGGTTTAACAATGAATGCAAACAGGCTAGGAAGGCACGGAAGAAAGCTGAAATGTTTTTCCGTCGCCATCCCATGGTCCATAATTTGGACAAATTTAAAATTTTAAATGCCAAAGCACGCCGTACTTTCAAGCAAAATAAACGCCAATCTTGGCGGAACTACGTATCAAAGATTAATTCGCGCACACCAATATCAAAGGTATGGAATATGATCCAGAAAATCAAAGGTAAGGGCTCTAAATCTAGCGTTCACCATCTTAAAGATGGGAATCAATTATTGACCAATAAATCAGATATTGCAAATAAATTAGTTGAAACGTTAGCCAAACATTCTTCCTCATCTGATTATGTACCCGAATTCCAAAAATATCAAAAAACTGCAAGAAAAGAAAACTATTCATTTCAATTCAGATAATGGGGAAGGTTATAATGAAACATTTTCGATGCGTGAGCTTCATACTGCTCTTGACCAGGCTCACGATACTGCTTCAGGCAGTGATGGTATACATTATCAGCTCCTCAAGCACTTACCTGAGTCTTGTTTAGAGACGCTCTTACATATTTTTGATGACATTTGGACATCTGGAACATTTCCTTCGTCATGGCGTGATGCTATTATTGTTTCCATACCTAAGCCCGGTCGTGATCATACTGATCCCTCCAATTATAGACCAATATCACTAACTAGCTGCGTTTGTAAGACCATGGAACGTATGATAAATAATCGACTTGTTTGGTACTTGGAAACCAACAACCTCATAAAAGATATACAATGTGGTTTCCGTAAAAACAGAAGTACTGTCGATCATTTAGTACGCTTGGAGTCTTTCGTAAAAAATGCCATTATTCATAAACAACACGCAGTGTCGATCTTTTTTGATTTAGAGAAAGCTTACGACACGACATGGAAATATGGAATCTTAAAAGACTTACATGACTTTGGATTACGAGGCCGCTTGCCTCAATTTATAGCCAACTTTTTAAATGACAGGCAATTTCAGGTCCGAGTGGGTTCTACCCTCTCTGATCATTACAGTCAGGATCAGGGTGTTCCACAAGGCAGTATTTTGTCTGTTACATTGTTTAGTATCAAGATCAATAGCTTATCCAAGGTTTTAAATGCTTCAGTCGATGGATCGTTATTTGTGGATGATTTTAATATTTCTTGTTGAGGTAAAAATATGCGTACTATTGAACGCCAACTGCAGTTATGCTTAAACAAAATAAACAAATGGTGTCTCGAAAACGGATTTAAATTTTCTAAATCAAAAACCAGTTGTATACACTTTTGCCGTAAATACAAACCCCATAAAGACCCAGAACTATTTCTAAGTAGCAGCCCCATCAAAGTTGTCAAGTGTAACAAAGTATAAGCAGACGACAACCAGAGGTTTTCGAGGAACGACTTTTATTTACTTCATAACATCAGCCGGCAGGTTGACCAGGGGCATCAGAGGCAGGGCGAGGCAGGCAGAAGCAGGAGGGGGCCCTCTCGGCGAACTGTACTGTACTTGGCGAGCGTCAGTTCATGTCTGCTGGAGTGTGGGGTCTGGCCCCCCTTTTTATCCAGCTCATCCCCCGCTTTGATTGACACAAGGGGAAGGGGCAACTGGCATATGGTTTCACCCAGCTGGCAGGTTGATCCAGGTGGCTGGCAGGTTGGTCCGTGTGACCCCACCACACCAATCTTGTCCCCCATTAGTGTCGGGCGAGACGTTGGTCTCTAATACCCGATAGGGCAAGTCACGGTCCCGGATCGCAAGGCAGCATTCATGTCGCGCCTGGCCTACCCCCCATTGTGTTACATTCACCCCTTTGTATTCTGAAATTTTTCGGCAGAAAAATTTCATTTTGTTTACATGGTTATGTAGTCTTTGCGTTGTGTTTTCGGCCGGATACGTATGCTACAGTCCGTTATCATTGATTACAGTTCACACAAATTCTCATGCATTCCCACACTATAAACACATTTGGGAATAAACCGAACACTGGTTCTCCATGAGTCCTTCCTTGGACCCAAGTTGGGACACAGCACAGTCTGGTTCATGTCACTGTCGTCGTTAGTTGTGGTTAGCAGTCACATCCAGACTTGGGTAGAGCTGCCGCACTACGGTGGCTGTTCCCGTCCTGTCCGTAATCCGGGCACGAGTGGTGCAGAGGCTATCCGCTCCCTGTCGGTGGTAACCGCACCTTCCGTTTCAACAGGCACCAACTCAAACTCGGAAGTAGCATGGGTGTGTTTTCCCCTCCTAATTCTTTTGTCTAGCCAGGGTTTGATAATTTTGGAATAGACAGTAATTGACACCATTTTCAGTGCAAGTGACAAATCTACCATGACAAAAGACCATAAATAATTCCCCGTCCCCATTTCCTCAACAGTATCCATTGACTCTAATTGCTCAACCAAGTGTCCCATTGGAATCTTATCGAGGTGTCTTAATTTCTTTGGTAATTTAACCCTTGTAAGATCAAACGTCCTTCCTCGTAGGGGTTCCAGCAAAAGCATTTCCGTTATATTCAATGTATTGACCATGTTCAGGAACTTGTGCTCAACATTACATCTGCTCTCATTTTGATAATAGGGCAATAGAGTCATATAGTCATTTGATGCAGAACAGGACTTTTTTAACCTTATCACTTCCAAGGGAGGTTGCGCCGTTAGGGCATGGGGTCGTCTGACGTCACTTTCGCAAACTATGGTGAAGTCCAAGTTAGTACGCGTTGCTATGACCCACTGTCCCGTAGCCAGATATTCAGCTAGAGGTAGAATAGCCTGAGGCATCACTTCTGTCCTGCAGAATCTCTTTATCTTTTGCTCATTTTTCATAAAGAGGGCAACTATACATAACTGACTGAAGTTTATGGGGTATGCAGGACTTTGAATTTGACAGTAACCGACCATACTGGCAGTACACTCATGCTTTTCTGTTTCTTTCAATAGCATGTACTTAGTACGCTTAGTGTTCACTGCTATTAGTTCCGCCTCCAACTTGTATTTAGCTATTGAATTTTGGAAACCATTTTCAGTGCTGTGAATTTCATTGGCCAGGATAGGAATAGGTAGGTTATGGGCTCGATATATCTCTACCTGACCATCTAGATCTAAGAGAGGTAGAGAGACAACTGTAACTATCGTGTTGTGATAAAGCACTGTAGTACACTTATGGGTCCTATAGAAATTCCATAACTCACTTTCGGGATCACCGGCTAACTTGAATCTTGGGGGGAGATGAATTTTTACCTCTTGTAAGATAGTTAGCAACTGCGTGGGCGTTATTGTGCTAGGCGACATATGGCCCAGGGATAGCATGTTTAGTTGTAAATGAAGGTGTTCCAAATAAGTGGCAAAGTTTCCTATCGTGTGTCTTAGTTCCTCTATTACCAATTCTATTTGTAGATAAGTCTTAACAGCCCACTCAAGGCTGTCTATGCGTACTCGGAAATGGCTGGTGATATTCCGGATTGAACTGTCAACTTGTTGTAAGCTATCTACTATATTATTTATGGCATGACGATTTTCCCCAATTTGGCCTCTGGATACGTTCAGGATGGTTAATCCTTCCTGCACTACATGCGCTAAACGAGCTTGGTTAGTGGCTAACTTATGTACATTCCTTTTGATACTACCCAGGTCCTCATCTGACACTGTTCCGAAAAGGAAACTCAATGCTTTCCCGACAAAGGGTAAAAGCGACCTTTTAGGCATCGACAGGTAGTGATATTTCAAAAAGTTTTCCTGAAGATTACTTAACGTGATATTCAAACTATTTATTTCTTGATCCAGTTTTATGAACATGCCGTCTATTCCAGCATAAGCAGCACTATAGTTCTTGTTGATTACCTTATGAATAACTAATGCCACGTCTGCAATATCCATTTGAAATTTGGATAGATACATTTGGTAAGGTTTTAGGTCTATAACAAAGGTGATTAGCCACTTAGATCTGGTGGTTGTCACGTCATTCAGCTTTTGAAATATGATATTTTCGAACATCATGGTACCACTGGCTAGACCGATACATACAAAAAGAATTAGGACACCCATAACGATTCTCTGAAAACACAGAGGATAACAGATTGGTCTCGCGAAATACATGAGTTATAATTAACAGCCAGAACGATTCCTTTTTATATGTATATATGTGTATATATATATATATATATATGCATATGCAGCTTTTGGTCAGTTGTCATAAGAAATCGTCCAGTGAATAAACATATCTATATGGGCATGTATATGTAGCATTACTAATATGTACATTGCAGTCGTAGATAACCACCTATTGTGAAGCCTTACAATAGTTGGGCTACAGCTTCTAGTAACTTCTTGACGTGGTTACCAGGCTTAGGTTTCTTATCCGTTTCACCTTTCATGGTGACAGGGTTGCTATTGACGACGTTCACCACATCTTCCTGATGTGTTTGTGAGCTATCAGTATACTGGTCAGAGTCATAACCCTTTGTTATTTCTAGTTCCCGCTTCTTGCTCCTTAGCCGCTTCACGACTTCGGCTAGGGGGATGTCATCCTCATCCTCAGAATCGGATCTCTCCTGGCGATATCGTCGCGCGATTCTAGCTAAAGGATCCCTCGTCTTGGCGTCTGAACTTTCTGAACTTGATTCAGAGGAGGGAGGGACAACATAGGCAGTCTTCCTCTTAGGTCGACCACTGGTATCCTTCGGGATATCCGCTTCGTCTATATCAGCTATCCTCAGATGCTCTGCATGGGCTTTTGTCGTTGAGCCATCAAGCTGACATCGGATGATATAGGTGACAGGAGAGGTTTGATCTATGACCCTGTAAAATGGCTTCCATTTGTTTTGCAGTTTGCTCTTCCGCTGATGGAGCCTGTAGAAGACTGGGTCTCCTATCTTTATTTTGTTCGGCTTCCTGTTCCTGTCAGCATACTGTTTCTGTCTGCGTTTAGCCTTTTTCATATTTCTATGAAACAGTACGAAGGATTTGTGTTGTTGTTGTAACCCGATCTTGTGTTCATCCTCTCCGGTGTACTTTCGCCTCGGCTTGAGTAGATTATCAATGGGTAACACAACATCCCGATTATACAACAAGAAGAAGGGCGAGAATTTGGACGACTCACAGATGTTGAACCTTATGGCGGCCAATGTCTGGTTGAGGTACAAATCCCAACTAGTCAGGTTGTCATCCAGCTTCTTAGCGAGTACATTGTGCAAAGTCCGATGGAACCGCTCAACTCGACTGTTGGCATGTGGGTGATAGTATGACGTCTTCACATGATTTATCCCCAGCGCCTCCAGAGTTTCCTTAACTATTCGGTTTACATTCTCCGTGCCATTGTCCGTGACGATCTGAAGCGGGGCGCCAAAACGTGGAAAAATTTCCTCGATCAGTAATTGGGCCACGGTTTCTGCTGTTTTGTCTGGGACAGGAAACGCCTCGGGCCAACCACTAAAATGATCCACAAAGCTTATGATGCACTTGTTCCCAGACAAGGAAGTAGGGTATGGTCCAGAAAGGTCCATGCTAACCTTGGCAAATGGGTAGGGTGGCATATCAGTGTCTTGTAGCGGCGGCTTCTGTGCTTTCATCATACGGACTTGACAAGTGATGCACCTAGTGATGTAGCTATACAGTTTTTTGTATAGGTTCGGCCAATAATATTTGGTTTTTATCGACTCAAATGTCTTGTCAATTCCCATATGTCCATTCTCGTCATGATACTGTGTTACTACATCTTGCTGCAGCTGTTCAGGCACATATAACCGTGGTACTGGCTCATCGTCTGCATCACTCATAAAATAGAGTAACCCATCTATGATTAGAAATCTTCTCAGTGGTGATTCATCTCCACTACCCTTTTCCAACTTGGTCTTGATATCCTGAATGTTCTTGTCCTTCAGCTGTTCGGATCTCATGTCAAGACCCTGTTTACAGGTTTTGAGAATCTCATGGGCTCACTTTGTTTAGGCTCATAGCTAGCAAACTCTTTTGTAGAAAATTTGCCAGAGTCTGAAGACATTAATCTCTAGGGCATTGTCAGGACCATCTAGTACTATTTCATCCTCAGGATTGGTATCGACTTCTGGGTGGGTAGGTACTCTTGACAGGAGGTCAGCACAGGTATTGGTCACTCCTGTAATGTACTCAATTTCGCAGTTGTAGCCTGCAATCCCCAGTGCCCAAAGCTGCACTTTCTTATTCTGCATCGGTGACTCCAGAAGGTACTTCAGAGGTTTATGGTCTGTTCGGATGATGAATTTGGCATTATGCAGATAGTGGTCAAGTTTTTGTAAGGCATAATGGATAGCGTACGCTTCTTTTTCAATGGTTGACCACCACGTCTGGGTATCTGTCAATTTGTGTGAGAGGAAATGGATCGGCTTCTCAACCCCTGCAGAGGTACTGTCATCATAATGTACTTGTGCTAGGCAGGCACCCACACAGCTGTCGCTGGCGTCTGTATAGAGCACATATGGCTTTCTAGGGTCTGGATATGTCAGCAAGGGTACCACCGTGAGACTCTTCTTCAAGAACTGAAAGGCCTGTTGACGTTCTTTTGTCCAAGCGAATCGAGCATACTTCTTGGTTAGTTTCACAATTGGTTCTGCTATCTTCGATCTCCTATAGTAACTGCACATACCAACAAAACTGCGGACTTCTCGAACTGAGGCCGGGGCCTCCATGGATCGGATTGCCTCGACCTTTTTCTCATCGGGTTTGATCCCATCCTGATTGATGACGAACCCCAAATAGTTAGTTTCTTTTTGCATGAATGAACATTTTGACAGTTTTAGTTTCAGTGAATGCTGCCAGATTCTGTCAAAGACCAACTGAATATGTTTCAGGTGTTCTTCCTTGGTTTTAGAACAGATAAGGACATCGTCAAGGTAGGCAATAGCAAAAGCCTCAAGATCCTCTAAAACGATATTCATTAGTTCTGTAAAGATTGACGGGGCATTACATAAGCCAAATGGCATTACGGAAAACTCAAAAAGTCCTCGGTGACAAGTGAACGCAGTTTTCTCTTTGTCCTTTTCTTCCATCGCCACCTGCCAATATCCAGACTTTAAATCCAGGGTTGTAAATTATCTAGAATCTCCTAATTGGGTGAGGATGTCATCGATCAGAGGTAAAGGCGTTGAAATCGGGCGACTAATACGGTTCAGCGATCGTAAGTCGACGCAAAACCTTTTGCTGCCATCCTTCTTGTCAACCACTACTATTGGGAAACTCCACGGTGACCTTGATCGTTGTATGATTCTAGCTTCAAGCATTTCGTTAATTGCCTTATCAACTACCTGGCGCTTGTTCAACGGTGTTCTATAGGGCTTCATTTTAATTGGGGGATGGTCACCAGTGTCTGTTTTCATCGTCACCGTGTCTGTATGTCCTAAGTCCATGTCATTTTTTGCAAAGAGGTCACGGTTACGTTTAACTATGTCACAGACATTATCCCTGTGTTCTGGTGGTATGTTAATGTCAGTGTCCTTGTCATCTAGTATGTCATTGTCTGGCAGGTCTGACATCTTGACCAAGTTGTCTGAAGGAATGCTTTCTAACTTCCCCATAATGCACCCTCATTTAAGCCTAATGGACTTGTTTGTGTTATTGACTAACATGACGGGGATATCACTGTGTTTATCTACCCTGACAATGGAGTAAGTAACTAGGACATTAGGTTAACTTGCCAAATAACCAGTATCAATAGTGGTCAGTTGATACACATCATCAATCTGCATGCCATCCCTATTCTTCACTTTAGTTCTCAAGACATTTTTACTTTGAGGTTTTATTGTTACATTGGCTGCTAGCCTCGCTACAGAGGAAATGTGAATATCTTCCTCTAAGGGAACATAAGTCTTGCCAATCCTTAAGCTACCAAGATCAAAGTAAAGTCGAACACCAGCCTGGGTCAACCAGTCATGGCCAAGTATCATATTCCGATTCATGTTACCGACAACATAGAATGTATGTTTGAGAGTGACACCCCTAAGCTTGAAAGTGAGATTGACACTGCCATCTACTTCCAGAGCATTTCCATTGACTCCCTGTAGCAAAATCTTTTTCTTATCAAGTTTGCAAAATCCCTTAATTAGCTCAAAGATTCTCCTATGTATTATTGAAACTTCTGCTCCTGAATCTATTAAACACCTAACCTTTCTTTTACCTATCTTTATGCTGCATGAGTTTGGTCTTCCTGCTAGATTAATTGAGTACCTCCTTTCACTCTCTTCCCCAGTGGCTTCCTTGTGGGGAAGAGGTTCTAGTTTAAAGCTCTATCATTGGTAGGGGCAAAGGTCACCCTGCGTCTATTCGGGCATTCCCTCTCAACATGTCCCGGTTGACTGCATAACCAACACACTATGGGTTTTGGGGAGGGTGGACGCCCTGTCCCTACTACTGCATGAATTCCTCTTCTCGACTGTAACCCACTCTGACTGGCTGGGATCCTACAATCCCTAGCCCTATGCCCCGTTTGGTGGCACTTGAAGCATTTCCTGTGCTTTAAGTGGTCTATGTCCATCGCTTCTTCACTTCGTTCATTTAGGAACATTCCTTCCCTACTATTTCTCGGTGTCCTGCCTTTATTACCGGTTCTTCCTAACCTCAGTTCAAAACGAGCCCTAATGTTCTGCTCATGGGTAGCTGAGGAGACAGCCGTCGCCAGATTGGGGGGATTTTCTTTTGTAAGTAATCGAAGGCAAGGCCATCTATAAAGAAACCTACAAGTTGCCTCTCTACAGCCTTACCATTACTATCCTGTCCTAGGCCAGCATAGGCTTCCTGAGCCAAATTTAATAGGCGTTCAGCAAATAACTGAACACTTTCCCCAGGTTTTTGACGAAGTGATCGAAGCAACATAAAAGCATGCTGCAGGTTGGTTATTTCTGCAAATCGCCTGGCTAATTCCTCCTTCAACTCCTCCCACGTTGCCTGTTCGTGGTCATTCATAAACCTAAATATAAAATCGCTGAAGACCCCTGTGCTGGTTTGATAAGCTATCATTTTTTGGGGGGTTTGAACCTGAATTGGTCAATACTGAATATTTTTCTATGCCTTTTATCCATTCCTTATACCTCTTAGGGTCTCCATCAAAATTCCTAACTACCGACGATATTCCTTGAGTCCCGATTTTAGCTGATACGTTAGCTAAGTGTCCTGAAATTTGGTTGGTCAAACCTTGTAAGAATTCACCTATCTCCTGGTTAGCCATCATGAATGTTGGAGAGTACTAACAAAAACCCTGTCTACTCACTCGTTTCTCGTTGGGCCAGTCTCCACGTAACAGCATTGTGTCTTTTCTTGTCGGCAGTCCTTTACTTTGATGAGGATCCTGGTCACGGCACCAGTTGAAGAATCCACTGCATAGCCTATACTTGTAACAAAGTTTAAGCAGACGACAACCAGAGGTTTTCGAGGAACGACTTTTATTTACTTCATAACATCAGACGGCAGGTTGACCAGGGGCATCAGAGGCAGGCAGAAGCAGGAGGCGGCCCTCTCGGCGAACTGTACTGTACTTGGCGAGCGTCAGTTCATGTCTGCTGGAGTGTGGGGTCTGGCCCCCCTTTTTATCCAGCTCATCCCCCGCTTTGATTGACACAAGGGGAAGGGGCAACTGGCATATGGTTTCACCCAGCTGGCAGGTTGGTCCGCGTGACCCCACCACACAAATCTTGTCCCCCATTAGTGTCGGGCGAGACGTTGGTCTCTAATCCCTGATAATGCAAGTCACGGTCAGCCGGATCGCAAGGCAGCATTCATGTCGCGCCTGGCCTACCCCTCATTGTGTTACACAAGGAAGCTAAGTTTTTAGGTTTAATTTTCGATTCACATTTGACCTTTTTGCCCCATATTAAATCCCTAAAAGCCAAATGCCTAAAGGCACTTGATTCATTGAAGGTTGTTTCTAATTCAAAGTGGGGAGGGGATCAGACTACCCTCCTTCACTTATACAGATCACTCATTCGCTCAAAACTTGATTATGGCTCCATCGTATATGGTGGAGCCTGTAAAAGCAACCTGAAGCTATTAGATTCTGTCCATCACCAAGGTCTAAGACTTTGTCTTGGGTCCTTTAGAACTTCACCTATTGACAGTCTCTACGTTGAGGGCGATGAACCATCTCTTACACATCGTCGTATTAAATTGTCCTTACAATATATTACTAAATTACAATCTAATGAATCTAACCCTGCATATAACTGTGTGTTCAATCCCCTTTATGAGGATATGTACGACAAGAAGTCTTCTCTTGTTCCACCTCTAGGGCACAGAATTAAACCTTTTCTTTCTTCAGCCGGCATTGAGCTTAAAAACATAGCTCCCTCCCGTCTTCTTTCTTCTCCTCCATGGCAGATGGTTAGGCCACAAGTTGACCTAACATTAACTACATTTAAAAATTCAGAAGCTAATGAATTACAGTATAAACAAGAATATCATCAATTGAAACATAAATATAGCAATTATACATCTTTATTTACAGATGGGTCCAAGGACTCTGGTGCAGTGGCTTGTTCCACTGTCATTGGATCCAGAACAATATCTTCTAGATTACCAGATAATAGTTCTATTTTTACAGCAGAAACTAACGCCATATTAACAGCTCTTAAATATATTCAAAGACACTCTAAACGTAAACAATATATAATCTATTCAGACTCTCTTTCTTGTCTTCAGGCGATTAAAAATTTATCATGTAAACATCCAATTTTAATTGACATTATTGAATTGTACAATAATCTTGCTACTGGCCAGTGCGACATCGTCTTTTGTTGGTTACCTAGCCACGTAGGTATTTCAGGGAATACACTGGCTGACATTGCTGCTAAGGCAGCACTCAACAAATCTGTGACTCCACTTCTTATTCCATACAGTGATTATAAAACTGCAATTAGATCTTATATCCGCGATCTGATGCAGAAGAAGTGGGACACCCAAGTGGGTATCAATAAATTGCATGAAACAAAACCCTACATTGGTTATACCCACTTGGGTTGTCAGTCCAGATTTGAAGAGGTCATACTACGACGATGTCGTATTGGTCATACAAGGTATACCCATGCATACCTGCTGAAAGGTGAAGATCCTCCGTTCTGCATCCCTTGTGATGAGAGAACCACAGTCAAGCATATCCTGCTTGACTGTGTTGAATTCTCCATCATAAGGGATAAATATTTCAATGTAAAAACACTTTCGGATCATTTTAACACAGTCAATACTCATTTAATTATTGGATTTTTAAGGGAAATTGATTTCCTTGTTGAATTATAATTGATATGTTCTGTAGATAGTTGTATTTTAATGGTTGGTAGTATAGAATAGGAACATTGATCATTAGTGGCGGTACCCTCAACGGGGGTTGAAGTATTGTAAAATAATTGTCCTCCTGAGAGGGTACGTAAGTCCCAAAGTAAATTTATACTTTCCAGGACTTTTAAGTGTAGTATTTGTGTTATTTTAAATTTGGCTACAATTTCTTACAATCGCCAGCGGCTGAGGGGATGGTGTAAATCCAACTAGGGACCATGCAGGTAGCAAAGGTACTGTAAGTCCCCATGGTCCTTAGTGTGGTGATCTACCCTCTGTTCTTGGCGATCTATAGCCTGTTTTTATACTGTATTGTCCATATAATGATGTCAGTTTTACCTTTCCACACTAGTTTTAATGCTAATTGTGATATCCTAGTTGTTTTACTGTCCTTCGTTGACAGGTTGTATAATGGACACAATAGTCGTTTTTATTGCAGAACGTTCTCGTCACGATATGGCTGAAATAGGCACCCGTGGCGAGCCACCTCCTCGTGGTGGGTGCTGGGTAACGCTAAGAGCTCGCCGACACCCCCGTTGTGGACCCGGGGGGATATTTGGTCCACCAACCCGTTTGCCGTGGGTTGCGGCCCTTTGTCGGTGGAGGAGGGGATCCTGGTGGTTGAGGGCAATAGGGGCCTGCAACCGTGTTCCTATTGCCTAATACACCACTTCGGCCCTGACTTCACCTAGACGGGTGGTTGAATGGGCCCGGTTCAACCAATCGGCTGGTCACGCCAAGCCCTGAGCATTACATTATGTAATGTTAAAAAATTGGAAATTGTATCTTTTTAAGTCTTGGCGAATTTTTGGACCTTCTTCATTTCAACTATACACTTTCATGTTTTTGCCTAGAGTCGTATGCCCAGAAGGCGGTGGCTCATGGGCCAATCTGGTGGAATGATTACACTTTTAATTTTTCTGCTGGAGTATATCATCCGGGTATCCTTGGTGCTGCAAACTGGAGATCCGTTTGTTTTTAGCATTGTCCTTGTGATACTCCGTGGTGGGTGGGGAGCTCGGATGATGAAACAATTATAAGCTCACTATGGCTTACCAAACTCCCTCCAAAAAGACCAAGCGACAACTTGACAACGACAATGAAGAGAATGAATCCACTGTACCAGACAATTGGCCACGTTTCCTTGTTCTTGACACTGTTGACAAGACTCCACTCAAGTTGAATCCTTTCCTTATTTCTAAGGGGATATATGGCGTTGCGGGTGACGTTAAGAACATCAAACGCTTGCGTTCAGGCTCCCTACTGATTGAATGTAATCGAAAACAGCAGGCCTCCAACCTATTGACACTGCAAACTTTGGCTAGCATTCCTGTTTCAGTCACTGCCCATAGAACCTTGAACACTTCTAAAGGCATCATAAGAGACAGAGGCCATTTGTTAGCTGACATGTCGGAGCTGGACATTGCGTCTGAAATGAAAGATCAAGGTGTGACATATGTCCGACGATTTACTACCCGGAAAAACAACGAATTGATGAACACAAACACTTACCTCTTCTCATTCTCATCTCCAACTCTCCCCAAGTCTGTTAAAGTGGGATACTGTAATATCACAGTTGCAGTCTATATCCCAAATCCGTTGAGGTGTTTTTGATGCCAAAAATATGGTCATGGCGTTAACACCTGTACACAGCCAGTGACATGCGCTCATTGTAGCGAGACATCTCATGTAACGGAAGACTGCACTAGCACTTTAAAAAAATGCACGAATTGTTCAGGCAATCATTCATCGTTTTCCAAAGAATGTAAAATATGGCAAAAGCAAATGGAAATAAACAAAGTAAAATTCACTCAAAACGTTAGCTTTGCTGATGCTAAAAAGATTGTGGAATCAACAGTACCTCATGCAACTTATGCATCAGTGGTCAGAGTACCTTCTAAAACCATGCCTAAAGTTTCAACTTCATTGATTGTGTGTCAAACAGACCTGACTTGGGTTAAAACCGATAACCCGAAACTTCAGTCTGAAGAACAACGAATGTCACAATCTACAGAACAGACTCCTTCTGAAACAAATTCAAAGTCTAAAAGTACTGTCAAACCGAGAACAGATAATGGGAAAAAGACTGGTAGACCACCCAAGGGTTCAGATAATCGCATAAACTTATTCAATAAATATGGTTCACTCGAGGACATGGATGTGTCAGAAAACATCCACCACAGGAATTTTTCCAAGGCAGATTGGTCCTTATTTCAAACTCAATGCACATCTCAACTAAGACCTGAATGTTTCAGTGATATTGCTGATCCTATTCAGGTATTTTGTGACGTTTGTAACGTAATTGCTGATGAGTGCATACCAAGATCCTCTACAACTCCACATGTACGAAAGCCATGGTTTACGACAGACTGTAAAAGTGCTAGAAAAGCAAGGAAAAAGGCAGAGAAATATTTCCGCCATCACCCAACTGTCCATAATTTAAACAGATTTAAAATACTGAATGCAAAGGCGCGTCGTACCTTTAAACAAAGTAAGCGACAATCTTGATGGAACTATATCTCCAAAATTAATTCGCGCACGCCAATGTCCAAAGTATGGAACATGGTTCAAAGAATTAAAGGCAAAGGTTCAAAATCTGCCGTTCACCATCTCAAAGATAGTGATAATCTAATTACTGACAAATGTCAAATTGCAAATAAGATTGGCGAAACTCTTGCCAAAAATTCTTCATCAGAAAATTACGGCCCTGAGTTTCAGAGATACCAGAAACAACAGGAGAAGATAAAACTTAAATTTGAATCAGATAACGGTGAAGACTATAATGAAGTGTTTTCATTACATGAGCTATATACTGCTCTTGAGCAAGCTCATGACACAGCAGCGGGTGATGACAATATTCATTATCAGCTGCTGAAACACTTACCTGAACCATGTCTGGTTACACTTTTGGATATATTTGACAAAATATGGACATCTGGAAACTTTCCTCCTTCATGGCGTAATGCCATTGTGGTCCCAATACCCAAACCTGGTAAGGATCCTACTGATCCTTCCAATTACAGACCGATATCTTTAACCAGCTGTGTCTGTAAAACCATGGAGCGAATGGTAAATAACAGATTAATTTGGTATCTGGAAACCAAAAACCTCATTACAAATATTCAATGTGGTTTTCGGAAGAATAGAAGTACTATTGATCATCTGGTACGTTTAGAATACTTCGTTAAAAATGCTATAGTCAATAAACAACATACTGTGTCGATTTTCTTTGATCTCGAGAAAGCTTATGACACGACATGGAAGCATGGTATTTTGAAGGATTTACATGACTTTGGGTTGAGAGGCCGTTTGCCTCTTTTTATATCACAGTTTTTAAAAGACAGACAATTTCAAGTCCGAGCGGGTTCTACCCTGTCTGACCATTATGATCAGGATCAGGGTGTTCCACAAGGCAGTATTTTGTCTGTCACTTTATTTAGTATTAAGATCAACAGTTTATCCAAGGTTTTAAACGATTCGATTGACGGATCACTTTTTGTGGATGATTTTAATATTTCTTGTCGTGGTAAAAATATGTATACTATTGAACAGCAACTGCAGTTGTGTTTAAATAAAATAAATAAATGGTGTCTTGAAAACGGCTTTAAATTTTCTAAATCAAAAACTAATTGTATACATTTTTGTAGAAAATATAAGCCGCATAAGGACCCAGAATTATCTTTAAATAGCACCCCTATCAAAGTTGTAAAGGAGGCCAAGTTCCTGGGTTTAATTTTCGACTCTCATTTAACATTCTTACCGCATATTAAATCCCTTAAAGCCAAATGCCTGAAGGCACCAGATTTGTTAAAAGTTGTTTCCAATTCAAAGTGGGGAGGGGATCAAGCTACTCTCCTCCACTTATACAGATCATTAGTACGGTCTAAACTTGATTATGGCTCCATCGTATATGGTGGAGCCTGTAAAAGCAACCTGAAACTTCTTGATTCTATCCACCACCAAGGTCTAAGACTTTGTCTTGGGTCCTTCAGAACCTCACCTGTTGACAGTCTCTACGTTGAGGGCGATGAACTTTCTCTTGCACAACGCAGTATTAAATTGTCCTTACAATACATTACTAAATTACACTCTAATGAATCTAACCCTGCATATAACTGTGTGTTCAATCCACTGTATGAGGATTTGTACGACAAGAAGTCTTCTCTTGTTCCACCTCTTGGGCTCAGAATTAAACCCTTTCTTTCTTCAGCCGGCATTGAGCTGGAAAATATAGCTCCCTCTCGTCTTCTTTCTTCTCCTCCTTGGCAGATGGTTAGGCCACAAGTTGACCTAACATTAACTACTTTTAAAAAACCAGAAACAAATGAATTACAGTATAAACAAGAATATAATCAATTGAAACATAAATATAGCAGTTATAAACCCATATTTACAGATGGGTCCAAGGATGGTGGAGCAGTGGCCTGTGCCACTGTCAATGGATCGAGAACAATATCTTTTAGATTACCAAATAATAGCTCTATTTTTACAGCAGAAGCTAACGCCATACTAACGGCTCTCAAATACATACAAAGACACCCTAAACATAAACAGTATATAATCTATTCCGACTCTCTTTCTTGCCTTCAGGCTATTAAAAATATTTCTTGTAAACATCCACTTTTAATAGAAATTATTGAACTGTACAATAATCTTGCTACTGGCCAGTGCGACATCGTCTTTTGTTGGTTGCCTAGTCACGTTGGCATTTCTGGTAACACAATGGCCGATCTTGCTGCCAAGGCAGCACTCACCAAATCTGTGACACCACTTCTTATTCCATACTCAAATTATAAAGCTACAATAAGATCTTATATCCGTGATCTGATGCAGAAGAAGTGGGACACTCAAGTAGGTATAAATAAATTACATGAAATAAAACCTTATATCGGTTATACTTACTTGGGTTGTCAGTCAAGATTTGAGGAGGTCATTATGCGACGATGTCGCATTGGCCATACGAGGTATACTCACGGTTATCTATTAAAAGGTGAAGATCCTCCGTTTTGTATCCCTTGTGATGAAAGAATCACAGTCAAGCATGTCCTGCTTGACTGTGTTGAATATTCCATCATAAGGGATAAATATCTTAATTCACAAACTTTGAAGGATCTTTTTAATAATATTAGCTCTCATTTAATTCTTGCATTTTTAAAAGACTTAGATTTGCTAAATGAATTGTAAATAGATAAATATTTTATTCTTGGAAGTTTGAATTAGTAACTTAAAGTGTTAGTGGCTGTATCCTCGAGGGGGGTTAAAGCACTGTAAAATAATTGTCCTCCTGAGAGGGTACGTAAGTCCAAAAACATTTAAAGTACATCAAAATATTCCACTGTTTCTAATCGTAGAATACGTGTCCTTTTAATTTATGGCTAGATTTTCTGAATTGCTAACGGCTGAAGGGATGCTGTAAATCCAACTAGGGTCCATGCAGGAAGCAAATGTACTGTAAGTCTCCATGGTCCCTAGCATGGTGATCTACCTTCTGTCGTTGGTGATATATAGCCCGTGTTTTATATTGTGTTGTCCTAATAGTGATCTTAGTTTTAACTTTCAAGACTAGTTTTAAATTGTAACTGTGATATTCTGGTTGTTTTACTGTCCTTTGCTGACAGGTTTATTTAAGAAATATATATCATCCATTTCAGTGTTACATGTTCTCGTCACGATATGGCTGAAATATTGCCGATGTGACGTTAAATATTAACTCACTCACTCACTCACTATGGCTGAAATAGTGCCGATGTGACGTTAAATCGTAACTCACTCACTCATTCACTCCCAGTGTAACACTGACAGACTCATAAGCTGAGTATTTATGCTATCACGTGTTACGTTTACACTATGATGTTTCAAGTTATCTGAGTAAACATTGTGAAGTGAACAATGAACACATTGTATGTTGTTTATTCTTTAATATGTTCATGAACACACTGCTTTAAAATCTCACGTGATTACGTAGTGATGTAGACTTTAACGAAACAGAATTTTAAAAATTAAACAAGACTTACCAGGAAGTTGAAGTTTGATGATAATTCTATGAGTTAAAGTCAGGAACGGAGAAATCAGGTGTCCTTCCTTCCCAACCCGCCAATTAAGATTTTCTGTTCGTAGTGTGCCCACTCACTCACTTTAAAAACTGAAGGTCAAATGCGCGCGCACCATGTCACTTGATTCCTCCGTGGCATTCAGGGGGCTAGACTAAATTGGGGAATGTCTGTCTACACGTAGCACAACATACATTATAAGTGTATCTTTGTATTTCTATTTCACAAACAAATAAATCAGGAACTAAGCCATACAAACCGTCGGAGAATTAGTACAATTTAGGGAAGTGTCCGATATGCTAATATACAATAGACCGATCCAGTCCCGGCCGATGAACCCCGCCCACTTCGTGTTTTGACGTTGGGTGGACAACCTCTGACAATGGCGTCACCGCCGGCGAAACGTATGTAATTGAAATTCTGTTTGTGGTACTTTGGTATTCGTCGTTTGTGAATGATATTTAAAGGGGAAAGTTTTACGTATTTTATTTTTAATATATCTTATCTGACAGACAGTAACTAGCGAGTGAAAATGAGTTATATGACCGATGAAAAATCGTCTCGCCCAGCGGCTGCGTGTTGGAAGCGTATTTTTTTTCGAAGTAATTAATCTATCTGGCATTTCACATCCATGTAAGATACTAGCAGGGAAGTGAAACTGAATTATGTTATTTGGGGGTTTTTTTACCTCTAGACTCCCATAGTAATGATATAATAGGCGGGATCACAATCACATGTTCAAGTTGCAGATCGTTTTGGTATTTATAAATAGATTGTCAAAACTGCGTGAGGAGCCTTCAGTTCGATCTCTTATCTAATGTTCAAATTTAGTTCAATCACTTATGTGAAATTATGGGTTTATACCTTTGAGTAACAAACCAGAAAAATATTTCCCAACTAGTAGAAACATACTCAGAAGCAAATATTCAGCAGCTAATATTCAGAAAATCTCAATAAAATTTCCCTCTTCAAATCTGTACACCATCCTAAAATGACACTTAATATATGGAAATATATTTTTCTAATCATCCTCTTCAATTTATTTTTCTGTGTGTACTTTGTGGTGGAATCCTAATTTACAAACTTTCACAATACTGGACTTCATGAACTGCCAACGTTTATGTTCAGGTACATAACACCACCATAACACTGAAGATCCAAGATACACTCTGCACCTGTACACTGACCCATCTTCCAGAAACAATAAAATCTCTGAACAGAGGATCCACAGTTACCAAAACAGTTAACTAGGTTTCTTCATAGATAAGTACTAATGGACATAGGGTGCAAAGGATATCTCCAAGGTTCAAAGCATTTCGTCAATAAAATTACATGCATGTATGTACATCATTGCCTCTTTAACAATGACGCTATAAATCTTTGTTTTATTAAATCTGACACCATATCCGTGGAGGACATACCACGAAATCTGATCTATTTTCTTTTCTGGAATACTTGCTAATGTCATCAAAACATATTAAAGTTGTTTGAAAATGTGGTAAAAGTCATAAGAAAACTTTAGGAAAACGCCTTAAAGCATTCACATCCTTCAAACCAGTGTGCAATTTAGTGCCAAGTTATTGCATGACATGCCATGACATGTCTGTAGTCTTGTCTAAGTATCCCTGGTTCTGCTTTCAAACCACATGAATCAAATATGTCACTCAGTTAGGTATACTTATAGTTGACTATATTACTATTTATTTTATTACCTTTCTACGTTTACTGAAGGATGCAAGATTCTTAAAAGATATCTTGCTATCATTTCCATTGAAGTAATTAAAATGACAGTTTTAATGACTGTATTATTCATAAAGTGTACCAATGTACCACTCCTGCATGAAAAAAAATATATTGTAAGAAAAATTAGAAACACATAATATTCTCTTAGTTAAGAAATACAATTTTATTTAATTCCCTCCAATATTCCAGAAAGTCACTAGACTATTCTTCTGGCATAGTTTTCGTCTCGATCCACATCTCTTTATGGAAATTCCGAAATATTTAAGGCATGGTTTTATAGACACTCATTTGAAATGCTTTTCATGTTTTGGATATTGATGATAGACATCTGCTTACACTGTTCGTTTGAATAAACAAAAATACTCTTCAAATATTTTGCGCTATTAACAGATAGTGTACTGCACAGTGGCCCTTCAGATTGTGCTTTTAAAACTTGACAACATCATAAAATGTGTGACAAATTTAAGAACATCTAATATCGAAGGCAACCATATTATCACTTTGTTTTTAATGTAACAAGTTTTGCCATGTTGGTCGTCCCTAACCGAAATCAGATCGCTATCAGATTTCGTCTCGTTTCAGCTTTATTGTCTAACCAAACCAATGCCCAGTATTGACTAAAACGATAAGCAAAAACAATTTTGTAGCTACAAACAATATCCGTGTTTATGACACTTGCGAATCCTTAAACTGCTAGTTGTTGTCATCTAATTGGTAATGGTTTTGCACATGTGCGAAAGTGTGAAAATTCATGCAAATTCTCAACTTCGAGCAGACGTAGGTTTCCAGAACGACGGTGCCGACAATTAACTGATTGTCAGGCCTAGCGCATTCTTTGATCAATCTCAGGTTGTTTTGTTTTGTTTTCAGCAAAAAGGTTTGTTGAAGGTACTCATCAAATCGCAGCAATGTATAATAGGTACTGCGAGTGTGCGTGGCATAATTCGAAGCACATCGCTTCGGAGGCTTCGTTTGACCCCGAAATAAGACAAATCCACAATGCGCGCCCGGCCTGCTGATTGGCCGAAATCGACGCATGTGGCAGCTTTGATTGGCAGACTGGATCGGTCTATTGAGGTCCATGTCATGCCACAGGTAACGCCAACTGTGTTCTAACGTGCTACTGTCATAAACCTAAAACAAAACTAGAGAGCAAACATCGGACGATTGGAATCATTTAGAGTTGTTGATCAGTCCAAGCAGGCGAGCGCCAAACGTTGTCGTGATCATCACGTCACAATGACGTCAAAGCTGGAAGCTGTGCTTCGTTGCGTCGCCAGTCAAAGCATTTCTCAACTTTAAGTGAGATGTGTCACTCGTGTTAGGACGTACGTTATTGGTGGGTGCGTTCTCAGTTTATGATTTTAAATTGAGTTATGAAACTAGATGAAATAGTGTAAATGTATATTGTATGACCGCTGTAAAGCAGTATGAATGTTGTAGGAACCAAGTGTTTGCTTCACACAATGTTTACACCCAGACCTGTGTTTAGCCTGTCACCGACGGGGGACGATGGAAGGTCTGGGAAAACATAACAACGCAGTGTTTCATCTGATGGACTTATTTTATTTCATCAATTATCTACTCTTTCTTACCGTGAAACTTGATCTGATAGAGTGAGTGAGTGAGTGAGTGAGTTAATATTTAACGTCACATCGGCAATATTTCAGCCATATCGTGACGAGAACATTCTTGGAAAAATGAAATTTATGCATATGATAAAAACTTGTCAACGAAGGACAGTAAAACAGCTAGAGTACCACAATAAGAATTAAAACTAGCGTGAAAAGTTAAAACCAATATCACTATTCGGACAGTACAATGTAAAAACAGGCTATAGATCACCAACAACTGAAGTTAGGTCACCATACTAGAGGCCATGGGGGACTTACAGTGCTTCTGCTACCTGCATGGTCCCTAACTGGATTTACACCATCCCCTCAGTCGCTGGTGATTGTATGCAAGATTAGCCACAAATTAAAATGACAGATATACTACGGCTAAAAAGATGGAAGACTAAATTTGACTTCAAATGTTTTGGGACTTACGTATCCTCTCAGGAGGACAATAATTTTACGGTACTTCAACCCCCTTCGAGGATACACCCACTACTTCCAATCATAAAATACTTATTTATTTACATGTCAGTCAATAAATTCAATTCTTTTAAAAATGCAATAATTAAAGGAGAACGTACGCTACTAAAAAGGTCCTTCATAGTTCTTGATTTAAAATAATTGTCCCTTGTGATGGAATATTAAACACAGTCAAGCAAGACATGCTTGACCGTGATGATTTCATCACAAGGGATGCAGAACGGAGGATCCTCACCTTTCAAAAGATATTCATGCGTATACCTAGTGTGGCCAATACGACATCGTCGTATAATGACCTCTTCAAATCTGGACCGACAATCCAAGTAGGTGTAACCAACAAATGGTTTTATTTCATGTAATTTATGTATACCTACTTGGGTGTCCGACTTCTTCTGCATCAGATCACGGATGTAAGATCTAATGGTAGCTTTATAATCAGTATAGGGAATATGAAGTGGTGTCACAGATTTGTTTAGCGCTTCCTTAGCAGCAAGGTCAGCCATTGTATTACCAGAGATTCCAACATGGCTGGGTAACCAACAGAAGACGATGTCGTATTGGCCAAGATAGTTGTAAAGTTCAATAAGTTCTATTAAAAGTGGATGTTTACATGCTAGGTTTTTAATAGCCTGAAGGCAAGAAAGAGAGTCTGAATAGATTATGTACTGTTTATGTTTAGGATGTCTTTGAATATATTTAAGGGCAGTTAATATGGCGTTTGCTTCTGCAGTAAAAATAGAGCTGTTATCTGGAATTCTAGAAGATATTGTTCTCGATCCAATGACAGTGGCACAAGCCACTGCACCACCGTCCTTGGAACCATCTGTAAATAAGGATTTATAATTACTATATTTAGTTTTTAATTGATTATATTCTTGTTTACATTGTAGTTCATTAGTTTCTGATATTTTAAATGAAGTTAATGTTAGGTCAACTTGTGGCCTAACCAACTGCCAAGGAGGAGAAGGAAGAAGACAGGAGGGAGCTATGTTTTCCAGCTCAATGCCGGCCGAAGAAAGAAAGGGTTTAATTCGGTGTCCCAGAGGTGGAACAAGAGAAGACCTCTTGTCGTATAAATTTTCATAAAGCGGATTGAACACACAGTTATATGCAGGGTTAGATTTATTGGAATATAATTTAGTAATGTATTGTAAAGACAATTTTATACGGCGCTCTGTAAGAGATGGTTCATCAGCCTCAACATAGAGACTGGCAACAGGTGAGGTTCTAAAAGACCCAAGACAAAGTCTTAGACCTTGATGATGGACAGAATCTAATAGTTTAAGGTTGCTTTTACAGGCTCCACCATATACAATGGAGCCATAATCAAGTTTAGACCGTACCAATGATCTGTATGAGTGAAGGAGGGTAACGTGATCCCCTCCCCACTTGGAATTTGAAACAACCTTTAACAAATCTAGTGCCTTCAGACATTTAGCTTTAAGGGATTTAATGTGTGGCAAGAAGGTTAAATGAGAATCGAAAATTAAACCCAAGAACTTGGAGTGCCATTTAAAGATAGTTCCGGATCCTTATGTGGCTTGTATTTTCTACAAAAATGTATACAATTAGTTTTGAATTTAGAAAAGTTAAAGCCGTTTTCAAGGCACCATTTATTTATTTTATTTAAACAAAGCTGTAGTTGCCGTTCAATAGTACGCATATTTTTACCACGACAAGAAATGTTAAAATCATCCACAAAAAGTGATCCATCAATTAAATCATTTAAAACCTTGGATAAACTGTTGATTTTAATACTAAATAAAGTGACGGACGAAATACTGCCTTGGGGGACTCCCTGATCCTGATTGTAATGATCAGACAGGGTAGAACCCACTCGGACTTGAAATTGCCTGTCTTTTAAAAACTGTGATATAAAAAGAGGCAAACGACCTCTCAACCCAAAATCATGTAAATCCTTCAAAATGCCATGCTTCCAGGTTGTATCTTAAGCTTTCTCGAGATCAAAGAAAATCGATACAGCATGTTGTTTATTTACTATTGCATTTTTAACGAAGGATTCTAAACGTACCAAATGATCAATGGTACTACGATTTTTCCTGAAACCACACTGAATATTTGTGATCAGGTTATTGGTTTCAAGATACCAAGTTCATCTATTATTTACCATACGTTCCATGGTTTTACAGACACAGCTGGTTAGAGATATCGGTCTGTAATTCGACGGATCTGTATGATCCCTGCCAGGTTTTGGTATTGGGACTACAATGGCATTACGCCATGAAGGGGGAAATTCCCCCGACGTCCATATTTGATCAAATATATCTAAAAGTGCCATTAGACATGGTTCAGGTAAGTGTTTCAGTAGCTGATAATGTATATTATCATCACCAGTTGCAGTGTCATGAGCTTGCTCAAGTGCAATATGTAGCTCATGTAATGAAAACACTTCATTGTAGTCTTCACCATTATTTGAATCGAAATTAAGTTTTGTCTTTTCCTGTTGTTTCTGGTATCTCTGAAACTCAGGAACATAATTTGTCGATGATGAATTTTTGGCAAGTGTTTCTCCAAGTTTATTTGCAATTTTAGGTGTGTCAGTAATTAAATTGTCACCATTTTTAAGATGGTGAACAGCAACTTTTGAACCCTTGCCTTTAATTCTTTGAACCATGTTCCATACCTTAGACACTGGCGTACGTGAGTTAATTTTGGAGACATAGTTCCTCCAAGATTGCCGTTTATTTTGCTTGAAAGTACGACGCGCCTTCGCATTGAGTATCTTAAATTTATTTAAATTATGGACAGTTGGGTGACGACGGAAATAATTTTCTGCCTTTTTCCTCGCTTTCCTGGCTTGTCTACAATCTGTATTAAACCATGGTTTCCGTACGTGTGGAGTTGTAGAGGACTTTGGTATACATTCATCAGCAATTTTATTTAAAACATCAGAAAATAATTGAATAGGATCGGTTATATGACTGGAACATTCGGGTCTTAATTTAGATGCACATAAAGTTTGAAATAACGACCAGTCTGCCTTGGCAAAATTCCATCTGGTATATGATGGAGAATCAGATGGAGTATTTTCTGATAATATAGTTGGAAAGTGGTCACTTCCACAGAGGTCATTGTGGACTGACCAATCAAATTCATTAAGTAGAGTCTGCGAGAGACAAATCTAGACAAGAGTAGGTGCCAGTTGCAGGATGCAGATAGGTGGTTGAATCATCATTGTATATACACAAGTCATTATTGGCTATAAAAATCTTCCAGTAGTTTACCTTTAGTGTTAGTGTTTGCACCACCCCAAATTGGATTATGGCCATTGAGATTACCCATTATGATGCAAGGTTTAGGAAGTTGGTCATAGAGACCTTGTAGATCAGACTGCTGGAGTGCTGAAGAAGGCGGAATATACAGAGAGCATAGTGTAAAGGTAACATGAAGAGTTAGTCTCACTGCAACAGCTTGGAGATTTGTTGTGAGTGCTACAGGACTATGGATAACATCCTGCTTTACAAGGATTGAAGACCCTCCAGTGGCCCTGTCACCCGGAGGTGACAAATAATTATATGAAACGAACTGACGTAAATCAAAAGTATCTGTCTGCTTCAAATAGGTTTCCTGCAGACAGGAGGCCGATGGTGCAAAATCCTGGATTAGTAGCTGTAACTCATTGAAATTGGTCCTTAACCCTCTACAATTCCACTGTACTATAGTTTTGGAACGGACTATCTTTTAGGGGCATTGATTGGGGATCTGCCCCGCACTTTTTTGGTGGGCGACAAGCTATGTGCCCTTTGATGGGTGTGTTCGGACACTTCCATGTCCTCAAGCGAACCATATTTATTATAAAGTTGAACACGATTTTCTGATCCTTTGGAGACTCTGCCACTCTGAAGTTTTTTAGAAAGATCTGGCCTTGGTTTGGGTTTACTTTTAACAACCTGTTTGACATTTGCAGTTGACTGAGATGGTGCTATCTCCTGTGGTGTAGATGTGTCATGATTACTCAAAGACTCAGATTGGATTTGGGCTGAAACTGATGTTTGGGTGGATTGTTCCGGTGAAAACCTCTCGGGAGTATTAGTTTTCACCCATGTCAAGTCTGTTTGACAGGTTATTGATGTAGTTTTGACTTTGGATTGTTTTAGGGTTGAATCTGATAGTGGTCTAGTTACTGATGCATACGTTTCAGTTAGTTCTGGAGATTGTACAAGTTTTTAGCTTCTGCAAAACTGATGTTTCTAGTAAATTTAATTTTGTTAATCTCCATCTGCTTTTTCCACATCGGGCACTCCTTGGAGGACGACGAGTGTGCTCCAAAGCAGTTGGCACACTTTCTAAAACTGCTCTCACAATCTTCCGTCACATGCGTCTTCTCACTGCAGTGAGCGCACGTGACAGACAACGTACAGGTGTTCACACCGTGGCCAAACTTCTGACATTTGAAACACCTGAGAGGGTTGGGAATGTATGTTTCAACCCTGATATTGCAGTAGCCAGCCTTTATGGATTGAGGAGCCGTTGGAGAAGAAAATGAAAAGAGATAGGTATTTGTTTGATGGATTTCTGAGTTTTTACGGGTGGTAAATCGTTTGACAAACATGACGCCTTGGTCTTTCATTTCAGTGGCTATATCCAGTTCAGTCATGTCAGAGAACAATCGATCCCGATCTCTTACAATACCTTTACTTGTGTTAAGAGTTCGGTGTGCAGAAACGGACACAGCTGTACCAACAAATGATTCAATGGAAAGGAGGTTGGATGCTTGCTGTCGTTTGCTACATTCAATTAACAAAGCACCCGAACGCAAGCGTCTAATGTTTTTCACGTCTCCTGCAATGCCTTGAATGCCTTTAGAAACCACAAAAGGATTTAATTTCAACGGTGTTTTATCAATAGTTTCAATCACTAGAAACCGTGGCCAGTAATCAATAGATTGTGAAGGTCGCTGTTCATCATCGTTGTCAAGTGGACGTTTAGTTTTTTTGAGGGAGTTTCGTAAGCCATGGTGAATAAGTAATTTTTCATCATCCGAGCTCCCCACCCACCACGGAGTATCACAAGGACAATGCTAAAAACAAGCAGATCTCCAGCTTGAAGCACCAAGGATACCCGGATGATATACTCCAGCAGAAAAATTAAAGAATTATTCCACCAGATTGGCCCATGACCCACCGCCTTCTGGGTATAAGCATAATACTCTAGGCAAAGTTCATAACATCAGTTTTCAAATCTAAAAATGTTTTGTTAGTGAAAAGCCAAGACCAAAATTGAAACAATACAAAATCAAACTTGTGCAATTACATGAATAATCCCCGCACAGGGCTTGGCATGACCAGCCGATTGGTCGAACCGGGCCCATTCGACCACCCGTCTAGGCGAAGTCAGGGCCAAAGTGGTGTATTGAGCAACAGGAACACGATTGCAGGTCCCTATTGCCCTCAACCACCAGGATCCCCTCCTCCGTCGACACAGGGCCGCAACCCACGGCAAACGGGTTGGTGGACCAAATATCCCCCCCGGGTCCACTTGGCATTACCCAGCACCCACCACGAGGAGGTGGCTCGCCACGGGTGCCTGACCTGATAGCATTTACCTCTGTCACGGAAGACTTCATGAGATGATTTGAAATCTGCCCTGTCAAATGTTTCATTTCAAATGTATTGTGTTTTTAACTAGATGCTCTGCATTGAAATACATGTACATCCCCGCTGTAGCACACGGCCAATCTTATCTTCCTCCCACATTTTATAATAATAAATAAAACAAAAATCAATGGAAAATAGATCATGTGAGAGCTGTTTTGCTTTATTTTCGTAACGTTGCCAGACGAAGAATGACATTTCCATCTTTACCACCACATACTGCCTCGTGTTTTTACCCTTGTAACTTATCGGAGCATATTTCTTCCATCGACAAGTGGTACTGGTTTCGTGCGATTAACAGTTGTCTGTTGAGAATTGTCTGCCACTGTAACTGGATATTCTGACATTTTGTTTCACAGAGTATGCCGGACATAAATTACAAATGTGTTGCACAAACAATGAGTCAAGTTGCCCTGTTGTCCTTGGCACCGTTTCATAAACGCTGGTGTTAATGTGCTTCACATTAGAGTTTACGGAATTGCTTCAAGAAACAGCTACACTAAACTCAAAGGGTAGAGTTAAGACATCAAGGAAAGCCATTTTAAAAATTCCAGTAAGGGTTAATGACTTTAAACTAAAAAGGATGCACTATTATTGATATCGCCAGATGACTAATGAAGTAGCACAAGGTACAAGCAGTACACTAAACATTTAATCTGTACTAAAGTGCATTGTTGCGGAAGGTATTAAGGTTGTTGTGAATATAAGGTTGTTGTGTTTATGTCGCCCAGATATTGTTTGTTTTTTTTTAATTTGGGTCCTGTGAATTTTCAGTGGGTCAGACAGATTTCTGAAAGTCACAGGACCCATGTCCTGCAGTGCAACAAACTATGTCTTGAACACTGACAGGAAGTCATTCCATAACAAGGAATTATGAATAGGTAAAAGTGCAGATGTTTTTGTTTGTTTATCTTAAAACAATACCAGTGTGAAAATAATATACATGTATGCTTATAATATGAAGTCCCCGTAGAACATGCATCCCTAACCTAACCCTAACCATGAGGGTGAACTGACAGTTACACCGTTCATATTTATATTTTCACAAATAACACCAGCCAGCTATTCAGTTCAAAACATTTCAACAAAGAGGATCTCAGCTGTTATCAAGTCAATGCACAATGCTTATCACATTTACTGAATGTAACTGTGAAAATATATTTAGGGAATGAAATCTCCATAAAATCAAACCATATATTTAATACCTCTGTACTTCATCCAAGCATAACATTGAAAGGCAAAAAAAAATGTGGAAAGTGGAACCTGAGGCCAGTTTTCATAATACGTTAAATATTTTTGTGTTATCTACAGTTTTCTAATGGAAATATTCCCTGTTTCAGCCTCGACTGACACAAGCCCGAACAACTCTGTTCCACCAGCGCCAGTGACGACACAAGACCTACAGGGTAGGTGGAAAAACCCAGCAGGCAGGAAACTCAGTTTTTAATTCTCCCTGCATTTACCACACTGATGTATATGGCCATGGTGAATTTGACTTGAGGGATGAATCTCACCCGGTACCGATCGACGTTGTCAATCACAGAATTTCAAACTGTAAAAAGTTAATATGAGGATGTGTAACTTGTTCCGTGCTATTAAGAGTTATCTCAATCAAACTGAACGACATATGGTTAAGACATTCTCCATAAGTTATGTACTTAGCATTTAATCATACATAATATTGAAAGGCAAAACTTATCTAGAACGGCGAAAACAGAAATGCTTATGTGCTGTGTATAGTCTTCTGAACAACATGTTCCCTGTTTCAGCCTCCACGACTGATGCCAGTCAGGATCTGACACCCAGCTCGACGGTTCCACCGACGCCAGTGACGACACAAGACTCTGATGACCACGGTAGGTGGAAAACCCAGCAGCAACAATTGTACTGACCTTGTAAAGTTCAACACACATCAACACTCTCAAGTCGTGCACAGAATAACACTACAACTTCTGACTCTAACTGAAAGTTGTGTATTAAACACTCCATCGTTAACTCATTAAGCCCTGGAGCCGCTCCACTGCCCAACACCTGGCACCCCTTGCTGACTGCCTGATTGCTGCGACGAGGCTAATTAGTGCTAATCATGCCTGATTTCCCTGGCAGGTCTCGGATATGACAGGAAACTGTCCAGTCTCACAAACAAGTACTGATTATTTAATTGTGTCGTAAAGATGTAAATGGGAAAGAGGCCAATGTGAATACATATATTACAGCATTTCATGTAATTTATTACCTGTGTCTCTCATACCCCTTTGCCACTGTGTGCTGTATTTTTATCAACACCTACGCGGTCTTTGTACGTACGAGATGAACAAATATACAAATTCCTCCTGTCTCTCTCATCGCATGGACTGAATTATAATATATTATTTATAGTAGAGTTTAAAAAGAGGGGGTCTTGCATTATCATCGTCTATATTTTTTGCCAATACATTGCTCGTCCTTACTGACTATTTCAAGGAAAGTATCACTAGGTGTGTAAGTAACATGGAATATATAGAGATTTATAGTTTGTCTCTTTGTTCATCTGAACTTAACGCTGCAAACATACATCACCATTCATACACATACATATTGCATGATAGATTTATCATCACTCAACGTTAAACAAAGCTTCCCATCATGCGATGGGATAAAGTTTTCCGAATGTAACGTTTTATATCTCACTCATTATATTGGCTGATACTTTCACCAATCGTATCGTGAGAACCTGTCACATAGGAAGGGCAAGGTGATGGGGCGTGGCTTAAATGTCTGAAGAGCACGTTTGGACACTCAAAGTGATAGGGTAGAGATTGATTATTGGCTTTATCGTTGACCAATGGCTATGTTGTGTTTCAGCTGTATCAACTATCATGCAACAATTTGTGTATTGTAAGCATAACATCAGTTACTGTAATGAAGTATGAAAGAACATATCTTAGTACTTTGGAAATGTAAAAGAATAACGACTTAAATGCAACAATTGAAGAGAATGAGTGAATTTAGTTTTACAGCGATTTTTAGGTTTCACACATTGTGCCCAACAACTGACAAGAATGGTATACGGTACATTTTGTACAACACAACTAGTGCATAAAGCGTTATCGTCCTTGGAACAAGTCTTTATGGTAGGCCTCAAAACAGTCAACGCACAAAAACACATCACAGCTTGAACATCTGCATTTGATGTCTCGACGTTTGCCATTCCGTTTCATTGTATGTAAGACATACTTAAACCAAATGATGTCCCTCTCATATCATTGTGAGAGATTAAATTGTTCAAAACATCTATGTCAATGGCAGTAAAGACGAATTTACGCACATGCATAATAATCTATGAAAGAAGCGTTTTCGCTGATACATTGCTAGTGTATACTGAATATTTTCAGGAAGGTACTAATAAGCTAGTCTGTGACTTACATATAACAGATTCAGTTTGTCGCTTTGGTTCATCAAGATTTAACGCAGAAAATATACGAACATACATGCATACATATTGAATAATGCTATTCCTTGCATATACATAAGACAAAGGGTCATGGGATGGGCGTCATCAAAGTTCCCGAATAGGACGTTTTGTATCTTAACTGTTCAATATAGTCCCTGATTTGTTATCTATGACCTATCCTATCATGAGATACCTGTCACATTGGAAATGACAGGTGATGGGGCGTGGGCTAAATTTCTGAAGAGTACGTTCGGTCACTCGACAGCTTGGACACAGATTGACTACTGGTTAGATCGCTGACCAATCGATATGCTAGATTTCGGCTTTATCAACTCTAGCAATCGTGAAAAACTTTGTGTATCGTGAACATACATAATCGTAAGGATGCCTAAAATGTACCTGAGGACTAACAAGCACTTTGACGAGTTTATTTTTTTTGAAGCGCTCAAAGCGCTACAGTCCGATTATTTTTACCCCGGATAACCCAATCCAATCATTGAGTAGAGATAGTATTTATTTGCGTATACTTTTTGCGCACACTACTTGTACATCAAACATAATGGCTTGCTGAACATTTCAATATAATCTGTACATTGTTACCAATAAATATCATAATTAAAGTACATGTATTATAGAATTAAAAAAGTAACATGATACTGATTTATTGTGATGTATACACTTGTAGTTGAATCTCCCCAAATATTTATGAAGATGGGCTTACCTATACTTGTTTTGAAAGCCAGCGAGGTTCAGAAGATTGGCAATGGGCGTGACTCCACAAAACAGGTTGTCCAATGATGTAACAGCGCATAAGTTTGTTTTACACTTGTCACGGGACAAAAGTTTACCTGGACATGCATTCGACCAGAGTCTGTTATTTTGAGGTTGAAAGAGGTGTTCATATATTTAGTGTTGTCTGATTGAATGATTATACGCATCAATTCTGTAACTCATATATTATCCTCCTTTTATTGACGATGGATCTGATACACGTGATCATTACACTGGATAAGATAATTACAGAGATCAAATACAAACGTTTCTTACACAATGCTTATGTAAATTGCATTGAAAAATCACATTTCAAATAAGCATGAAACAGCTTGAACAAAATACCCCAGTTACCTTTGTATGGTTTATGTGTACTATATATGTATATTATGAGTAGATGCAAGAGTTATCACTTCATATTCGATTATGTATTATTGTCAACTTTAAAAATCAATAGTCGCAAATGAATTAGGTCTAAATTAGTAACTTGGTTTATTTCAAATCTACACGAACATGAGTGTAATACAGTATTGCTATTTATGTCTACGATTCATTATATGAACTATTACAACGAATGAATGAATGATTTAATTTAGAAGAAGGTTTTGTAACCTTGTCCCCGTTACTTCAATCAATGTGCAAACATAGTATCTTAGTATTCACTCCCAATGACGAGTAACAAACACGTGCCTCCTGTAACAACATCTCATAATCCTTTTTCTCGCAGACATGTGTTCATTTGCCTGTATAAGCCCCCGACATTGCAAGCAATTGTTATCAAAACACATTAATAGTTCCTCTGATTAACACAGAAAGTAACCTCTCTCGTAAGAAAGGCTACTCTTTGATCATTACTGCTAAATTGATTGAAATTATAGGTACAGTACGAATTTAAAATGTAAAACCCCCAATACGCGGCTCTCGCTGAATGAGAGGTGCTTTTCATAACCCCCAATATGCGACTCTCGCTGAATAAGAGGTGCTTTTTATTACCCCCAATACGCGGCTCTCGCTGTGAGAAGCTAATTAATTTGCCGCATATACGCGGCTCTCGGCCTTAATGAGTTAATTCCAGAAACCACATGTTGACATTCCCGTCATGTTGGATTGTTGTCAGCCATGATGGAATTGTTTAAATGATGTAGCAATGTCCGAGTCACGTATCAGCATGATGTAAACATTGTAGATGGGAGACAAAGATGTCTGGTGTACACAGTTTACTTTGTGTTACAGCGACTCCATCACCAGCAGCAGGCCGCCGCCTCTACGATGCCAGCATGCGCGGTGACCTGGAGACAGTGATGGCGATCCTGGCAGCGGGGAACGTTGACATCAACTATAGAGTAGGGAGCGTGACATCAGTGATGGCGGCAGCACTTAAGAGACACAGCGACGTGGTTGAGTTCCTTGTAGGTGGAGGGGCTGATGTGTCACTGGTGGACAGGGACGGTGAGAACGTCCTTCACTACGCCTGTTATGGTGGAGACCTGAAGACGGTGAAGCTGATCCTGGACCTCAACGTGGTGGACGTCAACGCCAGGAACAACTACAAGCAGACAGCGGCGCACTACGCGAGACTCTTGGGACATCAGCGAGTGTTGAATTTCCTGATGTCACATGGTGCACACTGAAGTCGGTGTTGGTGTGGACAGAGACGGAACAGATGTCGTTACTGACACCGACGTGGTGTGTGCCGTTCATGTAGTCGTGTGTCAAAATTAACTTGATTTCCTTTTTTTCCTGAATATAAATAAAGGTTGTTGAATTTATTTTCAGACATTTTGTCATGTTTTGTGTTTGGAACCTCGCATGATCAGGTAAGTAAATGTGAAGTGAGTGTAAATATAAACTCGTAAACGTCGCCCGTCTTGACATAGTTCTGTGTTAATTTTCTTCCGAGAATATCGCGAATTGTGAAACAGACAACAACAAACTCTCTGTTTACATGTCGCTGCACTCTGTGACCCCAGACTGACCCGAGGTTCTCCCAGTTGACGTGGCGCAATTTATACAGTGACAGTGACGTCACACGCTGATGACGTCACAGATATACAGAGGTGCTGGGTAGTCTCTTCAGCCAGCTAGAGCGGCGCACTGTCACAGAACACAAGCAGTGGTACTCAAATTCCACGTCGTCGCTGTTGCTTGACCAAAGGAGAATAGAAGTGTGCAGCTGATTATTGCAAGATTTAACAATGTTGGTGTCACATGCACCCATTCTGCAGTGACTAAACGCACAATATACAGAAATAAATTGAAAACAAGCATCACCCAAAACCTCTCTGTTTTATTTTTTCATGGATACCAGAAGGACAAATACATCTCCTGCACTTCTGTTGCTCAGTCAAACATTCTGTTTTTAGCAATACAATTGCTGAAATGACCGACAGTAATGCGATCAAGTCGCCATGAGATATATAAACATGGGATAAGCCTTTAAATCGCCTTAGCGGCAGGCAAACAGAGACGCCGAAGTGAGCTTTACGTTATACATGTGTATTTGGTAGTGTGAGTGAGTGAGTGAGTTAGCTTAGTTTTACGTCACTTTTATCAATATTCCAGCAACACCCTGGCGGGGGACACCCGAAATAGGTTTCACATACTGAAGTAGTACTTTCAGAGTGTACCATAATGAAATGGAACTGTTGTACGAAGTTGGCAGATCTAAATTATTCTAAATCACTACTATTTGATGAAAATCAAATAGTTTTATAAATATTTGTATCGCATTTACATAGCGGCAGTAACAACATTTTGGAATATAGTCGCGGCAGAAATTCCACTGTTATGTGAAACTGAAGTCAATCTATCATGTTTGACAAACAAAGAAAAACAAAACGGTTCTGTTGTCTGTGATATGGTAAATATCGACAATTGTAAGATTGGGATTGACAAAACTGAAACGCAACTTTTACGTACAAAACTGATTTGTCAGGGCGTTCTTGGGAAATTTGATGACATTTTTCAGAAACTATGAATTTACGAAGTGAAGTTAAAAATAGCTCCCAGGGCCCCACTCCTCAAAGCGATCGTTGCTCTTACGTTGCAGTATGGGAGTCTTAGCGACTAACGGGATCGGGTGATCAGGCCCGCTGACTTGGTTGAGAGATTGTATCCCAGTTACGTAGATCGATACTCATGCTCTTGATCACTGGATTGTCTGGTCACACAGCTAAAATATGGTTGAACTTCGCACACTGTCATGTGAGCGAAATATTCTTACATACAAAGTTAAGTTAAATCCCTTTTCACCCCACCTCACCTATCTTCAGATACTTCCGTCTGTAGAGTCTTATTCATTCCACAAAAAGCAGTGCAAAGTTCCTATACAATTTGAGCAGGTCTGTCACCATTATTCTCGTCTCCTGATTATTCAGAACTCAGACATACCGTCGTAGCCTTCAAGTAAACTACAATGACTTGACGCCAGTACCAGGGTCTACATTTTCGAAGTCTCTCTTAATTTAATGTTAATGTGTGGATCTTACGACTGTCTTAGCGCTAAGAGGGCTTCGAAACTCTAGGCCCCTGACTTTAGACCTTATGTCTACAAGAACTACACAATCACTGCACGGTACTACATGTATACGGTATATCGCAATACACTCATACAAAGGATACAGAAATACTTTTTTTCTGAGAACCGGTCTATTGGATAAAGAACACACATGGAGATTTTGTGATTATCTTTATGGTTTGAAATAAAATCTGCCCAGACTTGTATGGCTATGGTTGTGAGCTTTTGTCACCTACTGTGGTCGATAATTTACCCTGACACATTTACACAAATAATTCATTTTTCATTATTTTTTTTCACTCACTTACAGGTACGGTACATGCGGTCAAAAAGTGGTACATGGTATGAAAAGGTTGCTGGACATCAATTAGATACCACTATACCTTCCTAGTGAGTGTGTGTGTGTGTCTGTCTCTGTGTGTGTGTGAGTGTGTGTGTGTGTGTGTCTGTGTGTGTGAGTGTGTGTGTGTGTGTCTGTCTCTGTGTGTGTGTGTCTGTCTCTGTCTGTGTGTCTGTCTCTGTCTGTGTGTCTGTGTGTGTGTCTGTGTCTCTGTGTCTGTGTGTTTGTCTGTCTGTGTGTGTGTGTGTGTGTGTAGATGGGTGTATAGAGATAACATAGTTAACATGGATAACACAGACTAGATTATCCATTGCTCTCCCTATAGTGCTGAAAAAGTGCATGTAGAGATGACGAAAAAGAAAAGAATTTGTGGACATCACAAGAAGAGGAATACAAATATTTTGTAAAGTCATCCTACTTAATTATCTCCCTTTTCACATGACTGATAAAGGGTCCAGTTAAATGTCTACTGTGTTTTAGGATAACTTGTTTCACAACAAGTAGTATGGCATTTATTGGATTATTATTTTTCCCTTGGATCCCAAGATAGACATTCTGTTTTGTGAAACACAACGGAATATTCATGTCAGTTAAGAGCCATGACTGGAGGTTTTTCCAGATATTTTGAACAATTTCACAGTCCCAAAAGAGATGGGTAATTGTTACAATTGTATAGTTACAAAAACTACAATGTATGTACTTGATCTTAAAAAAAAGCTGTTTTGTAGGTAGAATATTGTGAATAATTATGTATTGTAACCTTCTTAGATCAGTGCTATAAGTGCATTTCCATGGGGTAATATTAACTATTTCCCAGTCCTTTGGTAAAAGGATTAGTTTCAAGCTGTCCCAGTTTTTAGTATAGTATTCCGTTTTGAGTTTAGACCACAGGAGTGTTTCATAGAAATATTTTCTACATTTTTGATTGAATTGTAGTTTAGACAAATTAAAAGGGTGTGTCGGTGTGTGCTCATGGAAGTTTTGAGTTTGTGTAGATCCATAAAGTCATCAAGGGATAGAAATGTCCCTTCTGTTGTCAACATGTCAGATATGAATACAACTCCCTTGCTATACCAGTATTTATACAGAACAGGTTTGTTATCTATCAATATGTCATCATTACACCAGACTGACTGTGACTCGATTTCAAATTCACTTGTAATAGTGTCTTTTTGCTTAGATATGAACCAGGCCCAAACAAGTAACACATCCTTCCAAAACTGATTACTTAAGGTTGGAGTAATAACATTTTAAATATAATTACTATCTGCAGACCATAGGTAAATTTCGTCTGTTATCTGTTTAAGAAAAAGATAATCCCACTTATATGATTTCTGTAATAATTTTCTTACCCATCCAAGCCTTTGGGCAGCAATTGTCTCTTTAATTTTTGGTACCTTTAATCCGCCATGTTTTGGAAGAAATGTAATAATGTCCCTTTTAACATTGTCTGGTTTTCCTCTTCATATAAATCTAAAACATAGCTATTGAAGTTTATCTAAAACATGATCTGGAGGATTTGGGAGTGTTGCAAATAGGTGATTTAATTTAGGAAGCAGAAGTGATTTCAAAACTGTGTTTCGTCCAGATTGAGTAAGTGATCGTGCTGACCAGGTGTTCATTTCTTTCATAATTTGGGACAATTTAACTGCATAATTTTTCTCAACCACATTTACTAAATCAATGTCAAAGTGAATACCTAAGAGTGTAAATACAGCCTGGGATCAGGCAAAATTCCAGTCTTTACATAACTTTAGTCTTGATCTCTTTTTTGATCCTATCCAAATTAGTTTAGATTTTTCAATATTGATTTTTCGCCCAGAGAATCTTGCAAACAATTGTAATGTATTTAAAGCAGTTTAAAGACATCTTTCAGAGCCATCCAGTGTCATCGTGGCCTCATCTGCAAATTGTGACATAATGTATTCAATATTGTCAACTTTTATTCCTTTTATATGCTTATTATTTTTATCATTGAGGCCAAAATCTTACATGATAAATTTAGAAGCGAAATGGGTCGCTAGTTTTTCAAAAACCTTTTTAGGCTTATTTTCATTTGGAATACATGTTATCAGCCCCTGTTTCTGGGAAACGGATAAATTTCCAGACCGAAATTTAGAGATCTTTTCAAAACTTCACCAAGATCATTCCAAAAGAATTTTAAAAATTCTGCTGTAAAATCATCAGGACCTTGGATTTCTTTTTCCACAGCAAAAATAACTTGGTTCCCGCAGTGCGGAAACCTGATGGAAAGTGGACTGAAATTTAAGTTTCCACCAAGAATTCAGTGAGTTTCCGTTCTTTTACACTGAGTTTCTGCAATGACGGAAACTTTCAATTACCCACTTTCTAAGGGTTTCCGCACGGTATCCGTTACCCATGCTCCAACAAGTTTCCGTTGAGTTTCAGTTAACTTAGAGAATCCACCAGGTTTCCGCGGGGTTTCAGTCACCAAGACTCCATCAGGTTTCCGCAGAGTTTCAGTTACAAACTGACCTACATAGTTTCCGCAGAGTTTCTGTTGCCAGAAAACTTTCCACTGCATTTTATTTACTCGGGTTCACAGGAGTCACTCAATGTGTGTCATTGCATATAACATTCTTGTTACTCCTGGTTGGCAAAGACAATATAAGGAGTTTGTGTACAACCATAACGTATAATAAAGAAAAAACAAAAGATACAATAAGATTCACTGTTTTATTTTCAGACAAATATAGATCAAACATATATCTAATAAAAAGATATAGCACTAGATAACAGATCAACATTTATAACTTATGACACAAATATTTCTAAAAACATGCTATAACAGTTGCACCCCTTGACTGTCATCTTTACACTGACACAGGAAAACACACCCGAGTCAATCAATGCTAAACATATAATAACACACAACATGCAATACAATACAATAATGAAATAAAACGCAATAAAGAACTTATGCTACACTGAAAGTAAAAAAAAGATGTATTTAAAGTAAATAAAGGTCTCCTTGAAAACAGATAAAAATTAAGATTGAATAAAATCGTATTAATTGAAATAAAATTAGAATTTTTTTAAGATCAAAACTATTAAAGTTTTACATTGAGAATACATGAAATTTAATTACATAGATAAAATTACGTTCACGTGATCGATTGGCTATTTACTAGCCCACTTGGGCATCCTTGAGCGGATATCTCTCGGTCATTCTGGTTGGATGCCGCATCCTGGTCTTCATGTTGGCCTTAGCTTGGCGTTGAAAATTGTGACTGAGTCCAGTGCACACGTCTTGAGTTTAGATTCCCAGGTAAAGGGGTAAGAGAGCAATAAATTGGCATCTTCTTCATCACTCACAACGGGTGAAGTCATTTCCGAGGTGAGTATAGTTGAAACCCTATCCTTTCGTCGATCTGGCCAATTAATAGTTTCCAGGCTTTTCATGTGCAATTTTCTGAAAATGAAACAAAACATCAATCAACAGAAAAACCATAATACCGAGAAGGATTGCAAATTATTAAAAAGGAAGTTTCGTGACAAATTACTTACTTGTTAATCACCCCAACACAAGTTAAGCAGTTCATCACATTTAATGGCATATCCTATTTTCTTATGGACACACAATCTGCTGTGACATGTAGTCACTGTAGTAACATGTTAACTGAACATGCATAAATCTGTCTTTACACTATCAATTAAATCGTTAACTATTTATAATGACAGGCAGGTGATTAAAAATTACCTTCAAAAGATCCTATTGACTATCCTTGGTCGTGATATGGCCACTTGTTTCTTTGACTACTATATATATTCATGGAGTCCTCGTCATCGGCTTTACTGAAATGAAAACAAATGTCACTTTCCTTGCACTTCATTCAATCATGCATTCAACACAATGTCTAATTAAAATTAAAGATCGTCAGTGAAAATTATACACCCAAGTAAACTTTGAATACATATATTGTTCTGAAAGTTTACCATGTTGTAGTTAAATGATTTAAAATCACTTCCAAACAGGCTAACCATCCTTTGTGCAAATTCTATGTACATCCTGTTTGCCAAAGTTACGCAACCGGTAAGTGAACAGCTTGACATAAAGATCATGATAAATGAAGTTTAGTTATATCACATGACATAACCTTGCAGCAATTAAGCATTGTAAAATCAAGGGGTCAGTTTGATGGCAGTTTCACACAGGTGTAATGTTAACCTGATTTAGTTTACCGGCTATTCAAATCCATTTGCAAATGTCACTTTCATGTATTGTTCATTTTGAGAAAACGTACGTAGGGAAGTGAATTAATGAAATATTCCAAATGAAATTATGTCTATGTTACCAAGTAACATACACACATACCTTCGATAGGCAAGGGTGATCATCCAGGTGCAGTCGTGTCAAGATTTTTCTCACAACAGCCTAAAAGATTAAATCAAATACTTTAAATGTAACAGGTATGTATATATGATTATACTCAACACATATATATATTAAATTACTGAAAAAATACATGAAATTTTAAATGGATCCTACGCAAATCCAACAGTTTCTTATGTGAATTTAGTGTTTGCCTCAAATAGTTCAGACACACATCTGACTCCTCTGGGCACCCGTGGCGAGCCACCTCCTCGTGGTGGGTGCTGGGTAACGCCAAGAGCTCGCCGACACCCCCGTAGTGGACCCGGGGGGATATTTGGTCCACCAACCCGTTTGCCGTGGGTTGCGTCCCTGTGTCGGTGGAGGACGGGAGTCTGGGGGTTGAGGGCACTGGGGGCCTGTAATCGTGTTCCCTTTGCTCAACACACCCCTTCGACCCTTACTTCACCTAGACGGGTGGTTGAATGGGCCCGGTTCAACCAATCGGCTGGTCATGCCAAGCCCTGTGCATGGAGTTTATGTTGAAATTTGCACAAACTGTGATTTGGAATTGTTTAAATTTTGGTCTTGGCGCCCTTGGTTTAAGTAATATTATTTAACTATAATTTTGTTTACATGAACTTTGCCTAGAGTCTAATGCCCAGAGGGCGGTGGCTCATGGGCCAATCTTGTGGTGCATATCTCTAATGCTACTGCTTGAGTATATCCTCTTGGTATCCTTGGTGCCGCCTGTTGGAGGCCCACAGGCATTAGGCATCGTCCTTGTTGACACTCCGTGGTGGGTGGGGAACCAGGAGGATGAAACACAAATCTATTACCATGGCAAACCAAAACCCCAAAAAGCAAAAACGTTATCACATTGATGATACTGATGATGAGGATGATATCATTACCAGACTCTGTTACTCTGAACGTAACACATGGCCTCGATTCATTGTCGCTGAATCAAGTGAGAAAAAGTTAACATCTTGTTCTCCCTTTCTGCTAGAGAAAGCAATACAAGGAATTGCTGGGACTGTCAAGAATGTTACAAAAACTCGATCTGGTTCAATTCTCATAGAATGTCTAAAGAGAGAGCAAGCGGCCAATCTTCTGGAAGCAAAATCATTTGCAAATATCTCTGTAAAATGCTATGCTCACAAATCTTTAAATTTTAGCAAAGGAATCATCCGAGACAGAGATAAGAGTCTTGCTGATCTGTTAACCGATGACATTGTTAGTCAGCTGCGTATGCAAGGAGTGGTCGAGGCTAAGAGATTCAGCTTTAAAAAGGACGGAATATATCTACCCACAAATACTTACTTGCTTACGTTTGATGTACCCAGTTTACCTCAATCGATTAAAGTAGGATGCTTCTCTATGAAAATTGACATGTATGTTCCAAATCCACTGAGATGTTTTCACTGTCAGAAGTTTGGCCATGGGCAGAACACTTGTAAGAATCATGCTTCTTGTTCACGCTGTGCTGATAAAGATCACGACAGCAGCACGTGTTCGTCTGAAATCAAATGTGTAAATTGTTCTGGATCTCACATGTCATCTAAAGAATGTCCGGTATGGCAGTTTGAAATGAGTGTCCAACGTATTAAAACTGAGAAGAACATAAGTTTTTCAGAAGCAAGGAAGTTGGTAACTTCAGCTACACCATCTGGTAGCACTGCATTGAGAGGTAAGTCAACATATGCAGAGGTGATGAGACCTTCCACTAAGTCTATTGACTGCCAAACAGACCTGACTTGGCTGACAGCTCAGACACCTATGAGTATTCAGGATCTTCCTTCTGTTTCTTCCTCACGAAAAACTTCACAATCCTCTGAAACTCAAACAGCACCTACACCGGTTATCAAAAAGAAGAATGTAAATGTAGATTACTCTAAGAAGCAAAATACAAGTGACCGTCTTCCTAAATGACAAAGAGGCTCTTTGTCACTTGTAAACAGATTTGATCTTTTAGATGACATGGAGGTGTCACCTCCTCTGACAACCCGCTCTCGGAGCCATTCTCCTAAGAAAAAGGGTCGTGAACTGTCACCGATAACACATCCTAAATGACGGATACACTAATACAATGGAATTGCAGAGGACTTAGGAAGAATTATAATGAGATTCTTCTATTGTTACAGGACTTTAAACCTTCAGGAATGTGTCTACAGGAGACGTATCTGAAACATACTGATGTTTTTAACGTAAGACAATATAGTTGCTACCATTCATTTTCTCCCCATGGGGACAAAGCTACAGGAGGATCTAGTATCCTTGTCAGACAGGATATGATCCACAGTGCCGTTCCGCTGAATACTAATCTTCAAGCTGTTGCTATCCGGCTGACCTTGCACATTGCTCTTACTTTGTGCTCACTGTATGTACCACCTTCATCAGTTCTTCGTCAAACTGACCTTCAAAGTTTGTATGACCAGCTCCCAAAGCCCTGCATCATTATGGGCGACTTAAATGGGCACAACCCTCTATGGGGTAGTACAAATACAAACAATAAAGGGAAAGTTATTGAAGATTTTATTTCCGATAATAATTTATGTGTTTTTAATGATGATTCCAATACTTACTTGCATCCAGCAACTGGAACGTATTCTGCACTTGATCTAATCCTCACAGAGTCGAACATTGTCAATGAATTTGAATGGTCTGTACATGATGACCTTTGCGGAAGCGATCACTTCCCTACGCTCCTGAAATCTATAACACCAGGTGACAATCCACCTTCGTCCCGGTGGAATTTCACTAAGGCAAATTGGCCTGTATATGAGCAATTATGCGTTGAAAAATTAACACCTGATCACTGCAGTAATGTACCAGATCCCATCTTGATGTTCTTGCTGATCAAACCATTCCTAAGTCCTCTGCAACTCCTCATATTCGTAAACCATGGTTTACTGACGAATGCAAACAGGCAAGAAAACGTAGGAAGAAAGCAGAAAAATATTTTCGCAGACATCCTACTGTTCATAACTTCAACAACGTTAAAATTACTAGTGCTAAGGCACGACGTACGTATAAGCATAACAAGCGCCAGTCTTGGAGAAACTATGTTTCAAAAATTAATTCACGTACACCCATGTCTAATTAGTATTAAGTGAAACAGGGCTTTGAATAACGTTTTGTCTGACTAGAATGGATGATCCGACAGTGGCCCTATCACCCGGAGGTGAAGAACAATGATATGCATTAAAATGACGAAGGTCAAATGTATCTGTTTGTTTTAAATATGCCCCTTGGAGACATAACGCTGAAGGTGTAAAATCTTGGACTAATAGCTGTAATACATGTAAATTAGTCCTCAATCCTCTGCAGTTCCACTGTACAATATTATTGGAATAAACTATCTTTTGGGGGGATTTATTGGGGATCTACCCCGCACTCTTTTGGAGGGTGACAAGCTATGTGCCCTAGAATGGACGTTTTCAGAAACGTCCATATCTTCAAGAGACCCATATCTATTAAACAATTGAATTTTATTTTGTGACCCCTTAGGAGCTCTGCTACTGTGTTGTTTTAAAGCATCAGGCTTTGGCTTTGGTTTACTTTTCACCGTTTGCTGACTATCAGATGTTGATTGAGACTTTGAATGTGACTGAGATGATGATCATTTGTGATCAGAAGACGACTTTGAGCTACTAGGGAGTGGTTCCTCAGTCTGTGATGATATAGCATGGTACAAAAGCTGTGGAGAATCGCAATTTACCCAAGTCAAGGTAGTTTGGCAGCCTGTGTCTTTGTTGTTTTGAAGCATCAGACTTAGGTTTGGGTTTAGTTTTAACAATTTGTTGTCTATCAGCTGTTGAATGAGACTCAGAGCGTGACTGTGAAGACGACTTATGATCAGAGGACTTTGATGTAGTAGGAAGTGATTCCTCAGTCTGGGATGATATAGCAGGGTATAAAACCTGTGGGGAGTCGGAACTGACCCAAGTGAAGGTAGTTTGGCATCCTGTGGATGATTTTGTTATTTTAGACCTGGATTCAGATGGTGATTTTGCTACTGTAGCATTACTTTCAAGAAGGTCAGATCTCTTCACCAGTTTCCTTGCCTCAGAAAAAGAGATATTTTGGGTGAACTTTATTTTGTTAATCGCCATTTGCTCTTTCCATATTGGACACTCTTTTGACAAAGATGAATGGTCGCCTGAGGAGTTAGTGCATATTTTAAAGTCACTGTCACAATCTTCTGTTGTGTGTGTCTTCTCACCACAGTGAGCACACACAACAGACAATGTGCAGGTAGATGCACCGTGTCCATATTTCTGACATTTAAAACACCTTTGCGGGTTGGGGATGTAGGTTTCAACTTGGATATTGCAGTAACCCGCCTTTACTGATTTGGGAGCATTCGGCGATGAAAAAGAAAGCAGATAGGTATTCGTTTGGATTGTTTCATTGTTTTTTCGGATTGAAAAGCGCTTCACATACAGCACACCTTCATCCTCCATTTCGCATGCTATATCAAGTTCGGACATGTCAGCAAACAACCGATCACGATCTCTGACGATACCTTTACTTGTCTTCAAGGTCTTGTGAGCAGAGACCGTGACCGGAATATCCACAAAAGATTCAGTGCTCATCAGATTGGTTGCTTGCTGTTTCTTGCCACACTCAATTAGCAGTGCACCCGAGCGTAAGCGTCTAATGTCCTTAACATCCCCAGCAATACCTTGAATGCCCTTAGATACTGCGAAAGGGTTCAACTTCAATGGTGTCTTGTCCGGAGCCTCAATAACGAGGAAACGTGGCCAATACTCAATCGATAGAGACGGTCTATGAGAAGTATCAACGGGATCAATTTCAAGTGGACGTTTGTTTTTTTGGGTGGGTATTTCATAAGCCATGATTGGTGTCATATGGTTCATCATCCTAGCTCCCCACCCACCACGGAGTATCACAAGGACAATGCTAAAGCAAGCCGGCCTCCAGCTTGCAGCACCAAGGATACCCGGATGATATACTCTAGTAGAAGAATTATAAATAATTAAACTACCAGATTGGCCCATGAGCCATCGCCTTCTGGCATAAGACTCTAGGCAAAGTTCACATTAGAATTCACAATCAATTCACAAAGATCACAAGTAGTGCCAAAGCCGAAATTCAAAACAATTCCAAATCAAATTTGTGCAATGACACATATACGGTCCATGCACAGGGCTTGGCGTGACCAGCCGATTGGTTGAATCGGGCCCATTCAACCACCCGTCTAGGTGAAGTAAGGGCCCAAGTGGTGTGTTGAGCAATAGGAACACTGGTCCTGCTCCCACTGCCCTCAACCACCAGAATCCCCTCCTCCACCGACACAGGGCCACAACCCACGGCAAATGGGTTGGTGGACCAAATATCCCCCCGGGTCCACAACGGGGGTGTCGGCGAGCCCTTCGCGTTACCCAGCACCCACCACGAGGAGGTGGCTCGCCACGGGTGCCAGTATGGTAAATAACGTTAGTTTCAAGAATTTCAGGATTTGCACATCATAACTACCTTACATTTGAACAAGCATATGTATGGCATTGGAAGCACCTTGATGTGCTCCAATAGTGTTTTCTTTTATCAACAAAGACATTGAGAACATGCCAGCAAGAACTAGTATTGTTTGTAATGAGATTTATGACTGACATGATTTCCAAAATGAAACGTACCCTTTATGGTATGAAGTAATGATGCAAAACTGGTATTCTTCCTGACTGTTTCATTGTTTACTGCAATTCATGGCATGAAATACTGTTTACTGCACTTTTTTGAGTACGAGCAACAATAGAACAATATAATTTATTTTCCAGCAGAATCTAGCTGAGAAGAACATTCCAGAACAAGAGACCTCGGCTACTGAGAGCATCACACTTTCGTGCAGAACCACCGATCTACCAATAATGGTAAAATGATGTATATTCAACTTATCCATACATATACCTGTTTGTGAGAATGCCAAATGCATTTTCCGACACTCTCCTGGCCCTAGATAGGCGATAAGTAAAGATCCTTTTCTGGAACGATAAATCTTTCATGGGGTAGGGTTGTATGAGGTAAGGTTTCAACATAAATGCACCGGCCCCAACAACGACACTCGACACTGGCTCTTGTCTTTCTGGTTCTTAATTGGTGTCTTGTGTGGCACTGATGTAGACACATAATCAATTTTTCGTTTGAATTGATGTTACATTGCATTCAGCCACTGAGAACAATGAGTTGTGTTTAACGTCACCTATTGCCACGCCTTACAAGAAGAGGAGACAAAGCATTGACAATGTGGATGTGAACAAACTGATGATACAGACTTTAACTCAGATCGATGAAAGAAAGAAGGACAAACAGGAAAGATAATCAGACTGACATTCATCGATGAAAGAAAGAAGGACAAACAGGATACAGAATCAGATTGTGACATTCTATTTGGCAAGCAAGTAGGATTAGAGATAAAATAGATTCCTGATGAAAGAACGCCAAGAACTCAAACTGAAGATTCAGTCATTAATCTTCGACTATCAGTGTGAACATAAACCATGAATAGCTCCTAGCATAAGCTACTAAACTACTGACTCAGTATTTCATCATCTAGAATCAAAGGTGCTTCCCCTCTAATGGTTGACAGAACTACAAATGTCCCCTGGAGCACTGTTCAATCTCTCATACTGAGATAACACAACATGTTGATACATCTGTAAGCTTACAACACATTAAAAAAAGTGTGAAAAAAACTCACAACAAACCAAAATGTTGTTTCTGTATCTTGAATTATTTTCATATAAATTCTCATATAACCTACAAGATGGAAGAATTGTTATTGTTGGTATCACACTAATTTCAAACCATATCGAAATTCATGAGAGGCTATTATTTCTCACTGATGATCTGCATACAAGACCCCCAAATGAATCCATGACATCAGCGAGTATAATTTTATGTCGCATAAGCAACATTCCAGCATCATGGCTGGGGAGTCCAGAGTTGGACTTCACACATTGTACCCAATAGGGGAATCGAACACAAGTCTCCTGTGTTATGGCAAACACTACCCCACTGCCCCTAAAACGTTTACTGAAATGTTATGCGACATTCTTTGTGTGTTACTGATTGCATCATTCAAACTACTGTAAAAGAGGGCATATGCCATTACCAAGAAATGGATTAGTTGAATATTCTTTGTACAAAATCCCATACATAATTAAAATAATATCCATTAATACTCTCTCTACATTTCTTGGCTTACTGCCATAATGTATATCCCTGTTTACCAGTGAATTATTACTTAAACATCTTTTTATAATAATATTCAGTGCTGAAGTAGTATTTCTCATAGAAATTGTCCTTTTAACCAAACCGAAATTTTAACTCTCTTGGTTGAAACGTTACCTATGTGATAGCTTCATTAACGGTCTAATGAACTCACCAGTGACATATATAATGTAATTTTCATTAGGTAGTGGTACGTCCATGAACTAGATTCAAATGTTAACTTAATGGTGTTAATAACTTAGTTATGTCAGATGGCCAGTATGTTACATGACTGTGAAAAAGTAAATTTCAATATAACTGGAGCGATAGATTCTTGCCTGTTCGTAACCAATGTAATGAGTTTGTTTTTATGCAAATATTTTCGGGGTTTTCTGTGCACCAGAATATTGTTGTTTTCCCAGAAAGAGATGCCATCTGATGTGTTGAAATAAAATTAGTATGAATAATCATTTTAAATACTTGTTGTTTGGTGGGTTGTTTTCGTTTTATTTTTCGGATGGAGGGTAGGGATTTAGTGAAGCTGGAAAATGATGCCTTGAAGGTGTGTATCCTTTAAACCCACTATTCATGTAATCAACGAATATACATGCCGCACACAGTGCGTCATTATACATATTAATGTTACCTTCACATAGTCTTCACGGGGTGCTTCATAGATGACCCTGCAGACATGACATGAACTGACAGATTGTATTTCTTGGCATGCGGTACAAACACTCTCGTGACTTGTAGCTGTCACCTGGTGACAAAGATTTTGCATATGTCATATGTGAACAACACTCATAAAGGCATAACTTTAATGCCCCAAAATTGTGAAGCTGTTTTTGCACTCGTCACCATAATCATATTATCATCATTATTACCTAAAAATATCTTGATAGATGTATTGAAAAAAATAGGTGGGTAGGTAGGTAGATTATCTCCCTTTACAAATAGCGCACGCAATGAGTGAGTGAGTGAGTTAAAATTTAACGTCACATCGGCAATATCTCAGCCATATCGTGACGAGAACATCTAATATCAAAATTATTTATATGTCTACTATAAAACCTGTCAACGAAGGACAGTAAAACAACTAGAATATCACAAATGGAATTAAAACTAGCATGGAAAGTTAAAAACAACATCACCATTAGGACAATACACTATAAAATCAGGCTATAGATCGCCAGCAACTGAAGGTAGATCACCACACTAGAGACCAAGGGGACTTACAGTACCTTTGCTACCTGCATGGACCCTAGTTGGATTTACATCATCCTTTCAGCTGATGGCGAGTGTACAATATGCTACCCAAAATTAAAATAACAAGAATACTACGATTAAAAACCTGGTAGATTTAAATTTACATGGAATGTTTGTGGACTTACGTACCCTCTCAGGAGGACAATAATTTTACAATACTTCAACCCCCTTTGAGGGTACAGCCACTAACAAGTCTAGTTCCTAACCTATACTACCAATCATTAAAATACATTTATATACAGAACATATTACTCAAAATTCAACGAAGAAATCAATTTCCTTTAAAAAAACAATAATTAAATGAGCGCTGACTGTGTTAAAAAGATCCTTAACAGTTTTTACAGAAAAATACTTATCCCTTATGATGGAGAATTCAACACAGTCAAGCAGGATATGCTTGACCGTGACTCTCTCATCACAAGGGATACAAAATGGAGGATCCTCACCTTTTGAAAGGTATGCATGAGTGTATCTTGTATGGCCAATACTACATCGTCGCAAAATGACTTCTTCAAATCTGGACTGACAACCCAAGTATGTATAACCAATGTAGGGTTTTATTTCATGTAGTTTATTTATACCTACTTGGGTGTCCCACTTTTTCTGCATCAGATCACGAGTGTAAGCTCTAATGCTAGCTTTGTAGTCAGAATAAGGAATACGAAGTGGTGTCACAGATTTGTTGAGTGCTGCCTTAGCAGCAAGATCGGCCATTGCGTTACCGGAAATGCCAACGTGGCTGGGTAACCAACAGAAGACGATGTCGTACTGGCCAGTAGCAAGATCATTATATAATTCAATAATTTCAATTAAAAGTGGATGTTTACAAGAAAGATTTTTAATCGCCTGAAGGCAATAAAGAGAGTCGGAATAGATTATATATTGTTTATCTTTATGGCGTCTTTGAATATATTTCAGAGCCGCTAATATGGCGTTAGCCTCAGCGGCAAAAACAGAACTGCTGTCTGGTAATCTAGAAGACACCGCTCCGGATCCAATGACAGTGGCACAAGCCACTGGGCCACCGTCCCTGGACCCATCTGTTAATAAGGATTTATAACTGCTATATTTATGTTTCAATTCATTATATTCTTGCTCATACTGTAATTCACCAGTTTCTGATTTTTTAAATGTGGTCAGTGTCAGGTCCACCTGGGGCCCAACCAACTGCCAAGGAGAAGAAGAAAGAAGACGGGAAGGAGCTATATTTTCCAATGCCGGCAGCAGCAGGAAATGGTTTAATTCTTAAACCAAGAGGCGGTACAAGCGAAGATTTCATGTTGTATAAGTCCTCATACAGAAGACTGAAAACCCAGTTATATGCAGGGTTTGACTCACCGGAATACAACTTTGTTACATACTGTAAAGCTAATTTGATACGTCGCTGCTCAAGAGATGGCTCATCGGCCTCAACGTACAGGCTGTAAACAGGTGAAGTTCGAAAGGAGCCAAGACAAAGTCTCAGACCTTGATGGTGAACAGAATCCAAAAGTTTCAGGTTGCTTTTACAGGCTCCACCATACACAATGGAGCCACAATGAAGTTTTGACCGGATCAGTGATCGATAAAGTTGCAGGAGGGTAGCTTGGTCACCTCCCCATTTCGAATTTGAAACGACCTTCAACAAGTCAAGTGCCTTCAGGCATTTAGTTTTGAGGTATTTGATATGTGGTAGAAACGTTAAATTTGAGTCAAAAATCAATCCCAAGAACTTGGCCTCCTTTACAACTTTGATGGGAGTGCCATCCAGAGATAGTTCTGGGTCCTTATGTGGCCCATATGTTCTGCAAAAATGTATACAATTAGTTTTGGACTTCGAAAATTTGAAGCCGTTTTCAAGACACCATTTTTTTATTTTGTTTAAACACAACTGCAGTTGCCGCTCAATAGTATTCATATTTTTACCTCGGCAAGAAAAAAAATCATCCACGAAAAGCGATCCATCAATTGAATCGTTTAAAACTTTTGATAAACTGTTGATCTTGATGCTAAAAAGAGTGACAGACAAAATACTGCCTTGTGGAACACCCTGATCCTGGCTGTAATGATCAGACAGGGCAGAACCCACACGGACCTGGAACTGTCTGTCATTTAAAAAGTTGGCAATAAATTGAGGCAAACGACCTCGCAAACCAAAGTCATGTAAATCCCTCAAAATACCATGTTTCCAGGCTGTGTCATATGCTTTTTCAAGATAAAAAAAGATAGACACAGCATGTTGTTTATTAATTAGTGCATTTTTAACAAATGATTCCAGTCGCACCAAGTGATCGACAGTACTTCTGTTTTTACGGAAACCACATTGTATATCTGTAATGAGGTTATTTGTTTCCAAGTACCAAACAAGTCGATTATTTATAATGCGTTCCATGGTCTTGCAAACACAGCTCGTTAGCGATACAGACCGATAGCTCGAAGGGTCCGTATGATCGCGTCCAGGTTTAGGAATAGGGATAACTATAGCATCATGCCATGAAGAAGGAAACTTTCCAGATGTCCAGATATCATCAAATATATGTAAAAGGGTCTCTAAACATGATTCCGGTAAATGTTTCAGAAGTTGATAATGGATGTTATCAGCCCCTGTAGCAGTATCATGGGCCTGGTCAAGAGTTGTATGGGGCTCATGAATCGAAAATACCTCGTTGTAATCTTCCCCGTTATCTGAAGTAAAATTAATAGCTTTCTTTTCTTGCTGTTTTTGATACTTTTGGAATTGAGGTACATAATTCGAGGAAGAAGAATGTTGCGCCAGTGTTTCTCCAAGTTTATTGGCTATATCTGCTTTATTAGTTAATAACTGGTTTCCATCTTTGAGATGGTGAACACTAGATCTAGAGCCCTTACCTTTGATTTTCTGGATCATATTCCATACCTTAGATATAGGCGTGCGGGAATTGATATTAGATACATAGTTTTGCCAAGATTTACGTTTACTTTGCTTGAAAGTACGGCGAGCTTTAGCATTTTGGATTTTAAATTTGTTCAAATTATGAACCATAGGGTGATGACGGAAATAATGTTCGGCCTTTTTCCGTGCCTTCCTAGCTTGTTTGCAATCAGAGTTAAACCATGGTTTCCTTATGTGTGAAATTGTAGAGGACTTTGGGATACACTCATCAGCAATGGTGTTTAGTATGTCAGAGAAATCTTTTATAGCATCGGGAACATTAAGGGAACATTAAGAAAACAGTCAGGTCTAAGTTTGTCAGCACACAGGGTTTCATATAGAGCCCAGTTGGCCTTTCTAAAATTCCATAGTAATGATGGCGGAGCATCAGATGGGTTGACAGGTTTTAGTATTGTTGGGAAGTGGTCATTTCCACAGAGGTCATCATAGACTGACCACTCAAATTCACTAAATAGGGTGGAATCAGTCATTGATAAATCGAGAGCTGAATTTGTTCCCGTGCCAGGATGTAAATCTGTCTTTGAACCATCATTATAAATGCAAAGATCATTATTTGAGATGAAATCCTCCAGTAATTTACCTTTGGTGTTTGTATTAGTACCACCCCAGAGTGGGTTGTGGCCATTTAAATCACCCATGATCAAACAGGGTTTAGTTAGTTGATCATAAAGAGCTTGCAAATCACGTAACTGAACAGCAGAAGATGGTGGAAGATACAATGAACAAAGGGTAAATGCATCTTGTAATGTAAGTCGCACTGCCACGGCTTGGAGATTTGTTTTAGCGTGACTTGACTATGAATAACATTATTCCTCACCAGGATAGATGATCCTCCAGTAGCCCTGTCGCCTGGGGGAGAAAAATAATGGTATGCATTAAAATGACGTAGATCAAAATTATCCGTCTGCTTTAGATAGGTTTCTTGAATGCAGAATATTGACGGATTAAGATCCTGGATTAACAGTTGTAAGTCATTAAAATTAGTTCTGAGTCCTCTACAATTCCACTGAATTATAGACGAAGACATTATGTCTTCCGAGGAGGATATACAGGAGATCTACCCCGCGCCTTCCTTGACGGCGACAAGCTATGTGTCCTACCATTGCCATGGTCGGACACATCCATGTCCTCAAGGGATCCAAACTTATTATAAAGCTGAATCTCATCTGCTGAACCTTTAGCCAGCCTTTCACTTTGATTGATTCTGTTTAACTTTTGATTTCCTTTGACAGTTTGTTTAGCCAGAGCTTCATTTACTTTTTTTGACGAACCCGAGCCTGTTTTGTGTTTCGAAGAAGCATTTTCACTGTTAGTGTTTGTTTTATTCGATTGAGTCATAGGGCATGTATGTGTAGCAAATTCTCCGCGTTGTACAAGGTCTTCATTTGGAACCAGTTCAGGTGAGGTTGATTTTGTCCATGTCAGTTCTGTCTGACATTCAACAGAGGCTGTAGTAGGAGTTGGTCGTTTGGTAACTGAAGCATAAGAGGCACTTTGATCAAAGGATGGAACGAGTTTCTTCGCTTCAGCATAGCTAATGTTTTGAGTGTGCTTTAATTTATTCACCTCCATTTCCCTCTTCCACACCGGGCACTCTTTTGATGATGACGAATGTTTCCCAGAACAGTTGACGCATTTTTTATAGTTGCTTTCACAATCTTCTGTCACGTGGGATTGCCCTCCGCAATGACCGCAAGTTATAGAATTTAAACAAGAATGTACCCCGTGACCAAATTTTTGACATTTAAAGCATCTCAGTGGGTTTGGGATGTACTGTTCTACTTGCAGATTACAATATCCTGCTTTGATAGATTTTGGTGCAGTTGGAGATACAAATGAGAACAGGTACGTATGCGTTGGAATTACTGTTGAGTTCTGACGTCGAGTGAATCGTTTCACGTACGTGACACCTTGATCTTTAAGTTCGCACATGATGTCAAGGTCTGTCATGTCCTCCAAAAGATGATCCCTATCCCTAACAATGCCTTTACTTGAATTGAGGGTTCGGTGGATAGACACTTTAACAGGAGATTCAGCTAAACTGTCTGTTGAAAGCAGGTTGTTTGCTTGTTGTCGTTTGCTGCACTCTATGAGCAACGATCCAGATCTCAGTCTTTTGATGTTTTTGACATCACCAGCTATACCATAAACTGCTTTAGAAACAATAAACGGGTTCAATTTGATTGGTTGTTTGTCCGGAGATTCAATAACCAGAAATCGTGGCCAATAGTCTATTTGTTTGGATGTCCTGCAACTTTCAGTTGTACTTTGATCATTATCGAGTTGACGTTTCTTTTTTAAAGGGGTTTCAAGGTCCATGTTTTAGTGTATAGTTTCATCATCCGAGCTCCCCACCCGCCATGGAGTATCACAAGGACAATGCTAAAGCAAGCGGATCTCCAGCTTGCAGCACCAAGGATACTCGGATGATATACTCAAGTAGAATAATCACAAAGTAATTACTCTACCAGATTGGCCCATGAGCCACCGCCTTCTGGGCATAAGACTCTAGGCAAATTACAACACAAAATTGAAGTGACTCATTTGAAATTCAAATATATAAAGATTTAGCCAAGACATTTGAGAAACTTTTAAAAGTTTCGGAAATTTATGCATTGGAATATGCATACTCAGGGCTTGGCATGACCAGCCGATTGGTCAAACCGGACCCATTCGACCACCCGTCTAGGCGAAGTCAGGGCCAAAGTGGTGTATTGAGCAACAGGAGCACGATTGCAGGCCCCTATTGCCCTCAACCACCAGGATCCCCTCCTCTGCAACCCACGGCAAACGGGTTGGTGGACAAAATATCCCCCCGGGTCCACTACGGGGGTGTCGGCGAGCTCTTAGCGTTACCCAGCACCCACCACGAGGAGGTGGCTCGCCACGGGTGCCCGCACGCAATGAATTACTTAAAAGTTTTATAATAAAATGTATTATAGGCTATTTAAAACAAAGCTCTTTGAACATATTATCTTTTTCAACTAAGACATAAGTAAACGTACCACTTGTGAGGAAACGCAAGGTAATTGCTAGCTTCTCAACTGTCCATATAGAGTTCCTCAATAGGGTTGACTGCTTTTCAGTTTTATCTTGAATCAATTCCAGCACAAAATGGAAATTTTTCGAATCCATTCTCAGAAAATTCCTGAGTGTGAGAGGGTCTTCTTGCTCTAGTTCCCGTAAAAGGGAACAACACGCAAGGGCGGTAGGTTTGCGTAGTATCCATTGCTTAACCCAGACGGATTTGGGTTTTCTTTTCCTCTTTTTCTTTTCATTTACCAAATGTACGGCAATCCACGCCAGCGTAACGCTCGTCGCGTGATGACGCCATTTGCGTGAAAACTACGAGATTATCGCAAGATCCCAAGTCGTATTGACTTCTTTTGGTACGACTTTCAAATCTACATGTAGATACGAGAAGCTGTTACTACAAGTTATTGCTACAAGTTACTACTCGCGTTGGAACGGGCCTTAACGTAAATTAGAAATTTTTGTTTGCAAAAGTTCTGAAATTCGACAAAACTTCTTCAAAGTGCACCGCTATTGAAGAACCAGCCGTTACTTGGCAACTGCAATCAGTATGTATGGAACTGGGAATCATACTCAAGTGAGGTTAATGCTTATGAATCATTAGACCACTTTAGTTGTTAATGCTCTGTTTGGAAAATACTATACATCATTAGAAAATTCACATCGTTTTCTGTTCTGTTGTGTCATTTGACATAATTGTGTTCTTCTTTAAATATTCAAATTGCAGATGTTGTCAATAGCAATATTTAAGCTAAATGGCGTGGGTCCGTAATTCATCGAAATTCACATTTTGTTTTCTGTGTTGATGTGTAAATTGACATAAATGTGCTCACTGGAAACAGTTCCACGACTTCCCTCTTTAAATATTCATATTGTAGAGACTTATTTGAAATCTAAAACACATCTTGTGTAGTCGTCGACAGCTGGCTGATCATGTGTCCTTCAAGATAGGATCACATTTTAGCAACGGCCCATTTCCATACTTTCCGTCCCATTTGGAGAATTAATAGTCAATGGGAAGTCTTGGTGACTTACACAAGTTTCCTGAGCCATGCTATTTGAAGAATGATACTTACAATTGTTTACACATATGTAACTATTTTGTAGGGTTGCACATTGTATCTGGAATGTTTTAGAAGGTCATGCTTGACCAAACGCAACCAGATATGAATTTGGAGGGATTTTGACTATTTGCAGACCTCCGCCATACTCAGCTGAAATATTGCTGAGTACAGATTAAACCTACCCCCCCCCCCTCACTCATTCACAGATGGACAGATGATGAGGGGTAATGCTAATCGTTGGTCAAAGATATAACTGACTTGTGGATAACTCCTTGTTTGGGGGCAGGAGTAACTCTGGGGTGTCGGCTAGCTCACGGGTCAAAGGGACGGACCTAAGGAGCGGTCTTACTTGGGGATATTTAGTGGACATATGCATAGAAATGTATATTGTTAGTACCTTGATCATTTAAGGTATTGAGACGTGTCTGGTTAAATCTTTGTCACTAAATGTTCTGAGGAACCGTTACCATAGCAGGACCATGTAAATGTAGATTGATGATGTAAGTAAAGTTAGCCCAACTGTATATGCTCCTAGAAGCACAGTAGAATGAGGTATGACCAACAAGGATATCAACAGTACCCATAAGTGATGGGTCCAGCCCGAGTGAAGATACATCTAGCCAAAGATACATCTAGCTCAGTCATTTAAGGTGGGCGTATGGGTGTAGTGTTAAATTAACGGTGCACGCAAATATTAATATTCAGACTCCAAGATGATGGCCTGCAATCATTGAGTCTTGTGTATAATGAACATCCATCACCGCATGTGGGATATTATGATGTGCTCCAACCAAGACAGTGATCCTTTCACCCAGTCCGCTTGGTTCTCTCTGATACTGTTTAAGACTGTGGAAGAACAAGGGACGGTCTGCGGTTTCATTTATCAATAAAGACAAAGACCCAGAAAACGTATGGCTATGTCAAAACATTGATATCTATATCTATGAAAAGAGAGCTAGTTTGACATATTACTTTTCCTCTTGGAAAACCCTTCTGAAACAAATGATGTCATTATGTTGATATCTCGTCGTGCAGCACATCGATACTGTGTTGTGTGACCAATCAGGTATTCAGAAGCCCTTTGGCTGAGAGGAGCAACTGACACGTACTCTCTGCATATTCATGACAATCGTTGCAGCCTTCTGTGTTCTTGTGTTTGCCGTATACTTCAAGCTAGATTTCTTGTACTGACTGTCTACCCGGTGGAAGCTTCTACCGATAGGTGGTCAGATCTTTTGTTCACTGTGTATCAGGTGGTAGTCTGTAAACACAGGCGTTCATAACTTTGGGTTCACTATCTACTTGGCGATAGCCTTCAGACATTAGTGAAAATAGTCTTTGCATTCGCCGTGATTCTTGAGCCTCGTGGCAGTCGTGCGGCATCTCACGGGTGGTGATTTGAATAGCTCTCAAACATGGCACCGAGGTATATGAGCGACCGTCTGAAACTACTCTTGGCATCACCGGTTTTGCTGATGTTTATGATTTCAACAGGAAGAACGAAGCAGTATACACCTAAGAGGACGGAGAGTTGTGTTATGAAGAACATTGGCGTCAAGCTTTGTCAGCTTAAATGTGCTGAACATAGTCAATATGTGTATAATGAATACGATGTTGAGACTTTAACCTGCCGTTTATCAACAAATGAATCAACGATAGAACAGATGGACGGAAATGCCAATCTTGCACGGAGTCACTCACGCGTAAGTAAACATTTCCAAAGGCTTGTCTTAAATGGGTGCTCAATAAGCAAATGTATCACACATGTAGTTCCTGGTGCATTTTGGAATTATCTGAGGATCTTTTATAATTTTGTGTGTATGTTAATTTTGTTTTGGTTTTTTGTTTGTTTGTTTTTTCTTTCTTTTTTTTTGTTTCTTTCTTTTTTTTTGTTTCTTTCTCATTACCTGTCCGACCTTTCTAATTTTCTTGCCGACTTGTTAGTTGTTTTTTTTTATTCCAACACAGCCGACTCGAACCTGAAACCTACCACATTGTCATATAAATTTGCTTATCTTTAAATCAGAATTTTAATAACGTTTACAACAGATGAAAATCAAAAACATTATTGAGAAAATTTTGACTTCATTAAATATATTCCCGACCAAGCGACCCATGCTGAGAACTTGGTGGACATGCGAAACACAAACGTTGATGCCATGGCTTTCACGTGCCGACTGCAACATTCTCTAGACAGGTTTTATAATTGAGTGTTTGAGCTGGCAAAATAGTACTGCCCATAAAGCAGAAGTAGTCAGATGGTCATATCTTATGTCATACAGGAATTTGGGACAGGCTTAGTTTCTCAATATATCAAGAAATGAAACACATAAATTGCACTCGAGGTGATAAAACGGTAAAAAGGAGTGGTTGGTCTGACCATTATCAGATTTATTGGCATAATTGATCTGGCTATTTGAACTAAGTCAAATCATTAATAAATTTAAACTGCTCGACAAACTTCTTGTTTTCAATTTGCAGTTTGTATACAGCTTTAGAAATGTATGTGAAAATATTCTGTCCCCAATACAAGTGAACTCAGATCAGAGATATTTCCTTACAGTTGCTTCTTGTGGAATTATGATGATTACCACCCACCCATCAAACGAAATGAAAAAAAAAACGCGTGTTTTCAAACATCACAACAAAAAGCACCATCCGTAAAATGTCCGTTTTTAACAGAATGATTTTTATTTCGGTGTGTAGTGTCACAGAATATACAATGCAATGCATGTGAAAGTTCGGGATCAGATAGCCTCAATAATGGGTATTAAAGGTTGATCGCTGTCTGTCGATTATTCACTGTATCTGGAATATTGTTTCAGTTTGTTTATCTCTATCTGCTGTGTCCATATTGGACACTCTTTTGAAAAAGAGAAAATGGTCTCCTGAACATTTAGTACATTTCTTATAACTACTGTCACAATCTTCTGTTGTGTGTGTCTTCTCACCACAGTGAGCACACACAACAGACAATTTGCAAGTATTGACGCCATGTCCAGACGTTTGGCAATTGAAACATCTCAGTGGATTCAGAATATATGTTTCTACTTTGATATAACAATAGCCAGCCTTTAGGAGCAGTCGGAGTGGAGAAAGAAAACAAATAGGTGTTTGTTTGTTGGATCTCATGGTGTTTACGGGTAGTGAAGCGTTTTACATACAACACACCTTGTTCCTTCATCTCTGAGGCAATAACAATTTCCAGCACATCAGCAAAAAGGCGGTCTCGGTCTCCACTATGCCTTTGCTGGTGTTAAGCGTTCGGTGGGCAGAGACTGATACGGGAATCCCGACAAAAGATTTAGTTGACAGGAGGTTATTTGCCTGTTGTCTTTTACTACATTCAATAAGAAGTGAACCAGTACGCAAACGTCTAACGTTTTTAACATCTCCTGCTATGCCTTGTACGCCTTTTGAAAAAGGGTTCAGCTTCAAAGGAGTTTTGTCAACAGTCTCAAGTACTATAGAACGTGGCTCAAGTCTCAAGTACTATATCGCCAAGAGTCAATATATGTGGACGGTCTTTGTTCATTAACATCAGGATCCGTGTCAAGAGGACGTTTTCTCTTGGTGATAGGGGTTTCGTAATCCATAGTTAGTGTTTTAAGGTTCAATTTGAACGGAGTATCACAATGACAATGCTAAAAACAAGTGGGTCTCCAACTTGCAGCACCAAGGATACTCGGATGATATACTCCATCAAAAAATCAAAAAATCAATTTCTTTTAAAAAACCAATAATTAAATGAACACTAACGCTGGTAAAAAGATCCTTCATCGTTTTAACTCTAAAATACATATCCCCTGTGATGGAGAATTCGACACAGTCAAGCAGAATATGCTTGACCGTGACTCTCTCATCACAAGGGATACAAAATGGAGGATCCTCACCTTTTGACAGGTATTCATGAGTATATCTAGTGTGGCCAATACGACATCGTCGTAGTATGACCTCTTCAAATCTGGACTGACAACCCAAGTGGGTATAACCAATGTAGGGTTTTATCTCATGTAATCTATTTATACCCACTTGGCTGTCCCACTTCTTCTGCATCAGATCACGGATATAAGATCTAATGGTAGCTTTATAATCAGTGTAGGGAATAAGAAGTGGTGTCACAGATTTGTTGAGTGCTGCCTTAGCAGCAAGATCGGCCATTGCGTTACCAGAAATGCCTACATGGCTGGGTAACCAACAGAAGACGATGTCGTATTGGCCAGTAGCAAGATTATTATACAGTTCAATAATTTCAAAAGTGGATGTTTACAAGAAAGATTTTAAATAGTCTGAAGGGAAGAAAGAGAGTCTGAATAGATTATATATTGTTTACGTTTCGGGTGTCTTTGAATATATTTAAGAGCTGTTAATATGGCGTTAGCTTTTGCTGTAAAAATAACTATTATCTGGTAATCTAGAAGATATTGTTCTGGATCCAATGACAGTGGCACAAGCCACAGCGCCACCGTCCTTGGATCCATCTGTAAATAAGGGTTTGTAATTTCTATATTGATGTTTTAATTGATGATATTCTTGTTTATATTGTAAGTCATTTGTTTCTGATTTTTTAAATGATGTTAAGGTTAGGTCAACTTGTGGCCTAACCAATTGCCAACGAGGAGAAGAAAGAAGACGGGAAGGCGATATACTTTCCAGCTCAATGCCGGCAGAAGAAATAAATGGTTTAATTCTGTGCCCAAGAGGGGGGACAAGTGACGACTTTTTGTTATACAAATCCTCATAAAGCGGATTGAACACACATTTATAGGCAGGGTTAGATTCGTTAGAATATAATTTAGTAATGTATTATAAAGACAGTTTTATACGACGTTGAGTAAGAGATGGTTCATCGGCCTCAACGTAAAGACTATCAATAGGTGAAGTTCTGAAAGACCCAAGACAAAGTCTTAGACCTTGATGGTGGACAGAATCAAGAAGTTTAAGATTGCTTTTGCAGGCTCCACCATATATGATGGAGCCATAATCGAGTTTCGAACTGACCAGTGATCGATATAGGTGTAAGAGGGTAGCCTGATCCCCTCCCCACTTTGAGTTGGAAACAACTTTCAACATGTCAAGAGCCTTCAGGCATTTAGTTTTAAGAGATTTAATATGAGGCAGAAATGTTAAGTGGGAGTCAAAGATTAGGCCCAAGAACTTGGCCTCCTTTACAACTTTGATGGGAGTGCCATCTAGAGATAGTTCAGGGTCCTTATGTGGTTTATATTTTCTGCAAAAATGTATACAATTAGTTTTGGATTTAGAAAATTTAAAGCCGTTTTCAAGACACCATTTATTTATTTTGTTTAAACAAAGCTGCAGTTGCCGTTCAATGGTATGCATATTTTTACCACGGTAAGAAATATTAAAATCATCCACAAATAACTTTTGATAAACTATTTATCTTGATGCTAAAAAGTGTGACAGACAGAATACTGCTTTGTGGAACACCCTGATCCTGATTGTAATGATCAGACAGGGTAGAACCCACTCGAGCTTGAAACTGTCTGTCATTTAAAAAGTTGGCTATGACCTCGCAAGCCACAGTCATGTAAATCCCTCAAAATGCCATATTTCCAGGTTGTGTCATATGCCTTTTCAAGATCAAAAAAGATAGACACAGCATGTTGTTTATTAATTAGTGCGTTTTTCACAAATGATTCCAGTCGCACTAAGTGATCGACTGTACTTCTGTTTTTCCGGAAACCACACTGTATATCAGTTATAAGTTATTTGTTTCCAAGTACCAAACAAGTCGATTATTTATCATGCGTTCCATGGTCTTGCAAACACAGCTAGTTAAAGAAATCGGACGATAATTAGATGGATCCGTATGATCACGTCCAGGTTTAGGTATTGGTACTACTATAGCGTCACGCCATGAAGAAGGAAATTTACCTGAAGTCCAAATATCATCAAAAATATATAAGAGCGTCTCTAAACAGGACTCAGGTAAGTGCTTAAGGAGCTGATAATAGTATGTTATCAGCTCCTGTAGCAGTGTCATGAGCTTGATCAAGAGCAGTATGGAGTTCATGAATAGAAAATGTTTCATTATAATCTTCCCCATTATCCGAATTGAAAGTAATAGTTTTCTTTTCTTGTTGCTTCTGATATTGCTGGAATTTTGGTACATAATTAGAAGAGGAAGAATGTTTAGCGAGGGTTTCACCCAGCTTATTAGCAATATCTGATTTATCAGTAAGTAATTGATCTCCATGTCTAAGATGATGGACACTAGATTTAGCACCTTTACCTTTGATTTTCTGGACCATGTTCCATACCTTAGACATGGGTGTCCGAGAATTTATTTTAGATACATAATTTTCCCAAGATTGGCGTTTGTTCTGTTTAAAAGTACGCCGCGCTTTAGCATTCAAAAATTTAAATTTATTTAAATTATGCACCATAGGATGGCGACAGAAATAATGTTCAGCTTTTTTCCTTGCCTTCCTAGCTTGTTTGCAGTCATCGCTGAACCATGGTTTTCGAATATGTGGAACTGCAGAGGACTTTGGTATACACTCATCAGCTATGGAATTCAGTTCCTCAGAAAAACATTTAATAGCATCAGGAACGTCAATAAAACGTTCGGGTTGAAGTTTTTCTGCACACAATGTTTCATATAAAGTCCAGTTAGCCTTTAAAAAATTCCTCCTTGCTGATGGAGGTACATCAGATGGAGTTACAGCTTTTAATATAGTAGGAAAATGGTCACTTCCACATAGGTCATCGTGGACTGACCATTCGAATTCATTTAGTAGTTCTGAAGTTGTCAATGACAAGTCAAGAGCAGAATAGGTCCCTGTACCAGGGTGTAAATATGTGTTGGAACCATCATTATAAATACATAAATCATTGTCAGAACAAAAGTCCTCCAACAATTTACCTTTAGCGTTTGTAGTTACACTACCCAAGAGTGGGTTGTGGCCATTTAAATGTCCCATTATAATACAGGGCTTTGGGAGTTGATCATATAGAGCTTAAAGATCAGTTTTGGCAAACGCCGAAGACGGTGAAATATAAAGAGAGCATAATGTAAATGCTACATGTAAAGTAATTCTCACAGCAACAGCCTGCATATTAGTAATAAGTGGAACAGGGCTATGAATAACGTTTTGTCTGACTAGAATAGATGATCCTCCAGTGGCCCTATCACCCGGAAGTGAAAAACAATGATATGCATTAAATTGACGAAGGTCAAATGTATCTGTTTGTTTTAAATATGTCTCTTGTAGACATAACGCTGAAGGTGTAAAATCTTGGACTAATAGCTGTAATTCATGTAAATTAGTCCTCAATCCTCTGCAGTTCCACTGTAAAATATTATTGGAATAAACTATCTTTTCGGTGGGTTAATAGGGGATCTACCCCTTACCTTTTTCCAGGGCGACAAGCTATGTGCCCTGGGATGGAAGTTTTCCGACACTTCCATGGCTTCAAGCGATCCGTATTTATTGAATAATTTTACCGGATTTTCTGAACCCTTCTGGGGTCTGACACTCTTTTTTGAAGATTCTGTTCTGGAGTCAGTTTTACTTTGAACAATATTCTTCGAGCTTGTTTTTGATCGTGATTTGTGAGTTGACTGAGACAAAGATTGTTCTCCAGATAGAGATGAAGTCTGACTACAGGACTGTGACCCGGCTTTAGATACCACCGGAGTGTTGACAGAAGATGTCATGGTTTGGGTAGACTGTTCGGGTGCAACAAACTGAGCATTATTTGTCTTAACCCACGTCAAATCTGTCTGGCAATGTATTGACGAGGTAGTTACTTTTGAGGTATATTCAGGAGTTCGTACAACTGATGCAAATGATTCAGTTTGTGCTGCAGATTCGACAAGTTTTTTAGCGTCAGAAAAGCTGATGTTCTGGGTGAATTTAATTTTATTGATTTCCATTTGTTTTTTCCAGACTGGACACTCTTTGGCGAAAGACGAATGATTTCCCGAACAATGTGTACACTTTTTATGGTCACTGTTACAGTCTTCTGTGACATGAGTATTCTCACTACAGTGGGCGCATGTTATGGGCTTGGTACAAGTGTTAACACCGTGCCCATACCTTTGACATCTAAAACATCTCAAAGGATTTGGGATGGACACGTCCACAGAAATATTACAGTAACCTGCTTTAACAGACTTTGGAGGATTTGGCGATGAGAAGGAGAACAGATAAGTATTTGTTTGGACCGTTTCATTGTTTCTGCGGATCGTGAATCTTTTAACACAAATCACTCCCTGATCTTTCATCTCAGAAGCAATATCTAACTCTGACATATCAGCAAACAATCCATCTCTGTCTCTGGTTATGCCTTTACTGGTATTCAGAGTCCTGTGGGCAGTGATAGAGACGGGAATTCCAACAAATACTTCTGTTGACATGAGGTTCTTTGCTTGCTGTTTTCTGCTGCATTCAACCAACAGAGAGCCTGAACGCAAGCGTCTAACGTTTTTAACCTCACCTGCAATGCCATGTATACCCTTGGAAATGGCAAAAGGGTTAAGTTTCAGTGGCGTCTTGTCTACAGTTTCAAGAACTAGAAATCGTGGCCAATAGTCGATTGAGTTGGAAGGTCGTTGGTCGTCATCATCGTTGTCAAGTTGACGTTTATTGCGTTTTTGGGGGGTTTGGTATTCCATAGGTAGTATATATGTTTCATCATCCGAGCTCCCCACCCACCACGGAGTATCACAAAGGACAATGCTAAACACAAGCGGGTCTCCAACTTGCAGCACCAAGGATACTCAGATTATATACTCCAGCAGAAAAACCAAAAGATTAATTCTTCCACCAGATTGGCCCATGAGCCACCGCTTTCTGGGCATAAGACTCAAGGCAGAATTCATGTAAACAAAATTCAAGTCAAATAATATTCTGAACAAAGGGTGCCAAGACTAAAGTTTAAACAATTCCAAATCAAATTTTGGGCAATTACATATTATCTATGCACAGGGCTTGGCATGACCAGCCGATTGGTTGAACCGGGCCCATTCAACCACCCGTCTAGGTGAAGTCAGGGCCAAAGTGGTGTATTGGGCATTAGGAACACTGGTCCTGCTCCCATGCCCTCAACCACCAGGATCCCTTCATCCACCGACACAGGGACGCAACCCACGGCAAACGGGTAGGTGGACCAAATATTCCCCCGGGTCCACTACGGGGGTGTTGGCGAGCTCTTAGCGTGACCCAGCACCCACCACGAGGAGGTGGCTCGCCACGGGTGCCATATCTATTACGAAATGTGACCCATCATAATTATTATTCCAAACACTAAATGCTGTGGCCCAATAATAATTATTACTTAATTAATATAAACAATATACAGAAAATACACACTCGTAACAACTGACAGTGACAGTGACAGTGACAGTGATCGAGATACAAGAGCACCACCCAACTTTTCATATTTAGTGTGCAGTGCGGAGAACATGAACACTGACCGTATTCCGCAGCCTGATAATATTTCACAACTCTTTCAACCAGCTGTTTTTACTAACTCATTAGATTTAACTTGCACTTGGTTTGAATTGTTGAATAAAATAAGTTCTGGATCCTACAAACATACACTGATACCCATAAACAAATAAAGAAGATATGTAGATCTACGCCTACTATTGTTACGGTTAAGAATTTACCGCGACAAACTATTTGCGAAAGACCGTTGTAAACCAGCAAAACAGAACAAAGACAAGTTGTTTACGTTCAAATTCTATATTGTTAAACCACGAGAGCAAGTTATACAAGAGTCACAAGTCAATATAACAATGCAGACTTCAGGTACAATTCAAGAGAGACAAAATCTAAGTCAGTGGGTCACAAAAATACAATATATAAAACTCACCAAAGTCTTGATGTGAGAGGGAACAGCTATGGCAAAATGTAAACAAAGCGATCGGTGCGACAGCAGATAATGTAGACAGGATTTCGAGCGTTGGCAGTATATCCAAGCGTGGCTGAGATGTAAATCCAGCAGACATGAATGAATATCAGTGAGAGTGTCCGCCCTCCACACGGCAACCAGCCTATTTATACATAAACTAAGTCATTTCTCGAATGTTCGGGCACAAACGACTATCGTCAACACTGTAGAATGTACTCGAAACAGTATCCCGGAAGTGAAACATCGAAAACTAGGAGCAGGTAAATTCCGGATTGCTAAAAGTGTTGACCTGATATTAAAACGAAATGTGACCCATAATATTTACTATTCAAAACACTAATCATTGTGACCCAATAATAATAATTAATACTGAATTAATGACAAAATATTCAGGAAATACACACTCATAACACTATATTGATATCAGTATACGCTCGTAGGAAGAGGGCCGTAGCATTTTTAGTAGTTTAGTAGTAGTAGGAGTATTTTGGGCGTTTCAAGAAGGACCTTGTAGAGTCTCCTCTTGTTTCGAATCCTCCTAATGATATAGAGGAGCTTGTAGACCTGTTCAATGCCACGTTGAAAACTTTGCTGGACAAACATGCTCCAGTAAAATTGAAGAAGGTGGTTCCCAAGGGCGCTGCACCATGGTATAACTCTAAGATATTAAGTGCCAAGAGGGCGAAGCGTATAGCTGAACGTCGCTGGCGCAAGTCCAGACTGGTGATCCATCGTCAGTTGCATTGTACTCCCCGGAACTATGTCGCAAAATGTATCAAAACTGCGAAATCAGAGCATACACATAGCGAGATTGAGGCAAACTCTCAAAGCCCGAAACATCTATTTTCCACACTGTTTAAGCTCTTAGGGAAAACAAAAGACGTGACTTTACCACAAGGCGACCTTCAAATTACTGCTGATCGGTTCAACTCATATTTCACGGAGAAAATCACCAAGTTACGCCATTCTATGGGTGCGGTGTGTCAGAATATATCGTCCAAAGAATTTACTGGTCAGCCGCTATTGTCTTTTGATCCTGTCAGTGATGTTGATATTAGGAAGATCATTATGTCCTCCAAGATAACTTCTTGTCCCTTGGATCCTGTACCCACCAAGTTCTTCGTGAAAATTCTTGACACTCTTCTACCCACAATCACCAGTTTTATCAACAAAAGTCTGGAAACCGGCATCTTTCCACCCAGCTTCAAAACCGCTGTGATAAAGCTACTTATAAAGAAGCCTTCATTAGATTCTGAACAGTATAGACCAGTTTCAAACTTATCTTTTTTGTCTACAGTGCTAGAGAAAGTTGTGAAACACCAGTTAATTCATTACCTGAACAAATTTCAGTTAATGGATAAGCACCAATCTGCGTACAGAGCATCACACAGAAACAGCTTTGGATTGCGTATTGGACAAAGTCATTACTGCTGTCGACTACAACAACATTGCCTTGCTTGTTATGCTGGACCTTTCGTCTGCTTTTGATACAATTGACCATGACAGGTTGATGAATCGACTACATACTGAATTTGGTATCTCTGGAATTGTTCTAAACTGGTGCCTATCCTACCTGTCTAACAGGTCTCAGTATGTGCAAATTGGTGATCTCCAATCATCTCCCTCAGTGCTAAAATGCGGGGTACCCCAGGGTTCTGTGTTGGGGCCAGTCCTCTTCACGATGTATACAAAATCTTTGGGTCACCTTATTGCACAGCACCAGGTCATTAGCCATTTCTATGCTGATGATGCACAACTGGTTGACAAAATGGATTAGTTTGAGGAAAATCAAACCTCCACCATATACAACATGGAGTTGTGCCTCAGTGACGTCAAGTCATGGATGACATCAAATATGCTGAAAATGAATGACAGTAAAACAGAGGCTATACTGTTCGGTCCACCTGCCAGGTTGAAAAAGTGTCGCTTTGATCATCTTCAGATTGGGGACACTTCCATCCCTTTCTCCACTGCTGTGAGAAATCTGGGAGTCTACTTGGACAACAGTCTCTCCATGGAAATTCACATAAATCAGCTGTGCAAAACTATTCATTATCATCTCCGTAATATATCCAGCATTCGCCACCAACTCACCCAAGACACCGCGGCTCTGCTTGTTCGCTCCCTCATACTATCAAGGTTGGACTATTGCAACAGTCTGCTCACACGTGTCTCCAAACCCCAGATAAAGCGCCTGCAATCTCTCCAAAATAAAGCTGCCCGTCTTGTTACCCGCTCTAAGCCCTCCTGTGACATACATTTTATTCTGGACTCCTTGCACTGGTTACGGATCCATGAAAGAATCGATTTCAAGATACTTACTTTCGCTTACCAGTGTCTTTATTACCAGTGTCTTAATTCCATGGCGCCCTCTTATCTATGTGATCTTCTCACACCATGCACTCCTGCTCGTATCCTTAGATCCAGTAACAAACACCTGCTGGATCCTCCACCATTCAACCTCAAGACATTTGGTGCTCGCTCTTTTGCTTCTGTTGCAACTGCACTATGGAACTCACTTCCACTCAAACTACGTGCAGCTCCATCTCTTCAAGCTTTCAAGCGTAACCTCAAAACACACCTTTTCAGCTGATACAAACCATAACTTTCTTGAAACTTGTATTTACAACCCCTTTTTCTCATGTGTCCTTTATATGTTATTTTTAACTGTTTTGTGTGCGCTTTGAGCATGCCCCTAAGTGGCATGGAGCATTGCGCAGTATACGTACCCCCATTATTATTATCATTATTAGTACAGGCCTCTATGTCAACGTTACTTATTAAGACTGTCTTATTTCCGCTTTTATTATAGAACCTTGACTTATCACAGAATTGCAAATAATGCGTGTAAGCGCACACACAAACACACACAGACAAACAAATAAAAAAATAAAATGAAACAAAAATTGTATTCAATTCCACTGAAGGGTTCTCGTTTCACATGCTCTCAGAAGGTGTGAAAACCTCAAAATGAAAATGATGAATGGAGTGAGTGATAAAAGCAGTAACGATAATGACAACTGAATCACTCGAAGGGTACTATGGGTCATATATATATATTCATAAATATATATTCAAAATTATATTATTAGATGAGGTATAGAGTACAACATAACCTGATTCTTCTTTCTCCCTTTTCGAGGTTCCGTCTGCTATTTGCAACGCAGGTCAACGATACTTGAAGACTCGATCTGGAAAAGGGGTTAGCGTACAAGGTAATATCCAGTATGTTTGATATGATCGCTCATATACTCACCTAACATGATTCGAAGCTCTTCATCTATTGTCTCTGTATGTATTTGTCATGACATTTTTTGTCACCATTTATGTTTTCCGAACATGCTACACCAGTGCACATTTTCTGGTGTTTCACGTCCATCTTAGAACTGATACAAATGGTTGCGAAAAAGACTTAGATCTGTGACTAAAGTTAAATACGGGAGTGACAATGTTACTTTATATCTGTGGCCAGCACTAAAGTCCAGCGACTTACAAGTTGAAAACATTCGAGACCAATGAATCAAGTCCCTGTCCAGCCTAAAAAGAAGGAGCTTTTTATCAGTGATCAATGATAAACCAGTAGTGGTCTTAATTCATCTTACATCTGAGGCTATATTAGCTTCGGAAACATGGAAGCTCACTTATGGTAGAGACCAATGCTACAATACATTTTCCTGTGTTCACTTTACAACCGAGACAGACATTAGCCATAGACAGCTGCAATTTCCTGCCGTCATCTCAGATCATTTCTTGTCAAGGGAACTTCAGTTTCGACCTGCACAGGTGCTTCTTAACCTCTTTGTATCTGAGACCAGTGTTAACCAAAGGGAGTTATCAGTTCCACTCATGTTTCCCAGTTGCACTCATAACTCAGACAAACGCCAGCAGTGTGATATGGCATGAGGCTAAAGATAAATACATAGTCTTTATATTCAGTATTGTAACTTGCGCTCAAACAGAAACGCCTTAGATCCACAGCAACTACAGCCTGTTTGGGTTCAAATGAGAATGATTAATGTTTAGGTAACACGAAATTGGGATTTCCACTTCTCACATGGCTGAGAAACTGCTGTAGGAGCATCACCACCTCTTTCCTGGCCAGTAGAGTGCATCTAAATATATCACGGATGACATTCAGTCTCATTCATGTTATCAGTCTCGTAATCAGAATCGCCCGTGACGTCACCTAACGTCGCCACTATGGAAGGAGCGGAAGCTTCATGCAAGCCATTACATTACCAGTAGCTTCGTTCTACATCACCCACCACTTTGGCCTCTTCATCAACTATGACTCTGCTGCGTCATTCGTGTTCAACTGTTTAGACATCTAGTAGTCTATAGGCTGGCATGCAACATGACCTATGGCAATGTCCCATATAACTCGATAGCATTAAGATCACAGTGACTCGTAATACAGTGTGATTCTGACTTCTAATGTAATCATCCAAGATGTTTAAGCAATGATGGAACGAACTCGGATCATTCGCCATTCCCACCATGGAATATACAACCGGGACAGTTATAATATATGACCGGCTATCTCTTTCGGTGATCCACGGGCTGACATGCCCAAACGTTTTTGTAAGAGCGTTGACCTAGACACCCTAGCCAAGTGAGATGTCGCTCGATGTGAGCGACAAGAGGATATGTAAGACAAACGTTCTTGCAAGAGTGTTTGACATAGATACAAAGTCAACAAAGTGGTTACTAAGTGTAGTTTCTCCACCCTCTGAAAATAAAGCCTTGAGATTTCAGAGTTAAGCTATCAGAGACCACAGGTCAATAATATATCTAAGTAAATATATATAAATATATATAAGTAAATATATCACATCTCATCCAAGTATCACATCTAAGCCATTGCGATTTATGACCACAATTACACATTAATAAACGGTTGTTGTTTTTCCTGTGACTTTATTTTCTGTTGAAAATTTTTATGACTGACTTTCTTTCCGATCACCTCCTGCCCTACCATACTGTTTTTCCCTCGAGGGAAGGTTGCGGGGAAAAACACAAGGTATACGGACTGACTTCAGAAATATATACATGTAACTACTGTTCATTGAATATATGGGGTACAGCATATTGTAAAACATTAAATAACTATTAAATTAGTTGATGTAAAAATACCGACAACATGAGGTTTGACCTATGTCGGAGAGTGGGAGGAATAGTCTAGATCCATTCATAGAGATGTCGTTATGACACCTAAACTTACAAACGGCCGTAACAATTTGTCAGTGTTTCTCCCTGGACACATTCTCTGTTCTGGTTTCTGATAATTGCAATGCGCGAAAAGAGGGAACTCGACAGAATTTGTTCTTGACAGGTTTGGCAATAATATTAAGCAGCTACAAGTATTTTGCTTACATTAAGTATATACCTCAAATGTATTGCTACACATCGATAACTGATTCAAATAGAAAGTAAACGGCTACACATATGATAAACTTGGCGTGTCGGTACCAGTGGAAATTCGCATAACAATTTGTTTCAGTTTCAGTTTCTTTATTTTCGGTTTTGTAGGCCGGTGGCCCCTGTACAAAAAGGAAAACAATTTACAACATAAAGAGTAGCAAATTACATAGACGGAATTGAGTTAACTTGTAGCAGAGGATGTAATGGAATTTCTAAAAGTAAGGGCTTCCTTAATATATTTGGAACCGTTAGAAAGTGTGTGGATACAAGTACTACTTATGAAACAAAAATATTTAGTCTGTTTGCTATCCATTCTAGAATATGGAAAATACCTATCCCTAATAAAATCATATGCTTTGCATTCAAACATGAAGTGCATTTCATCTTCTTTCGAGCCACAGTCACACATTTTACATATCTTATCAAAATTAGTATCTCGAATATTACATCTTAAAGGAAGTGCATGTAGTCTGAGCAAACATACATTTCTTCTGATAGCTATTTGATTGATGGAAGAGACATAATATTCAGTATTTAACAATGACTTAACTTTTTAAAGGTATCTTAAATGGACAGATTCTCTGATATTACCGAGAATACGTTGCTTATCACAATCAAGAAGTCTTTTCCTAAAAAGGGAAATGAAATGGGGAATATCACCAACATCCTGACTATACCATACATACCCGAAGCCATGAGCATTTAAAAGATATTTAGCCGATGTTGGCCAAGTCACTCGACCATCTGTATCTAATTTCTTCATGAGTAAATAACGCTGTTTGGGGTAACGATCCTCCGACATCCTTAACAATTTACACCAATACATGATGCACCTTTGGTAGTAAATCACATAAATATTTGATCTACCACATTCTGCTAAAATACCATTACTGGAGACATGTTTTCCAACGCCAACAACATATTTACAGAAATTAGTATGAAACATTTTGATCGATTTCCTTTCCTCAAATCCCCAGATTTCGGAGCCGTATAATAAGACTGGTTTAACTTTGCTATCAAATAATTTGAACATTAACTTTACAGGCATGTTAGGGTATTTATGAAATAATACCTTCAGAGAGAAAAGTGCCTTTTCCAGGACAACCGAGTAGAAAATAGAATACCAAGGTAATTATAGTATGTTGAAGTTTGGATTGGAATATCATTGTAAAACCATTTTTCATTACCATTGCGAAATACCAAAACCTGTGTCTTATCCATTAACCTCCAGATCCCAAGAGCTACAGTAGTTATGTAAAATATGTATCTTTCTCTGCAATCCTATGACAGTATCATCAGTGAGTGAGTGAGTGAGTTTAGTTTTACGCCGCACTCAGCAATATTACAGCTATATGGCGGCGGTCTGTAAATAATCGAGTCTGGACCAGACAATCCAGTGATCAACAACATGAGCATCGATCTGTGCAATTGGGAACCGATGACATGTGTCAACCAAGTCAGCGAGCCTGACCACCCGATCCCGTTAGTCGCCTCTTACGACAAGCTGAGTCGCCTTTTATGGCAAGCATGGGTTGCTGAAGGCCTATTCTACCCCGGGACCTTCACGGGTCGACAGTATCATCAAATAAATTAAGATCGTCGGCGTACAGCAGCAGAAGTAAGTCAACATAATCGGATCCCACAAAGATAGATTAGACCTGAATCCTGCAGCATGAGCTGAAATTCTGTTATAAACATCGCAAAGAGAAACGGGCTTAAAATACAACCCTGACGTACGCCACTTAATGATTGGAAATATCTACCAACTGACAGATGGGAATGGCGAACTGACACCAATATTTTGGAATACATATCCCTTAGAACTGAGATTAAGTTGCCCCTTATCCCTTAGCCTGAAACGTGAGTACCAAAGTAGTGTCCTCTTAACGGAATCAAAAGCCTTTTGGAAGTCTACAAACAAACAATAAAAACGACCACCACCTTTAGAAAGATACTTTTGAATGAGACATTGCAATGCAAATATATTACCTGCAGTAGAGTAACCTTTACAGAACCCAGCTTGTGCCTCGGGAATTTTAGCGTAAACTTCTGCGAATCGCTGAAGACGGTTATTTATTACAACACAAAACAATTTACCAAGAACATCCATTAACGAGATACCCCTATAATTATCAACATTATTAACACTACCTTTCTTATGCAAAGGCATAATAATACCCTTTGATCACTCCCGTGGATACGTGCCAGACGCAAGTACTCTATTGAAGATAAGTAACAAATACGGACATAGAAGACGAACGCAGCAAATAATCATCTCAGTCTCGATACCGTCTGGTCCTGCAGCCTTGCCGCGCTTTAGACATTTTACAGCAGCTTCAATCTCATTATGGTTGATGTCATCGTTCAAAATACAGTCAATATAATTATCATAATCAACATCAGTATCATGGTCAAGACATTGATCGATATTATCTAACAACGTTTCAGCATCATTGATCAGCACAGTGTCCACAATAACATTAGTAATATTACATACATCCTTAAAATATTCTGTCCACTGTGCGCAGCTTATATTGGGGGACTGGCTACGAGAATATATCAACGATTTGACCCTAGTCCAAAACCTTTTGCTGTCATTATTCGCAGATAGGGTCACAAGTTCGTTGATCTGATATTCGTCAGATTCTACTAAGTCTTTCTTCTTTCTACACGTGTTTCGGCATGCATTCCCGATTTCACAATACTCATTTAGTTTATCTTTATCACAAGAAAGCCTGAATTCATTCAAATATGACATTTTAGGTTTTTTCAGTTTTTCACAATCGTCATCGTACCATAAATTAGATTTGAGTTGTTGGGTGTTATGCCGTTTTGCCTGTAAGCCACAACAAGCTGCGCAAGCTTGAAGAGTGTTCGTAAGTCTTTCCACTGCAGAATCTATACTCAGGTTCAACAACTCACCACACTGGTCTACACTGAAGTCAGTTAACAGATTACGTAAACAATCAATAAACCTCTCCTTGCAATCATCTCTCCATGAAAACATAGGTATACTACAACTCGCACTAAACATTATCAGTCACTTTTGCTTGTGTATCGGGAAATGAGAATGTCACACTGAGTGGGAAATGATCTGAATTATCTCTAGTGTGAATATTAAAGTCAACAACGCTGGTAAATAAGTCAGTGGAACACAGTACATAATCTACCGTGCTGGCGCCATTATCCTTAAAACATGTGCACGACCCAGAACGATCACCGGGAAATCTACCATTGAGCATGTGTATACCAAACATACAACATAACCTAATTAAATCTTCTCCATACGCATTGATAATATCATCAGTAGTGCATCTGGATTTGTTGAAAGAGTCAGTTACATAGTCCATATCTTCGATAATTGGAATATTTATATTATTGTCATCAATGATATAATCTTGCAGGTTGCCTGTCCTCGCGTTCAAATCGCCGTGGAGAATGACGTCACAGTTAGTGTACTCAGTCAGTACCGCTGTAAGAGTGAGTGACATCGTCGTAGTATGACCTCTTCAAATCTGGACTGACAACCCAAGTGGGTATAACCAATGTAGGGTTTTATCTCATGTAATCTATTTATTCCCACTTGGGTGTCCCACTTCTTTTGCATCAGATCACGAATGTAAGTTCTAATGCTAGCTTTATAGTCACTGTATGGAATAAGAAGTGGTGTCACAGATTTGTTGAGTGCAGCCTTAGCAGCAAGATCGGCCATCACATTCCCAGAAATACCTACATGGCTGGGTAACCAACAAAAGACGATGTCGCACTGGCCAGTTGCAAGATCATTATACAATTCAATTATGTCAATTAAAAGTGGATGTTTACAAGACAAATTTTTAATAGCCTGAAGGCAAGAAAGAGAGTCAGAAAAAATTATATACTGTACATGATTAGGATGTCTTTGAATATATTGAAGAGCCGTTAATATTGCGTTTGCTTCTGCAGTGAAAATGGAGCTGTTATCAAGTAATCGAGAAGATATTGTTCTGGATCCAATGACAGTGGCACAAGCAACTGTGCCACCATCCTTGGACCCATCTGTAAATAAGGATTTGTATGTACTAAAATTATTTTTTTTATTGCATAAACTCTTGTTTATATTGTAATTCGTTTGTGTCTGATTTTTTTAACTTTGTTAATGTGAGGTCAACTTGTGGCCTCACTAATTGCCAAGGAGGAGAAGAAAGAACACGAGAAGGCGCTATACTTTTCAGCTCAATGCCGGCAGCAGAAATGAATGGTTTAATTCTGTGCCCAAGAGGCGGAACAAGAGAAGGTTTTTTGTTGTATAAATACTCATAAAGAGGATCGAAAACACAGTTAAAAGCAGGGTTGGATTCGTTAGAGTATAGTTTTGTAATATATTGTAAAGCTAATTTGATACGGCGCTGTGTAAGAGATGGTTCATCGGCTTCGACGTAGAGACTGTCAATAGGAGAAGTTCGGAACGACCCAAGACAAAGTCTCAGACCTTGGTGGTGGATAGAATCAAGGAGTTTTAGATTGCTTTTACAGGCTCCACCATAAATGATGGAGCCATAATCAAGCTTCGAACGGACAAGTGAACGGTATAGGTGCAAGAGCGTAGCTTGACCCCCCTCCCCATTTTGAGTTTGATACAACTTTCAATAGATCAAGTGCCTTCAGGCATTTAGTTTTCAGGGATTTGATATGCGGAAGAAAAGTTAAATGAGAGTCGAAAATCAAACCTAAGAACGTGGCCTCCTTAACGACTTTGATAGGAGTGCCATTTAAAAATAATACTGGGTCCTTATGTGGTTTATACTTACGGCAGAAATGGATGCAAATAGTTTTTGTCTTAGAAAATTTAAAACCATTCTCAAGACACCATGTATTTATTTTGTTTAAACATAATTGCAGTTGCCGTTCAATAGTATGCATATTCTTACCGCGACAGGAAATATTAAAATCATCCACGAAAAGTGATCCATCTATTGAATCGTTTAAAACCTTGGATAAACTGTTGATCGTGATACTAAATAAGGTCACAGACAAAATGCTGCCTTGTGGAACACCCTGATCCTGATTGTAATGATCAGACAGGGTAGAACCTACTCGGACTTGAAATTGCCTGCCTTGTAAAAACTGCGATATAAAAAGAGGTAAACGACCCCTTAAACCGAAACCATGTAAATCCTTTAAAATGCCATGCTTCCAGGTGGTATCGTATGCTTTCTCGAGATCAAAAAAGATCGATACTGCATGTTGCTTATTGATAAATGCATTTTTTACAAAGGATTCTAAACGTACCAAATGATCAATGGTACTACGATTCTTCCTGAAACCACACTGAAAATTTGTGATAAGGTTGTTAGTTTCAAGAAACCATGTTAATCGATTGTTTACCATACGCTCCATGGTTTTACAGACACAACTCGTTAAAGAAATTGGTCTGTAATTCGACGGATCAGTATGATCCCGGCCAGGTTTTGGAATAGGAACTACAATAGCATTACGCCAAGAAGACGGGAAATTTCCCGAAGTCCATATTGAATCAAAAATATAAGCATTGTTTCCAAACATGATTTGGGCAAATGTTTCCGGAGCTGATAGTGAATATCGTCAGCTCCTGACGCTGTATCATGAGCTTGCTCAAGGGCATTGTGTAGCTCATGTAATGAAAATAATTCATTATAGTCTTCGCCATTGTCTGAGGTAAAATTTATTCTCTTCTTCTCCTGCTGTTTCTGGTAGTGTTGAAATTCAGGTACGTAATTGGACGAAGAAGAATGTTTGGCGAGAGTTTCACCAAGCTTGTTGGCAATATCAGATGTATCAGTTAATAACCGGTCACAATCCTTCAGATGATGAACAGTAGATCTGGAACCTTTGCCCTTAATTCTTTGTATCATATTCCACACCTTAGACATAGGTGTACGGGAATTAATTTTGGAAACATAGTTCCTCCAAGACAGACGCTTACTCTGTTTAAAAGTGCGTCGAGCCTTGGCATTTAAAATTTTTACTCTATCTAAATTATGTACTGTAGGATGGCGGCGAAAATACTTTTCCGCTTTCCTCCTACTCTTTCTGGCCTGTTTACAGTCATTAGTAAACCATGGTTTGCGAATATGTGGAATTGCAGAGGATTTGGGGATAGTTTGGTCAGCAATGTTATTGATTATATCTGAAAACAGCTGTATAGGATCTTCGCTGTTTACAAAAACATCAGGTTTTAAATGATCAATACAAAGTGTTTTATATAAGGACCAGTCAGCCTTCTTGAAGTTCCGTCTGGATAAGGGTGGATCATCCCCAGGGATAATGCCTTTAAGAATAGTTGGGAAGTGATCACTCCCACATAGGTCATCATGTACCTCCCATTCGAATTCATTACATAAATTTGAGTCGGCAAATGATATATCCAGGGAAGAATACGTTCCCGTAGCTGGATGTAGGTAAGTAGCTGAATCGTCATTGAAAATGCATAAATTATTATCGGAAATGAATTCCTGAAGGATTTTACCTTTAGTATTTGTGGTGACACTACCCCAAAGTGGGTTGTGCCCGTTAAGATCGCCCATGATAAGACATGGTTTCGGAAGCTGATCATATAAATTTTGAAGATCTGAATGTTGAATATTTGACGGAGTTATATACAAGCTGCACAATGTCAGTGCCATGTGCAGAGTAAGACGAACAGCAACAGTTTGTAAATGTGTATTCAGAGCGACAGGGCTATGGATGACGCTCTGATGAACCAAAATAGAAGTGCCTCCAGTAGCTTTATCTCCTGCAGGAGAAAAAGAGTGATAATCACTGTACTGTCTCAGATTAAAGTTATCTGTATTTTTAAGATATGTCTCTTGAAGACATAATGCTGACGGTTTAAGATCTTGCATGAGTAACTGGATTTCATTTAAGTTATTCTTCAGTCCTCTGCAATTCCACTGAATCAAAGCCTGAGAAGTATTCATCTCTTTTTTGCGGGTTAACAGGAGATCGTGTTCGCCCATTACGTTTCGGCGATAAACTTGTTGTTCTCTGAGGGATGCTCTCTGAGACATCCATCACTTCAAGTGATCCAAACTTATTATAAAGTTTGATGGGATCATCAGAACCTTTTGATACTCTACCCGTTTCATTGTTACGAGAAGAGTCAGTTTTATATCTAGATAACGAATTTTTCCCCTTCCTAGACTGTGAACTGGCTGAATCATTCTGTGCTCCTGTCGGCTGAACTGAAGTTACAGTAACAGCTGATGATGTAACAGGAACTTGTTTAGCTGAAGAAGACTCAACAGGCGTTTGTGTACTGGAATCTGACGTGCAGGTGGGATCGGGATTGATAGAATGTGTCCATGTCAGATTTGTTTGACAGCCAATTGAAGATGTTACTACAGCTACTTTTCTAGTTACAGAAGCATATGAACCATTTGGATCACTGGATGGTACGAGTTTCCTAGCCTCATTATAACTAATGTTCTGAGCAACTTTGATTTTACTAATCTGTATCTCTCTTTTCCATATAGGACAATCTTTAGATGAAGATGAATGTTGACCAGAACAGTTAACGGATTTCTTAATGTTGCTGTCGCAGTCTTCCGTAACATGTGTTTTCTCTGCACAGTGAGCACAAGTAATAACATTTTTGCATGAATTTACCCCATGACCAAACTTTTGGCATTTAAAACACCTCATTGGGTTGGGGATATATTGCTCAACTGCAAGGCTGCAATAACCTGCTTTGATACTTCTTGGTGGAGACGGAGACACGAAAGAAATCAAGTAAGTATTGGTTGGAATTACTTCCGAGTTTTTACGCCGAGTAAAGCGTTTCACATTTGTCACGCCTTGATCCTTTAATTCACAAACAATATCAAGCTCAGACATGTCATCTAGGAGGTGATCTCGGTCCTTTACAATGCCTTTGCTTGAATTAAGTGACCTGTGAACTGACACTGAAACAGGGAGTCCCGCCAATGTATCAAGAGAGAGTAAGTTGGTAGCTTGCTGTCGCTTAGCACATTCAACTAGAAGTGATCCAGATCTCATACGCCTGATGTTCTTTACATCTCCTGCTATACCATATACATCTTTTGAAATCGCAAATGGATTTAACTTTATAGGTTGTTTGTCCGGAGATTCTATGACAAGAAATCTCGGCCAGTACTCAATTTGTTTAGGAGTTTGACAACCATCATTGTCATCATGATCATTATCAAGTTGACGCTTCTTTTTCAAGGGGGTTTCAAGAGCCATGTTGAAGTTGTAAAAATTCATCACCTCAGCTCCCCACCCACCACGGAGTATCATAAAGACGATGCTATATACAAGTGGGTCTCCGACTTGCAGCACCAAGGATACTGAGGTGATATACTCCAGCAGAAGGATTAAACAAGTAATCAGTCTACCAGATTGGCCCATGAGCCATCGCCTTCTGGGCACAAGACTCTAGGCAAATGAAAGAAGACATATTTCAAAATTGAATGACATTGTACAACCAAAAACACGAGCCAAGACCTAAGTCAAAATATAATTTATAAGATAAATTGTACAGATACAAGTAATACCACAGGGCTTGGCATGACCAGCCGATTGGTAGAATCGGGCCCATTCTACCACCCGTCTAGGTGAAGTAAGGGGCGAAGTGGTGTGTTGGACAAAGGAACGCTATTCCTGGAACCAATGTCCTCAACCACCAGCCTACCGTCCTCCACCGACACGGGACGCAACCCACGGCAAACAGGTTGCCCAATTCGATCGCTCCTTGCGACCAGCAATGGGGTGCTATGGACCAAATTGACCCGGGTCCACAACGGGGGTGTCGGCGAGCTCTTAGCATTACCCAGCACCCACCACGAGGAGGTGGCTCGCCACGGGTGCCCCGCTGTAAGACACTGTTCTAAATAATCTATACTTTTACAAGGTCTCGTATCCATAGCTACTGATGAGTAACTAGGATGGACATACACGTAGCAAAACAAAACATTGTTTTGTAGATTGAACACAGTGTTAACGAAAACTACACAGACTATATCAGTGAAGCTGGTTATCACTTGAAGTATGCCGTGTTCTAGAGATCGGTGAAGTCCGACTGCTACACCTCCTCTATGGTTAAAATATCTATGATTTATGCATATGAGGTAATCGGGAAATTCCTCCTGTATGTCAGACAGTGTACAGCTACCCCATACTTCAAGAAAACCAAAAACATCAAAACTTGTCACAAAAGATCTAAAGTCGCAGTCTTTGAGTTTAATTGATAACCCGTTTACATTCCAGGACAGGGTAGAGAACGTGTTGATCGTGTTAATTGCAGTGTCACTCAGGGCCTGGCCACACCTCTAGGCGGTACTGGTGTCACCAAAGTTATCACGTGTGCACGCGTCCTGTCCTCTGATTGGCTGATCTTGCAAAACAATAACACAATCGCCTTCCAGATCCCATGTGTACGTGGAGTTGTCAATGATCAGTTTGTCGAAACGTAGATAAGCACGCTGATCATGACTCCTCGCCTCCATCATCATGGGGTTCAGCTTCCTTCGTATCTCACGAACAGTACGAGAGAAGTCCTCGCCAATCCATATCGAAGAACCCTTGAGTTTTTTAGAAGATGCGAAGATACTCCGCCTATGTTTATCATCGGGTACGAGCGCAACGGTTGCTTTACCGTTCATTATCCGATGAGCTCGACTGATTGATATAAGGGAGTCATCAATCTCGAGTTTGTCCCTGATCACAGTTCTAACTGCAGATTCACAATCATCCCATGTCTCGTTCCGATTTGTCTTAGGTATCCCGTAAAATATCATATTCGACAGTCTGCTATGATTTTCTAGGTAATCAATTTTACCCTCCAATTTAGTGATACAGTCTTTAAAAAGTTTGTTTTCGTTTTCTAGTCTGACACGTCTAGTTTCCACATCAGTCAGCTTTCTGTTTATATTTTGTAATGAGGTATCAACAGTTTCCAACTTACTGTGTATATCCTTTGATGCGACGATGTCTTGAAACTTTGATGTCAGCGATTGCATTGCCTCGAAAACATGGTCCATTTTCGACTGAGACGTATCAAACCATGTCAGACATTGTTGTTTGGCAGTTCCAGTGCTTCTGGTGACACTTTGGTCCCCCTCCTTGTTACCTGTGGGTCCCGGGTTAGGCTCTACCCCCACCCGGAGCAGCAACATGAGTATGAGATTGAGTACTGTGATTCTAGTAGCCATGCTCGTCATGGTGTGTATTCGGGGTATGCGCGAGGCTTCCGCTTTTCGGCTTTTCTTACTCAATATGTGCATCAAAAGTGGCCTGAAACATCCAATACTGCGTCTATGTTGTTCTATGGTACGTCCCATTGTAGAAGTTCACCATTTACTCCCTTTTTAAAATAGATGAGGGGTATTTTCTGCAGAGCGAGGCATATGTCATGTCACACATAAAGTTTTCAATCGGGCGACACTTCAGTGGTTATTTAGCCTGCAGTTAGGTTCCAAAGGGAAATTATGTAAGCAATGTTTGGGTAAGTATTTCGTGGTTATAAGTCATATGTCATATATTTAAAAAAAAAAAAATAGAAGGATTGTTTGAACTCTAAAATGGTAGTGGTTTTGCCTGTTTTACTTTATTACATCCTGTATCGCAAATAATATGAAACAAAAGTGAGGCACTGTGTGTATCAATAACTGTTACCATTCATATTGGGTATATAGAGTTTTCTTTTGATATTCAATACATTTTAAATACCATATGTATTTTCCATTTATATTGGCGTACTGTTTCCTACAATATACAGCAATGGTGTATCTGAAGGAATATGTGGACATAATTTGCAAAAAGTATCCTGCTTGAAACGGTGTTTAAAACAATGTCAGTAGACGTATCTATTTGATTAGCTGACGTGTTGCCCGTGTGTTTCAAAAAAGCTCACAGCAGCGGTGCATGACCGGAATAATGGAGAACAATGTCATCTAGAATACCAAGTAACAGCTCTAACAGAAGCAAACGCTATATTAACAGCTCATAAATATATTCAAAGATAAACACTCGAAACATAAACAGTATATACTCTGTTTAGACTCTTTCGTGCCTTTAGGCTATTAAAAGCCTTTCCCACAAGCATCCACTTTTATTACTGAATTATTGAATTGTATAAACATCTTGTTACTGGCCACTTCGACATCATTTTCAGTTGGCTTCCCAGTCATGTTGGAATCTCTGGTAACACATTGCTTTGAGAGGACACATAAATCCCAAAACATTTGGAGTCAGATTTAATCTGCCACTATTTTAGTATTTCTGTCAGCTTAACATCACACATTATTAGCAGGATGCATTGTATCTGGGTATCTCTATTTCACACCTAGACTTAGCTGGGGAATGTCTGTCTACACGTAACACAATATACATTATAATAATCAGGGTGCCCTGTATCTGGGTATCTGTATTTCACATCTAGAGGGGAATACCTGTCTATACTTAGCGCAACTGGCTCAGAAAACAGCAGTTTGTCTATACGCTTAATGCAAGTACCTCAATGTCCTTGTTTGACAGAGTGATCTCAGCTATTTACACCTAAGTAATTGAGGTCTACTAATATCCAGATATGACCTGTTATGAAAGGGGACTTATTTACTTTTTAAACACATAAATAAGGAATTACGCAATACAAACAGTCGGTGAATTAGTGCAATTTAGGGTAGTGTCCGATATGCTAATATACAATTGTTGTTCATGTCATGCCGTAGGTAACGCGCACTGTGTTGTAACATGCTAAACAAAACTAGAGACCAAACATTAGACAATTGGAAATATTTCCATATACAGTTGTTTATCAGTCCAAGCGGGCGAGCGCCAAACGTTGTCGTGCTCATATGCTAACACGTCACAATGACGTCATAGCTGGCAGCTGTGCTTCGTGGCGTCGCCCGTCAAAGCATTTCTCAACTTTAAGTGAGGTGTCGGTGAGTATTGGTGCTAAAGTTCTCATTTTATCACTTTAAACTTATTTATGAAACTAGATGAGATAGTGTAAAAGTATATTGTATGACTGCTGTAAAGCAGTATGAATGTTGTAGGAACCAAGTGTTTGCTTCACACAATGTTTACACCCAGACCTGTGTTTAGCCTGTCACCGACGGGTTACGATGGAAGGTCTGGGGAAACATAACAACGCAGCGTTTCACCTGATAGTCCTGTTATATCATTTTCTCATTAAAATTCTCCTTGTTTCAGCCTCGACTGACCCGAGCCAGAAATACATGGTTTCACCACCAGCGCCCGTGACGACCCAAGACCTGCAGGGTAGGTAGGAAAACGCAGCAGACAGGAAGCTCAGTTTTTAATTCTCCCTGCATTTACCTCACTGATGTATATGCCCGTGTTGATTTTGACTTGAGGGATGAATATCACCCGGTATAGATCGACAGAATTTCAAACTGTAAAAATTAATATTAGGATGTGTAACTTTTTACGTGCTATTAAACTGAATGATATATGGTTAATACTTTGTCCATAAGATATGTACTAAGAATTTAATCATACATAATATTGAAAGGCAAAACATATCTGGAAAGGCGAAAACAGAAATGTTTATGTGCTTTCTATAGTGTTCTGAACAACATGTTCCCTGTTTTAGCCTCCACGACTGACGCGAGTGAGGATCTGACACCCAGCATGACGGTTCCACCGACGCCAGTGACGACACAAGACTCTGATCACCACGGTAGGTGGAAAATTCAGCAGCAACAGTTGTACTGACACTATCACCTGGTAAAGTTCAACAAACATCAGTACTCTCAAGTCGTACACAAAATAATCTACAACTTCTGACTCTAACTTTCTTCTGACTCTAACAGAAAGTTACATATTAAACACGACATCGTTAATTCCAGAAACCACATGTTGACATTCCCGTCATGTTGGATTGTTGTCAGCCATGATGGAATTGTTTATATGATGTAGTAATGTCCGAGTCACGTATCAAAATGATGTAGTCATTGTAGATGTGTGACAAAGATGTCTGGTGTACACAGTTTACTTTGTGTTACAGCGACTCCATCAGCAGCAACAGGCCGCGACCTGTACGACGCCAGCATGCGCGGTGATCTGGAGAGAGTGAAGCGGATCCTGGCTGCGGGGAACGTTGACATCAACTATAGAAGATGGAGCGTGACACCGGTGATGGCGGCAATACAGAAAGGACACAGGGACGTGGTGGAGTTCCTGGTGGGTAGAGGAGCTGATGTGTCACTGGTGGACAGGGACGGTAACAACGTCCTTCACTACGCCTGTTATGATGGAGACGTGGAGACGGTGAAGCTGATCCTGGACCTGGACGTGGTGGACGTCAACGCCAGGAACAACAACGGTCAGACAGCGGCCGACATAGCGAGAATCAGTAGACATCAGCGAGTGGTGGATCTCCTGGTGTCACGTGGTGCACACTGAAGTCGGTGTTGGTGTGGACAGAGACGGAGCACATGTCGTTACTGACACCGACGTGGTGTGTGTCGTTCACGTAGTCGTGCGTCGCGATTCAGGTTATTTCCTTTTTTTCTTTGTGAATATAAATAAATGTTGTTGAATGTACTTTCGGACATTTTGTCATCTTTTGTGTTTGGAACCTCGCATGATCGGGTAAGAAAATTGTGAAGTGAGTGTAAACCTAAACTATTAGTGATTGTACGTGAACGCTGCCCGTCTTGACATAATTCTGTGTTAATTTTGTTCTGAGAATCTCACGAATTGTGAAACAGACAAGAACAAACTGTTTGTTTACATGTCGCTGCACTCTGTGACGTCAGACTGAGCAGAGCTTCATCCAGCTGATGTGGCGCCATTTGTACAGTGACAGTGACGTCACACTGCTGATGACGTCGGAGACATACAGTGGTGCGCGGCCGTCTTCTCAGCCAGTAATAGCGGCGCACTGTCACACAACACAAGCAGTGTTAGTCAAATACCAGGGCGTCGTTGTCACTTAACAATGAGTGAGTGAGTGAGTCAATATTTAACGTCACATCGGCAGTATTGCAGCCATATTGTGACGAGAACATTCTTAAAAATGGAATCTATGCGTATGATAAAAACCTGTCGACGAAGGACAGTAAAACAACTAGAATATCACAATAAGAAATAAAACTAGCGTGAAAAGTTCAAACTAATATTCCTATTCAGACAAAACAATATAAAAACAGGCTATATAGATCACCAACAACTGAAAGTAGATCACCATACTAGGGGCCATGGGGACTTACAGTACTTCTGCTACCTGCATGGTCCCTAGCTGGATTTACACCATCCTCTCAGCTGCTGGTGACTGTATGCAAGATTAGCCACAAATTAAAATGACAGAAATACTACGACTAAAAAACAGGAAGATCAAATTCCAATCATAAAATATTTATATATTTACAATTCATTTAGCAAATCTAATTCTTATAAAAATGCAATAATTAAATGAGAACTAACATTATTAAAAAGATCCTTCAAAGTTTTTGAATTAAAATATTTATCCCTTGTGATGGAATATTCAACACAGTCAAGCAGGACATGCTTGACTGTGATTCTTTCATCACAAGGGATACAAAACGGAGGATCTTCACCTTTTAATAGATACTCGTGAGTATACCTCGTATAGCCAATGCGACATCGTCGCATCATGACCTCTTCTAATCTGGACTGACAACCCAAGTAAGTATAACCGATACAAGGTTTTATTTCATGTAATTTATTTATACCTACCTGGGTGTCCCACTTCTTCTGCATCAGATCACGGATATAATATCTTATTGTAGCTTTATAATCAGAGTATGGAATAAGAAGTGGTGTCACAGATTTGTTGAGTGCCGCCTTAGCAGCAGGATCGGCTATTGTGTTACCAGACATGCCTACGTGACTAGGTAACCAACAAAGGACGATGTCGCACTGGCCAGTAGCAAGATTATTGTACAATTCAATAATTTCTATTAAAAGTGGATGTTTACAAGAAATGTATTTTTAATAGCCTGAAGGCAAGAAAGAGAGTCGGAATATATTATATACTCTTTACGTTTCGAGTGTCTTTGAATATATTTAAGAGCTGTTAATATGGCGTTAACTTCTGCTGTAAAAATAGAACTATTGTCTGGTAATCTAGAAGATATTGTTCTGGATCCAATGACAGTAGCACAAGCAACTGCGCCACCGTCCTTGGACCCATCTGTAAATAAGGATTTATAATTGCTATATTTATGTTTCAATTGATTATATTCTTGTTTATACTGTAATTCATTCGTTTCTGATTTTTTAAATGTTAATGTTAGGTCAACTTGTCGCCTAACCAATTGCCAAGGAGGAGAAGAAAGAAGACGGGAAGGCGATATACTTTCCAGGTCTATACCGGCCGAAGAAATAAATGGTTTAATTCTGTGCCCGAGAGGTGGAACAAGAGAAGACGTTTTGTCATACAAATCTTCATAAAGCGGATTGAAGACACAGTTATAGGCAGGGTTAGATTCATTAGAATATAATTTAGTATAGGATTGTAAAGACAATTATATACGACGTTGAGTAAAAGATGGTTCATCGGCCTCAACGTAGAGACTATCAATAGGTGAAGTTCTGAACGACCCAAGACGAAGTCTTAAGCCTTGATGGTGGACAGCAGAATCAAGAAGTTTAAGGTTGCTTGTGCAGGCTCCACCATATACGATGGAGCCATAATCAAGTTTCGAACGTATGAGTGATCGATACAGGTGTAAGAGGGTTGCTTGATCCCCTCCCCACTTTGAGTTGGAAACAACTTTCAACAAGTCAAGTGCTTTCAGTCATTTAGTTTTAAGTGATTTAATATGTGGTAAAAACGTCAAATGTGAATCAAAGATTAGACACAAGAACTTGGCTTCCTTCACAACTTTAATGGGAGTGCCATCTAGAGATAGTTCAGGGTCTGTATGGGGTTTGTATTTACGACAAAAATGTATGCAGTTTGTTTTCGATTTAGAAAATTTAAAGCCGTTTTCAAGACACCATTTATTTATTTTGTTTAAACACAACTGCAATTGCCGTTCAATAGTATGCATATTTTTACTACGACAAGAAATATGAAAATCATCCACAAATAACGATCCATCAATTGAATCGTTTAAAACTTTGGATAAACTATTTATCTTTATGCTAAAAAGTGTAACAGACAAAATACTGCCTTGTGGAACACCCTGATCCTGATTGTAATGATCAGACAGGGTAGAACCCACTCGAACTTGAAACTGTCTATCATTTAATAAGTTGGCTTTAAATTGAGGTAAACGACCTCGCAAGCCAAAGTCATGTAAATCCCTCAAAATGCCATATTTCCAGGTTGTGTCATATGCCTTTTCAAGATCAAAAAAGATAGACACAGCATGTTGTTTATTAATTAGTGCGTTTTTCACAAATGATTCCAGTCGCACTAAGTGATCGACTGTACTTCTGTTTTTTCCGGAAACCACATTGTATATCTGTGATAAGATTATTTGTTTCCAAGTACCAAACAAGTCGATTATTTATCATGCGTTCCATGGTCTTGCAAACACAGCTAGTTAATGAAATCGGACGATAATTGGATGGATCCGTATGATCACGTCCAGGTTTAGGTATTGGTACTACTATGGCGTCACGCCATGAAGGAGGAAAGTTACCCGATGTCCAAATACCATCAAAAATATTTAGGAGAGTTTCCAGACAGGATTCTGGTAAATGTTTCAGGAGTTGATAATGGATGTTATCAGCTCCTGTAGCAGTGTCATGAGCTTGATCAAGAGCAGTATGGAGTTCATGAATAGAAAACGTTTCATTATAATCTTCCCCGTTATCAGAATTGAAATTAATAATTTTCTTTTCTTGTTGTTTTTGATATTGCTGAAATTTAGCTGTATAATTTGAAGAGGAAAAGTGTTTAGCAAGGGTTTCACCCAGCTTATTAGCAATATCTGATTTATCAGTAAGCAATTGTTCTCCATGTCTAAGATGATGGACACTAGATTTAGTACCTTTACCTTTGATTTTCTGGACCATGTTCCATACTTTGGACATGGGTGTCCGAGAATTTATTTTGGATACATAATTTTGCCAAGTTTGGCGTTTGTTCTGTTTAAAAGTACGCCGTGCTTTAGCATTTAAAATTTTAAATTTATTGAACTTATGCACCATAGGATGGCGACGGAAATAATGTTCTGCTTTTTTCCTTGCCTTCCTAGCTTGTTTACATTCATCGTTGAACCATGGTTTTCTTAGGTGTGGAACTACAGAGGACATTGGTATACACTCATCAGGTATGGAATTCAGTTCATCAGAAAAGCATTTAATAGCATCGGGAACGTCAATAAAACCTTCAGGTGTAAGTTTTTCAGCACACAGTGTTTCATATAAAGCCCAGTTAGCCATTTTAAAATTTCGTCTTGATGATGGAGGAACATCGGATGGAGTTACAGCTTTTAATATAGTATATAGTAGGAAAATGGTCACTTCCACATAGGTCATCGTGGACTGACCATTCGAATTCATTTAGTAGTTCTGAATTTGTGAGTGACAAGTCAAGAGCAGAATAGGTCCCTGTACCAGGATGTAAATATGTGCTGGAACCATCTTTATAAATACACAAATCATTGTCAGAACAAAAGTCCTCCAACAATTTCCCTTTAGTGTTTATATTTGCACTACCCCAGAGTGGGTTGTGCCCATTTAGGTCTCCCATTATAATACAGGGCTTCGGGAGTTGGTCATATAGAGCTTGAAGATCAGTTGTGGCAAACGTCGAAGATGGTGAAATATAGATGGAGCATAGCGTAAACGCTACACCCAAAGACATTGGGTCTTTCAGAACTTCTCACTGCAACAGCCTGCATATTAGTATTAAGTGAAACGGGGCTTTGAATAACGTTTTGTCTGACTAGAATGGATGATCCGCCAGTGGCCCTATCACCCGGAGGTGAAAAACAATGATACGCATTAAATTGACGAAGGTCAAATATATCTGTTTGTTTTAAATATGTCTCTTGGAGACATAACGCTGAAGGTGTAAAATCTTGGACTAATAGCTGTAATTCATGTAAATTAGTCCTCAATCCTCTGCAGTTCCACTGTACAATATTATTGGAATAAACTATCTTTTGGGGGGATTTATTGGGGATCTACCCCACACTCTTTTGGAGGGCGACAAGCTATGTGCCCTAGAATGGACGTTTTCAGAAACGTCCATGTCTTCAAGAGACCCGTCTTTATTGAACAATTGAATTTTGTTCTGTGACCCTTTAGGAGTTCTGCCACTTTGATGTTTTGAAGCATCAGGCTTTGGCTTTGGTTTACTTTTCACCGTTTGTTGACTATCGTCTGTCGATTGAGACTTTGGGTTTGACTGAGATGATGATTTGTGATCAGAAGACGACTTTGAGGTACTAGGAAGTGATTCCTCAGTCTGTAATGACATAGCAGGGTACAAATGCTGTGGAGAATCGCAATTTACCCAAGTCAAGGTAGTTTGGCAGCCTGTGGTTGATGTTGTTTTAGAGTTAGAACCCGATAATGTTTTTGCTACTGTTGCATAACTGTCGGTAAGATCAGATCTCTTTACCAGTTTTTCGGCCTCAGAAAAAGAGATATTTTGAGTGAATTTTATTTTATTGATCTCCATTTGCTCTTTCCAAATAGGACACTGTTTAGAAAAGGACGAATGGTCGCCTGAGCAATTGGTGCATTTTTTATAATCGCTGTCACAATCTTCTGTTGTGTGTGTCTTCTCACCACAGTGAGCACACACAACAGACAATGTGCAAGTATTTACACCGTGTCCATATTTCTGGCATTTAAAACACCTGAGCGGGTTGGGGATGTAGGTATCAACTTGTATGTTGCAGTAGCCTGCCTTCACTGATTTTGGAGCGTTTGGACATGAGAAAGTAAACAGATACGTATTTGTTTTGACGGTTTCGTTGTTTCTGCGAGTTGAAAAGCGCTTGACATATAGTACACCTTGATCCTTCATTTCAGATCCTATATCAAGTTCTGACATGTCATCAAACAATCGATCTCTATCTCTCACGATACCTTTACTTGTATTCAAGGTTTTGTGTGCAGAAACCGTGACGGGAATGCCCACGAAAGATTTAATATTCATCAGATTTGTTGCTTGCTGCTTTTTCCCGCACTCGACTAGCAGGGCACCCGAACGTAAGCGTCCTATGTTCTTCACATCCCCAGCAATGCCTTGAATACCTTTGGATACAGAAAAAAGGGGTTCAACTTCAAAGGTGTCTTATCAGGAGTCTCAATCACAATGAAACGCGGCCAGTACTCAATCGATGTAGACGGTCTATGGCCAGTATCAACAGGGTCAATATCAAGTGGACGTTTTGTTTTTTTTGTTGGAGTTTCATAAGCCATGGTTAGTGTAATACGGTTCATCATCCGAGCTCCCCACCCACCACGGAGTATCACAAGGACAATGCTAAAACAAGCGGGCCTCCAGCTTACAGCACCAAGGATACCCGGATGATATACTCCAGCAGAAGAATTAGAAATCATTAGTCTACCAGATTGGCCCATGAGCCACCGCCTTCTGGGCATAAGACTCTAGGCAAAAGTTCAAAACTTCAAAAATGCATTTTAAAATTTGAAAAGCTCAATGAACAAATAGGCCAAGACCGAAAGTAAAAATCCAAATAAAATTTGTGCAATGATATATATACTCCATGCACAGGGCTTGGCATGACCAGCCGATTGGTCGAACCGGGCCCATTCGACCACCCGTCTAGGTGAAGTCAGGGCCAAAGTGGTGTGTTGGGCAATGGAACGCAGTTAACAGCCCCAGTGCCCTCAACCACCAGGATCCCGTCCTCCACCGACACGGGACGCAACCCACGGCAAACGGGTTGGTGGACCAAATATCCCCCCGAGGAGGTGGCTCGCCACGGGTGCCACGCTTAACAAAGGCGACTGGAAGTGTGTGGCTGATTATTCTAGAATTTAAACAGTTTGGTGTCACATGCACCCATTCTGCAGTGACTAAACGCACAATATATATAATTCAACTGAAAACAAGCATCACCCAAAACATCTGAGTTTTGTTTCTTCCTGGATACCAGAAGGACAAAATTATCTCCCCCACCTCTCTGTTTCTCAATCTAACATACTGTTTTAGGTGAAATGCATTTGCTGAAATGACCGGCAGTAATTATGTACGTCGTAAATCTCGCCATTTTGACACATGACGAATTCTCGCCATCGTTTACTGTATGCATGCATGTAAATGTAAATATTGGATACTTATCCATTGACGTCAAGTTTGAAAACAGCCAATTAGCGATCAGTAGCATGTGTGTTTTGTCAAGTTGCCAATGATTATTGCTGAAATCTCTCCTATAAACATGGGATAAGCCTTTAAATCGTCTTGGCGGTAGGCAAACACAGATGCCGAAGTGAGCTTAAAGTTATACACATGTATTTGATAGTAGTGAGTGAGTGAGTGAGTGAGCTTAGTTTTACTTCGCTTTTAGCAATATTCCAGCAACGCCCCGGCGGGGGACACCAGACATGGCTTTCACACACTATACCCACGTGGGGAATCAAACCCGGATCGTAGCTGCCGTCTGTCATCCATCAAATCGGCCTTTTTGAGTCAACCTCGACCGGCGACATGCTTCACTTCTCCCGTCTTGCGGTGTTTCTTTCACGAACCTGCTGATGACGTTGTGACCAACGTTAACGCGTCTTGTAATCTATCGGAGGGACATGTCACTTTCTCTCATTTTGCCATTTTGTGGGATCAGATAACTGGTCGTGAGCCATTTTACTGAGTCGTCAACTCACACAGCACTACTCTCGAAATAATGTATTGATGTACATGCATCCATTTCACCATCAGGCACGAGCAAAACACTTAATGCACGTGCATATTGTTTTCTGAACTGGTGAGACGAACATGTAGGCCACTGGAAACTGTTATTCATTCAATGCATTCACGTTAATGGTTTCATTTAAATCACGTCTGAACAATGTTGACATACAACATCACTACTAATGACAGACTTCTATAAAATGGCGAAGTCATTGACATCGGCACCTAGGATTTACTGAAGAATCATGCCTTTATGGAGGAGTCGTTTGTACATGAGAACGTGACGTAGATACTAAGACACTTCCTGTCCTGACTATTTATTCATTCATTCATTCATTCATTCATTTACTGCTGCGTAGAGAAGTTAGAAAGGCCGGTGAATCCGGGTCAGTCACGATGGTCAGAAACACTGACAATTTTGTAAGTCGGTGAATGTCTGACAATTTGAGAAAATGCTACACGGTGTAAAAACGTAAAAAAACTAAAACAAAACAAAAAAAAAACAACCGCGACTGCCCTTGCATGTCAAACAAGCACAGTTTTAGCAGCTTAGCGTTCGTTTTTACACCGAATATATTTCTACATTTAGTATTGCTGACAAAGGACATTTGTTAATCTATTCTAAAATACATGAGGAATTCAAAAATGCATCTGTCGCAGCTGAATGTGAAATATACATGACGTTATGGTGGTTCCATGACAGGCCTTGCTATCCAATCTTTCGAAAGTTCACATCGGGGTTTGTATACGCCTTATTCACGCGACGCCATTTTGAAACTGAAAGCGAGGCTGGGAACGCTAACAGAACGATCAATATAGCGGCGTATCACTGCCGTGTACCTCAGTGCACAAATGATTCTCGATACGACGCGGATAAGTCTTTATCGTTTCACAAGTTCCCTACAGACAGTAAGCCACGGAAACAGAGGATCATAAAGATCAGAAGGGACTTAGGCCAACATTTTCGGGAAAGTAGATATAACTGACATTTAGCTAAATCAAGTGCTTTCAAAAGGACCTTGAACGGGAAGAGAGTGGTTAGGCCGGGGAGTTTACCCACCTTGTTTCCTTGGACACAAACACCATCTGTGCGAATCGGTCATCAAAAGAGATCTCGTATGTGAGTCCACTTTGATACTCTATTACTTACATTGATATTATAAAGATCAATTTATAGTGTACATTATTATTTAAGGATTTGGGTTGGGTGGGGTGTTAGTTATAAGCAGCGGTTGGGAAAGGCAGGGGAGATAGGCCATTTTGCACATTAGAATAAAAAAGGGCCCATTAAAAGTTTGAAGTTTGCTATTGATTGATCCATTCTATAATCAGAAACTGTCTGACAATCCTGCAAATGGCCCGTCGACGAAGTTCTCTATCTCAGTCCCTGTCTAAGCAATCTTGGGACGAGGTAGTTAATCAACCAGCTAAATGCCTGCTATACACCCTTGACATTATTGTTAATGTCATTGGTATTTACAAACTGTTGTACAATTATAGATTGATAGTTGGATGTCTGCATGTTTTATAATACATGTCTTACATGTGTGATTTCAGACCACTTCCAAAATTACATTACAATATCATCCCAAAGTGATATATGTCATAGTTATTTATATTATTTACATCGGTATGTCTTACTACTCGCAATTGACAGTTTTCTGAAAAGAGGTTTATGCTTCTATTCAAAATCATCAGGTATGTTTACCTGTTTTACTATCCAGTCTTATTTTGAACAGACTGTGAATAATTTTACAGTGGTTTCATATCACAATACATGTCATACACTATTTTTTTTATCTAAGATAATATGTTTTACAGCAGTAAATATCATAAATGTTACTTTATCATTTTTAGTGTGAAGTCATATAGGACCTCATGTGAAAAGGTACATAGTTTTATGAACAATTTTTCATGTTTCTCTTCATTTTTCACTCTTAATTTCAGAGAGACAACCAGCATACCAAAAGAAATCTTGAATGACAGCACTGAATCAAGTACATGTGAGTCCCGAGAGCACAATACCAAGAGGGATATGGTGCCACTTGTGTGTCCTGATCATGATTATCATGTCACACCCAAACCCATAGCAGATCAACTGGAAGCAGCAAGACAAGAAGTCAATAAGCTACGTCAACAACTTGAGGAAACGAAGAATAAATTGTTTTTCTTAGATCGATTTTGTTGTGACCCCAGACTATAAGTTTCTATACTGGGTTTAAGGACTATGATACTTTGAAGTCTGTGTTTTCAGCTTTGCAACCAACAGCAGTGGCTATGGTCAGATGGAATCAAATGCAGAGACATTTGTCTTCGAGCACTGCCAACATCAAGGTAAATGCTTTCAGAGAAGAAGCCTTACCTCTCATTGACCAGTTCTTCATGTTTCTGTTCAGAGTTCATCAAGGACTGCCTGAACTAGATTTGTCCATCAAATTCAATGTGTCCCAAGCATCTGTGAGCCGTATGTTGATAACATGGGCAAACTATTTATATTTCTTGTTGGGTAGCCTACAGATATGGCCATCACGTACACAGATAGATAATAACATGCCACAGGAATTCAAAAAGAATTACTCAAGGACAAGAGTTATCATTGACTGTACAGAGTTGCAAGTACAGACACCCAGTTCAAGAGTTCTCAACTCTAACTTCTATTCTTACTACAAGAGCCACACAACGTTAAAGGGACTTATAGGCATCACGCCCTGTGGCTATGTCTCATTTGTAAGTTCCCTATACACCAGATGCACTTCTGATAAAGACATTACAGCAAAGTGTGGTTTACTGGACTTGCTTGAACCAGGGGACCAAGTTATGGCAGTAAAGCAGTGTAACATATGTCATATTTTGGATTTCACTATCTCTTATTTCTCAAATTCTAGTAGTTGTTTGGTTGAGTCCCATGTGTGATTCGAACCCGCACCCTCAGAGTCGGGCACCTAATTGCCAGCACACAAAGTCAGCCGCCTAACCCGCTCAGCCACCGTGACTTCCACAAAAAATGAAAGTCGGACAACTAGTAGTCTAGACTGCGTACTTTGTGTATCCCTCTGATAAGTGTGAAATGGCTTTCATTTCATTGTTTGTGGACGTCGCGATGGCTGAGCGGGTTAGACGGCTGACTTTGCGTGCTGGCGATTAGGTGCCTGACTCTGAGGGTGTGGGTTCGAATCACGGATGGGACTCAACCAAAAAAGTACTAAAATTTGCACTTTACTGAGAAAGTGAAATCCCAAATATGACATATGTTGCATTTGACCACTTTCTAAATGGCATCTTGTAATCAAGGTAAAGCAGGTCGGGTATTCAATCAGCACCCAGCCATGAACTGGCACACAAACTATGTACATTTTCTACAATAACAAGCTTAGATTATCTGAACTTAAGGCCCAGCAGCATGGCGGACACAATGACGCAAGCTCTTAATTTTACAGAGTACTTGAGATAATTTGTAAACACTGTTGTAATTTACATAATATACTGTCATTACTGTTCAGTGATGTCAAAATGTACTTTACCATGAAATAGGTAATTTTGATGATGAATTGAGAAAATAAAACTTGTCTCAATTACATTAACACTTTGCAATGATTTCTGTACAAGTAGCAAAAGCTTGAAAATAGTACTTGCTTTAGGGATTTGGGGCCAAACACCCCACCCCAACACAAACTATTCAGCCTTGTGAAAATGAGTATTTGTGGAAATATTTACCTGAATATTGCATTTTCTTATTTCAATCTGTAAGTTTATCAACAAATACACCCGAAAATTTGCATTTTGTTTGCTTCAGTAAATTTGGCAATGTTTCAATGAAGTGGGACTTAAGTAAAATTTGTCCCAAAATGGTGGTAGAGGAACCATGAGAAAGTAATTCACAAAGTTTCACAGAAAGTAATCACTGCCAGCACAAATAGCTGGAACGTAATACTGATAGAAAAATGAATCCAAAGAACATTTCATTTGATGTCATTTGTCATCATCAAAGTAAATTCGCTCCTTGTGAAAATCAAGCTTGCACTCCACAAGAACATCACACCACTTCATGCCTGTTATGGCCATTTGCCCCATTACTTGATAATAATATCTATGAGTACATTTTAGATTGAAGGTGCCATCTCTATTTTCTTTCAGAAAATCACACAATGCAAAGTTATCTTTAATAGAGCGTTTGATCTCTAAGAGTCCATAGCATGGATCGCTGTTTGGATCAAACACCTTGCGGTCAGGCGAGGTACCCAGATGACAAGCACTAGGATGTATTACAAAACCACTACTATACACATTGTTCCCTGTCACTTCAGCATACAGCTTAGCTGCATTAAGTTCTTCAGAAATCCCATACTTCATTTGAGCTGTTTGAATGTTTTTGGAACACATTAGTCTACTTGCAAGTTTTTCATGTTCAGCCCTCCGTGCACACACATCCCTGAATATTGATGAGGTAAGCCTGTGCCTCCTTACATCATGCCATGTTCTGTTGTGGCTCTGCATACGAGTTGAACTCTCAATTTCTCTGTGACATCAAAAAAAAAGAGAATAAAGTTAGTAACTTTGAATACTAAAGTGTAAACAATGAAATTTTCTCCCTTAATGAATTTCTTTTAAGCTCATAACACTTCAAAGGTACAGTAGTCTTAAGGATTGCAAGGCATCTGGCAGCAAACTTTTCATATTTTCATATTTTCAACTTCTCACAGTGGTTATATTCCAAAAATGTGCTTCAGGCTTTTTCTCCAGAAAGGTTCCATGAGCAATACAAATGAAATGTGACCCTTTCAACCAACTCTGGGGTCATGCATTGAAACCATATAAAATAATTTCAGACTTATAAATAAGTAAAACCCTGGACATCTGGAAACTTTTCATCATTCAAATTTACACAACTACAGACCTAGTGGTTTTCCCTGGAGTGAATAACTTGTCACACTAGTTAAAGTGGTTCACTCACTTGGTTCAGTAACTTGTGATCCATATAAAGTTTCAGTTTCTCCATGACCTAGCACTGTTGAATAAGTACTCGTCAAGTGAGGCAGTGGAAAATCAGGAAAAGCAGGATGACTTGTGTGATGGATGATGTCTTCTTGTACAGGTATCTTCTTCTGTTGATATGACAGAATGGATCCCATAGGAACAGGACCAAACCGTGAATCTGTTGTCACAATCTGATCCCGTTTTAACCGGAGAATCTGTGCCTCACTCCCAATGACAGACAGTTGTTGGATGATTTTGTCACAAAAGTCTTGGTGAGGAATAGGCTGTTGCACTGGACAGTATACTTTTGGTATAACACCTTCAGTTACTTTCTGCTTTCTTTTTCTCATTTTCCTGTCTGTGGAAGGCTTCACCTTGTTAATCTGTATAGAATCTACAGTGCTGCGTTGAATATCATCAGTCCTTTGTGGTATGTTCCACACCTGTGGGCGAGAGGTTCTACTCTGAACAGGAGGGATGCAGGACAACTCTTGCTTTTGAAATTGGCAAATCAAATACAGGAGCGCTAGGCAGTGAGAGCAGTGCCATTTTCCAGCTTTGCATTCACAAGAGCACTTCTTAATTCGAGTTGACCCTTCGGATGACAAGGTTGCCTAAAATTAGAAAGTGTTTGAATAAATAGCCATGGCTCAAAATGTGAAGAAAACATTACAACTTTATAATGTAAATACATACTGGTATCTGATGCTTTCCACAGTAATGTTGATAAGTAGTCCCCCCCTCCCCTCAGTTGTAAGTAGCAATATTTACAGAAGCAGGTACAATCGTTCTACATACAGGCATGTACAAACATCTCTAAGTCATGCTTAGAAATTTTGCTTCATACTCATGAATAGCCAACATTTAAGCCCCACTCCTGCTGTTCTTGTGAAGTATCCATCTTTGCTGGACATGTCCTCTTGATGTGATAGCCATGATGTACTGTCCTTTACTGTGTGTCACATTTGTCGAGATGAACATGCTGTATTGAAATGCTTTGGGGAAAAATCAAATAAATAAAAAAAATAATATTAATTTAAATGAAGTCCACAAATATGACAACATGCTATCAATTCAACACATTTACATTTGAATCAACAAGCAGGTGGCATGCATTGTGAGATAACCAACATAACATGAAACATTTCAATTTTTTAATAATTTTTTAATGTCAATAAAACAGTTAAGAAACTTCAAATACATTAAGAAGCATACATAAAGCAACACTGGTATGTAGTATACAAACCATCAGTCTATAGGGACTGTCATTCTTCCGTAATGCTGGAAAACTTTTTGCCTTTATGCGACACTCATTGCCTTCTATCTTCACAAATATTATTTGCAAATACAAAAAAATAATTTTGACATTTAGTGTGCAAAAGCTGAGGGGAAAACTAGAAATAAAGAAAGGAAAGATGTTGTTTGTTGATATGCTTAATGATATTTGATGACTTAGGATTTTGCTGTTATTTAGCGGTCACTAATAATTTGTGCAGGATTTCCATTATTGTAGAAACGTGCTTACTTAGAGACCTAATAATACGTTCAATATATCCAAAATATGCATAGGAAACAATGTGTCTATTTATTCTGATTATTGTTTTCTTTGATCACAATTCCCAAGGTGATATATTCAGGGACCGTTCATAATGCATGGGTGGGGTGGGGTGATCAATGTTTTACACATACATGCACGTACGTGGGGTGGGTGGGGTGGGTGGGGTGATCAATGTTTTACACATACATGCACGTACGTGGGTTGGGTTGGGGTAATTCACATTGCACATGCTCCTCCATGAAAATAATCACCACCGCCCCCTCTCTAACATCTAGCCATAAATTTTGAACGGTTCCTTACCTTGGTTTCTATACACATCTAGCTCCCATAGGCATTTAAATATTAATTATTAACCAGTTGCCCGGTGCGCGAAAAAAGAAGCATAGGATATTTTCGCAAATTTACCTTCAACATCGTGTATGTACCCCTCAAGATGCAAGGAATAACCCTTTCGTCGCTTTCGTTTGGGTATGTTGCTGTCTGTCTCTGCCCATTTGTCAACATATTGTTGAGTTAAAACTGGAACACGAAGAAGACTCCTTCACCAGGCCATGCGGGATGGGAATGTTGCAGTCGAAAGGCTTGCGTTCCGAGTATCGCTTTCGTTGCCAACATGGCCGCGGCGTGAATATGGAGTATTTCTCTATTTTCCACACTATCGTCGTCATCAGTATCTATTGGTACTTTGCAGACTTGAAACAGTTGTGACTCTTATACAGTACGTGAACCCGTGAAGATCCGGTTTAGAATCAGTCTTCATCAACCCATGCTTGTCGTAAACGGCGACTAACGGGATCGGGTGATCATGTTCGCCGACTTGCTTGGCACATGTCATCGTATACAGGTTGCGGAGTTCAGGACTGATGCTATTGATCACTGGGTTGCATCTTTCAGAGTCCGAATATTTACAGACCACAGCCTTATTGCTATATATAGACGAGTATGGCTTTAAATAATCCAAAACGCAAATCGTACACAGTGATTTGTGTATTTTGTTCTCAATTCGATGCTACGGATATTATTACTAAGCGTGTCATGAAGTAGTAATTTCAGACTGTACCAAAATGAAATGGAACAGCTGTCCGAAGTTGGCATATCCAGATTATTCTAAATCACTGCTATCTAACTGAAGAAAATTAAATAATTTTATATATATTTGTATCGTATTTACATAGCGGCAGTAATAACTACCAGTAAATAGACGTGGCAGAAATTTTACTGTTATATGAAATTGAAGTCAATCTATCATGTTTGACAAACAAAGAATAAGTTCATTTCCTGATATTTTAAAAACACACAGTCATAACTTGATTACCTGTTGTGATAGACTTGTGTGTATTTGTTGGTATCACCCTTTAAATATCGACCGCCTCTGTAGTGTAGTGGTTAGAGCGCTCGCCCGGAGAGCGGAAAGTCGATGGTACCATCTCTGTGGCGGCGTCATACCAAAACACGTATGGTACTTGTTCGTCCCTGTCTGGCGCTCGGCATTACTGGGTACAACAGAGACTGGTCAGCTCGGAGTAAGTATAATGTGTCTGCGCCACAGTGCCTGACCTTGCAAGTTCCACATTCTGTCTTGAAATGCTATAATTTAGGTCTTCCACGAGCAAAAAGTCGCTGTTCGGGGATTTGCTGGCTTTTATTCAAATTCTATTAAAAATGGAATTCATTTGCATAGTGTAGTCATATAGACAGCAGCCCATCTACATTCAGTCAATTTTGGTGTGAAGATGCAAGAGAAGGGCAGAACATAGAATTTATTTGCATAGTAAAGCTGTACAAACACTAAATCATCTGAGTTTAATTAATTCTGGTGGAAACATCTATGACAAGCGCAATACCCGGTCTTGCAGTTTGACCCGTTCTATCCAGAAATGCTACCATATTGGTCTTCGACAGTCAAAAACCACTGTTAAAGTACTTGCTAGATTTTGTTCAAATTCTACTGAAATTAGGATCTCTATGCATAAGTATTTTGTTAATCTCCTCTATATACTTGAACTTGATGAACGTGCAAGATGTACACAGCCTGTCGCATGGCTCTTTAAGTGTGTTGCCAAAGACGAAAAGCAAAGTGATGATGGAAAACAATACCCTTAAATTTGACTTCCTATAAAATTTTAACAACAGTGCCATCTAACATGAATGTCGGAAAACATATTACGAGTGATTATTCCTTCAAACCGATTAATTGTATGTAATTAGATTAATTGTATGTAATTAAACTTACACCACGTGTGATAAAATGGTCTACGTTTCTGTGTAATTTCAAGGACGTAGGTAAGTCCAGTGCATGTCTCTCACAGCCATCACTTTTCACAGGATTCAGATGTAATTACATATATTCTGAAAGATATACGAAATACAGCATCACATTTTTTTTTCAAATGGTCAAGTGGTGAAGTTGACTCTGAAAAGTTGCAAGATATATCCTAGTGTGGCTGGATCTAGATGGCAGCTTGTTTTATGAAGTTACATCATGATCATTTTCTGTAAATGGTCTGGTGGTCAAATAGTCGTCAGAGTGGCACTTGTATAGAATTTGAGGGTTAATGGTATAAGGTAAGGGTGTTGTACTTGCATAATATCTAAGGATTAAGGAACCAAGGTTTAAGGAACCAGGGTATGTGGTACCCCTTTAGTAGCCATGGAGTATATACCCTGAGTAAATGTGTTGAAGCCTAAACATAGTGCAGGTAAACTGAATCTATAATAAAAGTCACTGTTTACTAAAAATTGATACTTTTTATGGACTCACATATGGGCTAATAAGCATTGTTTGTTAGCTACAGATAAGAGTGCCATTATACCTCCATTAAATTCACACTCTAAGATTACATATAATACCTTCAATATTCTAATCTTTACTGTAATCATTGTCATGACAGACAGTGACACACCAGCCAGAATGACACCATGTGTGTGTGTGTGTGTGTGTGTGTGTGTTTGTGTGTGTGACATTCGTGTGTTCACCTGGGACGGAAATGCATGGAAACAGCGGTATAGGTGGAGTTCTCAACAAAGAAAATGATGTTAGTAAGTACACTACAGATTGGTGGAGTGGAGTTCAGAAATAAAAGCATTGACATATTTGTTTGGTGACGTTTGTGTGCCGTTATAGTTAATCCCTTCAGTTGGGACATTAAGTGAGTGAGTGAGTGAGTTTAGTTTTACAGCAACATTCAAGCTATATGGCGGTGGTCTGTAAACGATCGAGTCTGGACCAGGCAATCCAGTGATCAACAACATGAGCATCGATCGGCGCAAATGGGAACCGATGACGTGTCAGCGAGCCTGACCACCCGATCCCGTTAGTGGCCTCTTACGACAAGCATAGTCGCCCTTTTATGGCAAGCACCGGTTGCTGAGGGCTTATTATGCCCAGGACCATCACGGGTCCACGAATATACAGATAATCACTAATTTGTTCGTGCTCGCGGTCACAATATTATACGTGACTAACGTGGCACGTTCCGCGCGATCCTCCAGAGGATTTTAAGTATACAAATAAGAGTGAGTATAGTTTTACGCCACACTCCAGTAATATTCCTGCTATATGGCTGCGGGTTGTAAGTATCGAGTCCGAACCTGACAACACAGTGATCATCATAAATAAGAGAATCATCACAGTTGACTGGCGAAGTGGGTAGCGAGCTCATCTCGTGACGGCATGGGGCTTTGAGGTCGGAGCCAATTACATTAAAACATGCAAACATCTGTTTTTCACTCATGTTCGGATGTTTTTGTGGTGCTTCAGTCCGTTTCAACTTTCCAAGTAGACCTGGCCAACAGCTTTTACAGCCCTCAACACAAACTGGAAGTAATGTCAAACACGATCCAGCTGACTCGAGTCTGTCCAGTATCTTCAGGTCCAAGTGTGTACTGCTGGGGACGCAGAGTGTCCCATCCCAAACCACAACACCCCATCCTCCCAAGTTATTTGATTCGGGAATACAGCTGATTTGTCAGACATCTTTTCTGTTGCTGTCAGTCCGTCTGTATGCAATGCAGTTGATCATGGATGCGTCTATTTGTCTGTCCGTCCATCCATCCGTCGGTTGTAATATTTATGTCTGATTCACGCCTTTGAATCTAACATGCTTTTATTCAATGTTCAGATTGTCACCTGGAGCCCTTTATTACTCACGGATCAAACAAATACAAAGCGAGGCATCATATCATGACTATATCGGCGGTTAACCGTGCCTCATGGGTACCAGGCAGTAAGCATCCACGTACAGGTCGCAGCATACAGAACCTCCAGCATACATACAGGACGTCTGCACGTCCCCGCGCATAAAACACACACGTATCCAATCATTCATGGCAGATATTACACCTCACCTTTCTACCCCCACATCCACCCACAATTCGCCATCCAAACTGTCTGGTCCAGACAAACCAGTGATTGATATTCTGACGATCTTTCAATAGCAACCCTTCTGTCAGCAGCAACAGCGGCCATTCTAAACATTCTCCAAACCATCTGTAAAGATACATTTTGCCCATATATCGTCATCTCCTCAAGTATCCTTCATTCTTCACGCGAACACAGGAACCGTTTGTGTCCTAGCCTCTGCTGTAATGCACGGTGCATTTGATATTTGTCCCTCATCTGTTCATGTTTCTGTAGTTTGGATGCTCTGTGCTACAGCACGGTAACTTCAACACTTTACACTAACGTGGCTTCCAAACATTGCCGGAGCAGTGAGTTAGTCTAGTGGTTAAAGCATTCGCCCATCCTGCCGAAGGTCCGGGTTCCGTTCCACACATTCGCACAATGTGCAAAGCGAGCTCCTTGTTATTGCTGAAATATTGCTGAAGGCGCGGTGGTCCAGGATAGTGATCCAGCGAGGTTGAGGTGTCGGGATCGAGCTCACTTGTCATTGGGTGTAAAAACCCTTGGAGTCAACTATTGTGTGCAGACTCTTTCCGTGTTGTCACAACCCCCTGTGCACTTAAATGAACCCACAAATCCTTTGGTATCTGACCAGATGATGACCACATGAATGCGTGTAAACATTTAGATGGGGGTACTGCAACGTTCAGTGAACATGGACAAAGTACTGTGATTGTGTTCCCCAGTCCATCCAGCTGTGAATCGGTACTTCGTACTATGTGATTCATCTGTGACTAAATAGCTCACACAGCTGTCCTGTGTTTCAGATATTCAACGATGCACTTATGAATATTCCATCTAAATGGCAAAAGCCTATCCAGGGATAGCACTTAGTTTGGGGTTAAAGTGAAACAAAAGTTATTATTGCACCTCTGTTTAGAAACACTCTGTAAAGTTGGAGGTGTTTTTTTTCTTTATCCGCTCTAAATATCTTAAATTTGAAATAAATTGCAAGATATAGACAGCTCTCTGCCATTTGCTCATGGGGTATGTCATGTGAGGGCGAAAAGCAAAATGAGGAAAATAATTATTACCCTTGAATTTGGCTTCCTTTAAAATTGTAACAGCAGTACCGTATAACAACAATGTCGGACAATATATAGGGCAATTTGTTTTCCAAATCGCTTAATTATGTGTAATTAATCTTACACCATCAGTTAGGATGTGAAATGGTTTACGTTTCTATGTAATGTCAAGGACGCAGGTAAATCCAGTGCTGCACAGTGCATATCTCCCACAACCATCACTTTTCAGAGGGTTGAGAAGGAAAACAGTAAACCAATTGCAAGGCCTAGATTTTCGAAGCTCCCTCAGCTCTAAGAGCTTCGAAAATCTAGACCGATGTCTGTATATTTGACGTGATTTAATTCTGAAATATTATGCGATCCCTTTTTTCTTTCTCTCAGTATATGTCAGAAACACTGAGGCGAGCAGGCAGCACTGTTAGTGACAGTGTTATACGGCAACAGTTGACGGAAAAGTACGAGTGGTTCCGAATGCAAAACCAATAAACGCGCTTTCTTATCATAAGATGACTATGGTCAGCGTCAAAAGTTTTTGAAAAGAATTTGTGATTGAACGTGATCAGGGGACTGCCTTTGCCAGGACAGCTGTTGGTGTGTGGGAATTGTTACAAAAGCTGGTTGAGAATGGTAAGTAAATGTGTTGTCAATAAAGAAACATAAGGTATATAATTTGACCAATATTCATAAATAATGCTGTAAGGGAAATCTTTCAGTTACGTATTAAATTAATCCTCAATTATCTTTGATCAAACACGTTTTGTGGGCTCCATGTCATTTACGAAAACATTCATGCAAACAAAATAGTCCCTCGATCAAGGAAGTGAATTCGAAGTGGCGAGTTGGCCAGTTTAGCGAATTATTATTATTAAATTCTCGAGAAGTGACAGCCTGAACTTGAATGTCGTGAGCTCTGTTCTGATTGTTTTAATCTGTAGACGTTTATTGACATTAATACAATATTTGCTAGGGGAAGGTTTCACAGATTTTATAAGTCACTGCCCTTGATCCGTGGTGCTAAAATTCAACATAGAAAGAAACGAGTTGCCTTGTATACTTGCATTGACTGTTTGTCTGAGAACTTTTTTTTTCTGTCTTACGGTGATACTGAGCACGTGTGCTATGTTGTGATATCTGATACTGAATGAGCCTATTTGTCGTTTTTCTACTTAATTCAAGTTTATGCATTGTCTACAAAAGTACACTACATTAGGATTGAGTGGCCAGGCTTGCTGACTTGGTTGGGTTCCCAGTGTGGATACTTAACCTCATGCTATTGATCACTGGATTGTCTGGTCCAGACTCGATTATTTACAGACTGCCGCCATATGGCTTGAATATTGCTGAGTGCGGTGTAAAACTAACCTGGCTCACTCAGGATGCAGACAGGATAACCTGTGTGAAGATGTTACGAGACTGACCGTAAGGGTTCTCTCCCTTTAGTCGATGGCGACCTGTCTTCGACAAAGTTCTACTTACGGACTTATTTTGTCACTTATTCCCTATGTCAGACTCACCATATTGATAGCTATTGGTAGCCTGTGTTTGTGGCTCACTTTACAGGTGTGTTTTAACATCCATTAATCTCTAAATGTAACACAGTTATTTTCTGAACTGGTAGCTTCATCATTTCGTGTAGGTCAGTCATGCATTAAGGTGTCTAGTTTATTGTTTAATGCATTACTGTTGCCTTTCCTTACACGATAGGACTCCTCAAGTCGTGAACTCTGTAATGATGGTAAGAATTACTTATTACGGCTTGTTATTGTTTCGTAACAGCAATTTTATCGGGTGGGACAAAGCACACTTCGGCCTCGGCTGAAGAACAACCTAACGTCGAATGAACGTTGTCTACTTTGACGTCCGCGCCTCTCATATAAAATAGGTTGAACACTTGTTAGCGTTACTGTCATAATATAGCCTTCAGACATAATGCATGTCGGCATGAGCCGGTCACTGATTCAGCGTTCCTTAATCAAGACCGTCAGGATAGTCAGACAGAGGGAACTTTATTCCATTTTTGGATTGAACTACCAGTGTGTGGTGTTATATTCACGTACCGGATATTTATGGGAATTAAGTGTTGGATGTGATTCTATGTCACGGTAGGTCTAATACTGTTTTATGCCATACTGTCGGATGTAATAGGTGTGTAGTGTAGTGAATCCCATCATAAGAATACTTTAACCTTTTATTGGAACATTGTATAATTCCTCTGACGTGTATTCAATTTCAGAATAATTCACAGTAGACTATGAATCTTTTAAATGTGTTTATGTATCCCTAATCGACAATCTTTTGATATCCGTGACTTGTCACATTTTCATATTTAGACATAACCGTCTAAACTATAAATTATCTCACTTATTCGTTAATTGACTCCTGTCACATTAATACCTTGGCTTCGAGTAAATATTCTTGAAAGCCATGTAAATCTTCTTCAACTTTGTACACTTGTCCATGGCATTATTCCCGATATAGGCACTTAAATAAGTCTCAGTGTATTTTGTAAGAAGACAAATTTTAGGAGCAATGTAAATTTCCTTAAACTCTATACACCTGTGCACGGTGATATAAGCACTCCAATAAGTCTTTGTGTATTTTGAAAGGGGTTGGGCAAGTTTATGCCTCAGGTGTGATACCACGTTAGTGGCTTGTTATATCTCCATTGTGTGAATACGGATTATTTTTAAAATTCTATTTCAAGGGGTTCATTGTTACCTCATATATAGCTCTGTTGTTGTTATAATAATAAACTTCAGATCAAACTTTTATTCTTGAGGTTGTCCTTTGCCACAGGTTGGAACCAAGTTACCTATTTATATTTGAACCCATGGTTAAGGTTATTTACGGACCTTCCCCTAGTTAAGGTTGTTTAGATCGGCACCGTAACAGAAGAACATGTACAACTACTGCATTGTCTTTGACATTGAAGTTTTAACATTTTAATCATTTACTGATGTTCACGACAGTGAACGATTGTGGCATTTCACATAGTGTCATAGACTAAATCCTTTCAACAAGTTTCCTTAAAACTTCATTTATTCAAATGATCTATTTGTTTCAATTTAAGTCCAAAGTGCACCGAACTTTTGTCTATGTAATGTATTCAGCAAACATTCGGTGTATCCCCTCTTATCATAAAACCCCCTCCGGGCAGGACCTGTAATTCTCAAACGCTATCAATATATGTCCATTAACACCTCCCTAAGTCGCGTAATCTTACGTGTGTACATGCGCATGGGCCAGTGACCTTGCACAATGTGGCGTAATGACTCTGTGTATAAAAACCTGACTGATATGGCCATCGAAAGAGACCATCCAGCGAGACCAACCATGGAGACTAGATCATCGACAGAAGTGGACGGATTGTGCGTCTAGTCGCGGTGTCGGCCAAGGCGTCGACGATGAAGAATCGCCGTCGGACTCCTGAATGTAAGTGACAGAGCGGGTCTCCGCATCGGGATCAGTCCTAATGTGCGTTCTGTCACATGTTCACCACTGTGTATACCATTTCGGCCGTCAATCTACCAAACAATAATAAAACATGGCTGCTGCTGTCTTAATCTCTAACACCGACTCATGTCTTCCCTGTCTCTTGTCCACCATCCTAAACTACCACCCGAGAGCGACCACGACGACCGCTCTTGGACAATAGCTTAATACGAGTTAGGACTGATTTAACTGTCAGCTATAAGCAGGTAACTAGCACATGACTGGGACTTGACTGTCATACTGTTTGTGATAGACTGCCACCTTGTCCCTCAAGTTACAGCACAGCACAACTTGATAGTTTCACTCCAGACTTTACACACTTGTAGAATATGGTTGTTCCTGTAGTTGAGTAGTCAGAGAAGCCCTCCCCCATGTTCCTCGACACCTTGAAATACTTTTGGATCAGTAATTATGAATAGGTTAACATTTCTCTCTCAGTACAATTCATTTGTATGCCACTTCCACTTCCAGTTCAAAGGGGAACTGTATTCAGCAAGTGTTTATCACTCAAATAGAAATGTGTCAACATGGAATTCCCATGTCGGATGCTGTCACCATTTGTTCCTTACACCACTCTGCACTGAGTACAGTAACTGGTACAGTCATCGCTGTAACACTTGAGGGTGGTGCTAGCAGCGTAGGTAGCAGTAATTTCTGTAACACTCGACGGTTTCTTCTTGTAATCTAGGTGGCAGTCATTGCTGTAACACTCGACGGTTGCCTCTGTACCGGAAGTCAACAAATAGAAAGCAAAGGGCAGATAACTCCAAAATACTTTGGGAAATCCTGCTGCAAAAATCCTAAAGGTGCTGACCATCTATTATACGGAATGTGACCAATCATGCTTATTATTCAAAACACTGAACGTTGTGGCACAATAATAATTATTACATAATTAATAACGAAATATACAGAAAACACACACTCCTGCATATAACTGTGTCTTCAATCCCCCGTATGGGGATTTGTACAATAAGATGTCTTCTCTTGTTCCGCCTCTTGGACTGAGAGTTAAACCTTTTCTTTCTGCTGCTTGCATTGAGCTAATATAGCTCCTTCTCGCTTGTTTTCTTCTCCTAAAACTATCTGACCTTTCAGATAGTCACTGGTTGCAAAACAAGCTTGACTTTTAGTTTCATTTAGCTAGAGGACACCTCTGTAGCTCCACACGGTACCCTGGGGAGACTCATCTCATAACCCCTGACAGGTTAGCTAACCGGAGTGTACCCCCTTGACAAGGCCATAGCCCTGAACTGTTCGGAGAACCTTTTAGGTGCTTCAGCCAGTTCAATCTGAGCCTTATCCTTCGTCCACCACGTCACATAAAGGATGTATCGCTCTCGCAGATCCTTAGTTGACACTGCCTGCATTCAATGGCAAATCAATTTTCGAATGACGTGGGTTAATTTTCAGTCCTGAGTGCCTCTCCCAGATTGTTGTTTCTGAAACAATACATGCTTGCCTCTCTAGAGTCTAATGAATGTGTACAAAGTAGTATTTGTAGCTTGTTTTGAATGGACACTCATTCATCTTTTCATTTTGTGTCATGGGTACAATGTGTGAAGCGCATTTGTGGTATCCCCTACCTTGACATTGCTACAATATTGCTAAAAGCAGTGTAGATCCCTGCTCACTCACTCATTCACTTTATGGTGTTATAGTGAACATACAGCTGTTAAACATCACACATTTAATTTCTCTTTATTAAAGGCATGTACTTGTCTGCATATCATTCTGTTAAGCATTGGATTTTCTGGTCCAGACTCCGTTATTTAAAGAATTTATAGTTGGAGTAGTGTTCACTGAATTGTTAAATTGAAACCACTCACTCACTCATTCCCTCTGTGATCATCATTCATCTCTGCATGGTCTGGTCTCTACTTGATTCTTTACAGATTACCACTAGAGATTTGGTATATTGTTCACGGTGGCATTAAACAAAACTCACTCACTCACTCACAGGGTTAATGAACCAGGATGGGAATAAATGTGTCTGATGGGCTGAGGAACCAGGGTAGGGATGTATCACCCATTTGGTATCTGAGCAATTAAAAGTACCAGGGTAAGGGTGTGTCACCAATTTGGTATCTGAGCGATTAAAAGTACCAGGGTAAGGGTGTGTCAGCCATTTGGTATCTGAGCGATTAAAGTACCAGGGTAAGGGTATGTCACGAGGGTAAGGATGTGTCACTCCTTCAGTATGTTAGGGAATCAGGGTAAGGGTGTGTCACTCCTTCGGTGTCTGACGGATTAAGGAACCAGGGTAAGGGTGTGTCACTCCCTCCGTGTCTGAGGGATGAGGGAATCAGGGTAAGGGTGTGTCACCAGTTTAGTATCTGAGCGATTAAAGTACCAGGGTAAGGGTGTGTCAGCAAGGTAAGGATGTGTCACTCCTTCAGTATCTGAGGGATTAAGGAACCAGGGTAAGGGTGTGTCACCCCTTCAGTACCTGAGGGATTAAGGAACCAGCGTTAGGATGTGTCACTCCTTCAGTGTCTGAGGAATGAGGGAATCGGGGTAAGGGTGTGTCACTCCTTCGGTGTCTGAGGTATCAAAGAACCAGAGTAAGGGTGTGTCACTCCATATTGTCAGAGAAGTCTTGATGGTCAGGGCACAAGATGTCTACTTCATATTGTCAGTGAAGACTTCATGGTCAGGGTACAAGTTGTCTACTTCATAGTGTCAGTATTGTCAACTTGGTCTACAGCATAACTCCTTGTCAAGAGCAGCAATGGTGAATTCAATTACTTTACATTGAATAAGTTTTTACCTTTTAAACTACAGTAGACATTTGAGCATAGTTATGTTGAAAATGGCCATTTTCCAGACTGTGTATGGTCCTTCATGTAAACATGCATACCATTCTCAGCATGATATGTCTGCTGCCTCCTCATCTGCTTACTCGTTCCAGTCCTGTCATTCAAACAAACATACCATAGTGAAACACTGAAATACATCGCTCATGTGGAATAAAGCTAATCTCATAATATGTGTGAAGCTGTGGTTTGTAACATTGCCCCTTATATAACATGTTATGTTTAATAATTTACTTCACATTGTGAACATGGTGTTACTATGCACTGTATAGTATTGTCAGTACTGATGTCATGCTTGGAGTCACCCTTTTTGTCTAAAAGTTGTCATTCTCAGTTTGGTTTCCATTCTATGTCTACAACTTGTGCTATCATGAATATGTAGACTGAAAGTTATGTTTTAAAGTACCAGTAAGGAATAGTAACGTCATAGCTTCCTGCTTGAAAGCCAGACACCTGGTTTGATTCCCCTCTGTGGTACCAGGTGTCTGGCTTTCAAGCAATTCTTAGAACCCATTCTGTATGTACCACCATTATTTATGCTTGAATACTGCACAAAACAATACTTCTTGACTTGGTCTTTGTATGTAAACCTCAGTTCCACGATGACAGTTATTACCAAGCTTGTGTCGTGAGTTGTGACACCCATCTGTCAGGTGGGTGCTGACAGGAAGAACCTGCCAAGTACCTGGCAATATTTCTAATTTGACCATTGACATACATTGAAATCATTTAGTCAGCAGCCAATTCAGTTTATTAAAGTATGTATCTACATAAATATACCAAGTATACCAAATATACCCAAGTTTTACAGAAGTTATATAATGCATGTAACACGTATCATGAAAACTATTTGCTGAATATTATGCATATTTACTTCTATTCCTGAATGCTGTTAACCTATGACAGCAAAGACTATCAGGTCGGCTAGGTCGTCAGCCGTGCCTGTCTCATGCCATGGGGAGTTTCAAAATACTTATATTATATGGTGTTTTTGCAAGTTATTTTTTGACACCATTATTTTATGAGCAAACTGAGAATCTGTGTTTAATTAAATGGCAACATCACATATCAGCTGTTTGATGTTACTCATGTACATCAACTCAGTTCAAAACAAGCATATCCTATCAAACCATAAATTCACTGTGCCTGAGAATCGACCATTCAGCCAACACCAATAATACTATAACGTGTAAAGTCACCCAAGTTACGGTTCTAGATTGAAATAAAGTGTTATTACAAATTAAGCTAAACGGTAGCTGAAATGGCCATTTTTTTTTTGTTTGAACGGGGTCACGTTACCTCTTGCAGACATCCACCTTACAACACATAGCAACGTCAGCAATTGCTACCCTGTTAACACGAAACTGTCATCAACTTGGGGTTACCCGAGGGCAGGTCAGCATGACCTGTATTGGAATGCACAAGCTGCGAATTCCTACGACACTCACCTTACACTTGGCGAGGGTTACTTGTCTATAGACGTTTCGATATTCTACGTCAGGAAAACACTCTACACAGCTGCAGTTAACGTGGGGATTGTATATGGTACATTGTTACAGAAGTGGCATTTGCGCTTTAGAAGGTGCAGCATTTGTCTCGCTGACCCTTCTCAGGTGAACCTCAACGCATCGGCGATGATTGCCGCTTGGAGGCGTCATGGCAGACTCCGGTACCTGGCGAGAAAGCGAGTCGTTTTGGGCCGCTGACATCAAGACGGCTTGTAGAAGATGGGATATTAGAAACGGACGTATGCTAATTTATTCTGCTTGGCTTGCCCCATACGTTCTTTCTCAGGATCGCCAACTCGCTTATAAACAGAGAGAAACAATTTGTTAGCACAATATATATTGTGGTCAGTTACGGCCCTAATTTGAGCTGCACCAGAGTGACACCTCAACAATTATGTAGCCCCAGTGGCATGGATAGAGTCATTTTTGTACAGTGTGCACATAGATATACTCCAACTCTGAGTCACGGCATGGGTTTCTGGAGAGTACTGACGCCACCTGGGCGTCTAGGGTTTGTTTACAAACAATGCAGACAGGGAAATAACCTTTACCTTATGTTAATTGTTATGGGAACACGCTCGGTCCTCTTTGACAGACAAAAATATACCTACGGCACCAACGGGTAGCCAACATTGCTATGCAAGTCAAGCTAAAACGTTATTATCTAGCAGTAAATTATTTTTGTATTATTTATAGCACACACAAACCATGTACTCAGCTTGTGCATACATTCTGCTTTCATGTATGGGAGTGTAGCTTTCATTGATAAGAATTCAACTACGTCATTTGATTATATTCTGCCGGAAAATATTTTTGAGTAATCACGAATGTTATATTACCAGCACTTCATTGTGCATGGATGCAACACTTTGGCCATGTTCCCGCTTCACTGCCAGCACAACTCATATCAACATAGCAGGGTTCCATAATTTCAAAATATACAATGTTTCTAAGTAATGTTGGCTAGCGAACACATTTAAGTAGGTGAATAAAAATGGTGGGATAGAAATATGTCACACGATCTATATGACAGAACGTTGAAGTTCACAAGTCATTCCCTGTGACATAATCAGTTATCCGAGGTTACAGCATCATAAACATACACATTACTTCTAGTATGGCATGAATTCTGAGATTATGAAAACACATGTTACTGCTATGTTTCCCTTCCGCCGCGTTATATAAAAAATACCATCGGCGGCAATGAAGGGGCGGTACACATCAGCCAATAGGTAATTAAGTATCATTATTAATTCTGTTTCAGTAATTTAACGAACGGCAGAATAGTTTTGTAAATATAACTTAAATAAGCCTGTAACTGTTCGGCTGCCATTTTGGTCGGGACATGACAGAATTCACTGTTAATGTGCCTAAGTACAACCTCGCCCACCATACACTTGTTTGGCGAATGAAGCCCAGATGTCTCCATTTTACTTTATTTTTAACATGGTGGAGACAAATATCCCAAAGAAAGATATATATTACCTGTTTACCATGAAGGCGAAGCTGATCGATTGAAGAAGCATGTCTCTGACAATAGAACTGCCATGGGGAATTGTCTCTTTCATGAGAGTATAGCGTCTTGTCACACAGGATTGCAGTTCTGTAAACCGTCGTCCATTGAACCAAACAGTCCATCAAATAAAACATATGACATGCATCATGTACACTACAGAACACAATAAGGATATATATATATATATATATATATAGAGAGAGAGAGAGAGACATAGGGATGCAAGGTGCAGGTCAAACGAGAGCTAACATACAAGCGTGAATAAAGCGAGATAACTCGTGCCAGCTTGATACTGCTGTCTCCAATACCTCATGATCCCTGAAGTGTCTGGTCTGTACCATAGGCGGATACAGAGGTGTGTGTGTGTGTGAGAGAGAGAGAGAGTGTGTGTGTGTGTGAGAGAGAGAGAGTGTGTGTGTGTGTGAGAGAGAGTGTGTGTGTGTGTGTGAGGGAGAGGGGGGAGCGAGGTGTAAGCAAAAGTAAAATGTGAGACAAGCAAACAAAAGTACAATGTCACAGGAATCACAGATGTGTATACAACCCGATACAAAGGTATTACGGCGTGGTACAACTGTCTTTACACATCAATACAGGTGCCCATGGTAAGTGTGATCTCCGTGCAGTTTGTTCTTTTTGTACTTCCGACGTACTATGAGAAGATTGGCAAATGCTAGGTCCACGTCCTAAGCCTGAGAACAAGTATTGATCGCGCTGTAGTCCTGTGCACTGTTCACATTGCAACATATAAGGTTGTAGAACAATGATCACAAGTTTGTAAAAATTCGTCCAAAAAGACATACAAATGCTTTTCATTTCATTTCAGCAACTGCAAACATGATGGTTGCGCTCTATACTATCCAAAATAATTTAACTATTTATTGCACAAATCTTGGATTGCCGCACAGTTACACCTGTGTACTCTCTCGTGCTAGTGAGTACAAGTTTGTAGTACATTCCAGAACACCTACTAACAGCCCATTTGTTTTACACTAATTAATTGCTTGTGTGCGTTTTTGATTGTGCGTGTGTCCTTGCTTGAACGTTTGTTCATGCTTGTGCGTGCGTGTGCGCGTGCATGTGTTTATGTGTGATTATGCGTATTTGTTTAGGATGGAGGAGCAGATGAGAGTAATCAACAATACAAGCACACTTACTGTGCACATTACAACGGGATATAAGGTTGTAGAACAATAATCACAACTTTGCAAAAAATCGTCATGATTTCATTTTAGCAGCTGATGGTATGATGGTTGCGCTCTATACTATCGGAAATAATTTTACTAGTTCTTACGCAAATTTTGGAATGCCGCAACAATTACACTTGTGTACTTTCTCTTGCTCGTGGCTTCAGGTTTGTAGTACATTCCAGAACTCCAAATAACAGTTCATTTGTATTACGCTAATTAATTGTTTGTGCGTGCGTCCTTGCTTGAGCGTGTGTTCATGCTTGTGCGTGCGCGTGTACGTGCCTGTGTGTATGTGTGATTATAAGTACTTATTTTGGAAGGAGGTACAGATGAGTGTGATATACAATACAAGCACACTTGTGAAAGTGTCGTGTCTACTGGCAGGACAAAAGTCGATTTATTTTTGCATTAGTGTGAACAAAAGAACAATAGATTTTCAATTATTTTTTCATGACTGATGATGAAGCTGGCAATACCTCAACGTCAAAATCAACGAATGCTACAGTCGATGAGTATGTGTGTTCAGGAGTTTGTGATTAGACCATCAAACCTGGCAGTGTTCCAAGATAATGAAGTAGTTAGTGATTCACAGGAGGAATGTGTCTTCGGAAACCCTTGATGCTGGCACCAGTCGTCGTTAGACATTCCAGAACTCTGATTCAACACTGGCGGCGCTGCCAAAATGTGGCGAAAACATCCAACCGACTGGTGCATATTGTGCAGCATTACATGCAACACCTAAGCTGGGTATCATTTTACACTGGCTTTAAACTCGTTGCCATGGATATTATCATGAAAAATGTTTTCGTGTCCCTCACAGCACGAGAAACCCATGAAATCGCACATTACACAGAATAATGTGTCTGTTTGGGTACCATGGACCCTGTTCACAATTCCAACATGACTAAACGCAACCTGGAAAGGTGGTCGACTTTGTTAGTATCTGCCAAGGGCATACCGTGAGCGTGCGTTCACATTTGCACCTGTCCAGGGTAAATCCTGGTCATCTTCACATATTTTAGAGTCCAGCAAGGATAAACTCTATCCTATGTGTTGACGTCTATAACATCATCACAGGTAAACAATGATGACCTTTTCAAGTAGGTAAATTCACAGGCAAACCGAAGCATGTGTGAACGTCTATAAAAAGTATCACAATTAAACACTGGAAACGTGTTGACATCTGAAAGTGTCATCACAGGTAAACGTGTCACGTGTTGACGTCTATAAACATCATCACAAGTAAACCACGTTCACGTGTTCAAGCCTGTAAGTGGTTTCACAGGTAAACCGTGGTTATATGTTCAAGTCTGTAAGTGTCACCCCAGGTAGAAAAAGCAATGGTTATGTGTTCAAGTCTGTAAGTGTCAACACAGGTTAGCAAAGGTCACGTGGACAGATGTGTGGCATCACAGGTAAACCTTGCTCACGTGTCTGTGAGTGTCAAGTAAACTCCGGTCAAGTCTTATCACAGAAAAATCTTGGTCACGTTTTTGCCGTGTGTCTCGACATGTTAATCCTGGTTAAGTGTTGACATCTGTAAGTGTCATTGGGGCTTATAACGAGCTCAGATTTGACCCTTGTGAACTAATCGCTAAAGTAATTACCCATTTCTTTGCCCCAGGCGACTTTCAGCACACACTCCCACCAGTGACCAAGTCGTCATTCTCTGATATCATGTGATTCAGAGTATCCATTGTCTGCCGTTTTTTAGTGTCACGTGCAATTACAAGAACATGTTCTGTATCTGCAGTTTATGTGCTGGGTAGCACTGCCAGGTGCGTTTCGTCTGGCGTTTTGGTTAACCTTAAATCCTGCATCCGTATTTGGATAATCCTAAAGTAGCTGCACAAAGCATCTTCTATTTAACAACATCTGCACGTGATAACTCATGCATAGAAGATGAAAAGTCACTTATCCTCTTTCATTACTAAACAGACAGCAGACACTGGGCAATCTGATTTCTTGGAACATTGTGATGGTTAGTCATAAAATTAATAAGGATCACAGAGCTTTTGCCTTTAGTTATGTCCAGAGTAAAGAACCACACACTTACTTACGCCGTCGGTTCCAAATGTATTCCCGATCTTCAAATACTCAATAAAACCCGGAAATTGGTCAGCACATGATGTTTATCTCCTAAATATAATATAAAAATGAGTGTAACAAATCTAATGCCTTCAAAAATGCAATAATTAGCCGAGGATACGTAATAGTTCGTGAATTAAAATACTGATCCCTTTCTGAATACTCAACACTGTCAAGCAGGATTCTTTCATCACATGGGATACAAAACGGAGGATCCTCACCTTTAAGCAAATAGTCATGTCCATATCTTGTGTGGCCAATATGACAACGTCGTATGATGACCTCTACAATTCTGCACAGACAACCCAAGTACGTGCAACCAATATAGAGTTTTACAGCATGTAATTTATTAATACCTACTGGAGTGTCCCACTTCTGTATGTAAGATCTATTGACAGATTTATAATTAGAGGATGGAAGAGCAAGTGGTGTGACATTTGTTGAGTGCTACCTTGGCGGCAGCATCGGCCATTGTGTTACTAGAAATGCCAACATTACTGGGTAACCAACAAAAGACGATGTCCAATTGGCCAGTAGCAAGATCATTATATAATTCAATAATTTCTATTAAGAGAGGATGTTTACAGGATAAGTTTTTAATAGCCTGAAGACAAGAAAGAGAGTCTGAATAGATTATGTACGGTTTATGCTTAGGATGTCTTTTAATGTATTTAAAAGCCGTTAATATGGCGTTTGCTTCAGCTGTGAAAATATTGTTCCGGATCCATTGACAGTAGCACAAGCCACAGCGCCACCGTCCTTGGACCCATCAGTAAATAAGGATTTGTAATTGTTATCTTTACTCTTTAATTGATTATATTCTTGTTTATATTGTCATTCATTAGTTTCTGATTTTTTAAAAGTTGCTAATGTTAGTCTACTTGTGGCCTAACGAGCTGCCATGGAGGAGAAGAAATAAGACGAAAGGGAGATCTATTCCCCAGCTCAATGCTGGAAGCGAAAATGAATGGTTTAATTCTGAGCATAAGGGACGTGGCACCCGTGGCGAGCCACCTCCAAGTGGAGGGTGCTGGGGAACGCTAACATCTCGTCAACCCCCATGTGGATCCGGTCAGCAAAGTCCATAGTACCCCATTGCTGGTCGCAAGGAGCGGCATAATTGTGCAAACTGTTTGCCGTGGGTTGCACACCGTGTCAGTGGAGGACTGGATCCTGGTGGTTGAGGGCAGTTGGGCACTTTAACCATGTTCCTTTTGCCTAACACACCACTTCGGCCCTTACTTCATCTACATGGGTGGTTGAATGGGCCCGACTCAACCAATCGGCTGGTCATGCCAAGCCCTTTGCATGGATTTTATACAACCGCACAGACGTTTCATTTGGAGTTGTTGAACTTATGGTCTTGGCTCCCTTATTGGTTAGGGTTAACCTAACCTAACCCTAACCCTAACCCTGACAACATTGGTCCTGACTTTGATATGTTTATCATGAACTTTGCCTAGAGTCCTATGCCCAGCAGGCTGTGGCTCATGGGCCAATCTAGTAAAATCATTAATTTCTTAATTTTCTGCTAGTGTATATCACCTGGGTATCCTTGATGCTGTAGAAGATCCGCTTGTTTTTAGCATTGCCCTTGTAATACTGGGTGGTGGGTGGGGAGCTCGGGAGATGAACAAATATGTATTACACAAGGAATACCAAACCTGATGACGGAGTAAGCATTAACTCCGAAACGTTGTGTTCTCACATAAAGAAGTTGATATCCAAAAAAAATCTTTCTTATGTATTTCACTTCTAAATGGCCTTCAAAGACTTGAATACCAAACACCCTCCAAAACACAAAACGTCCACTCCACGATGTTGGAGAACAGCGACCATGTGCTTCTACTGATCATTGGTCACGATTTTTGATACTGGAAACTGAAGACTCACTTAAAACGTAATCCTTTTGCAATATCTAAAGGTGTTAACGGAATATCTGGAGAGGTACTAAACATCAAACACTTGCGTTCAAGATCCATTCTAATTGAATGTAGCAGAAAACGGCAAGCTACCAACCATTTATTTTCGGATATGTTGGAGATCCGGTGATAGCCTCTGCCCACAGAACACTAAATACCAGTAAAGGTATAATGAGAGACAGAGATCGATTGTTGGCTGATATGTCTGACTTAGACATTGCTTCTGAAATGCAACATCAGGGAGTAATATTGGTCAAGTGGTTTACTACCCGAAAAAATAATGAAACCATTCAGACCAATCCTTACCTCTTTGCTTTCTCTTCCCTGACTCCTCCAAAGTCAGTCAAGGTTGGTTACAGCATCATGTCCCTTGACATCTATATCCCAAGTCCTTTGAGCTGTTTTAGATGTCAAAAATGTGGACATGGTGTTAACAACTGTACAAAACAAATAACTGGAGTGAAACGTCCATTCTTACAGAAGACTGTACTAGTAACATAAAGAAGTGCACAAACTGTTCAAGAAATCATTCTTCCTTCTCAAACGACTGCGCAATTTGAAAAATAAAACCAAAACAAAGACACAAAAGCAAACGGAAATGACTGAAATCAAATTTACCGAAAATATTAGCTTTGTAGATGCCAAAGAAATCGTTGAATCAACAGCAAGTGGTTCATATCCATCTGTTGCCAGGACATCTTCGGACACCAACCCAAAGGTAAAAACTTCATCAGTACCCACCTCTTCAATAGATTGTCAGACCAACTTGACGTGAGCTAAAACCAACAAGCCTCAGCAATTCACACCTGAACAGTCTACTCAGACTGTGAAGTTTGGTAATAACGTGGTTATCCTGTCAGACATTCCATCACGGACTCCTAATTAAGATTTATCTTCATCCGGGGAACATTCTTTATCTCAATCACAGTTTTCAAACTATTCATAAACCAAGAACAGAATCAGTGAAAAAAATGGCAGATCTCCAAAGGGTTCAGAAAATCCAATCACGATATAATTATAATAAATATGGTTCACTTGCTGAAATGGAAGTATCCGAAAACTCCTATCCCAGGGCACATTGCTAGTCGCCCTCGAAGAAAGTGAGGGGTAGAACCCCTATCAATCCACCTAAAAGAAAAGTCAACCTACTGCTATCGTACAGTGGAATTGTAGAGGACTTAGCACTACTTTTATGAATTACAGCTATTAGTCCAGGATCTAACACCATCAGCATTATGTCTGCAAGAAACGTATCTAAAACAGACGGATGATTTTACTTTGCGCCAGTTTATAGCCTATCATTGTTTTTCCCCTCTTGGTAATGGGGTCACTGGAGGGATGTTATTGACAGTCTTGTTATGCTGAAACCTCTTCTCCAGACTGTGACAGTGCGACTAACTCTCGGTGTTGCGTTTACATTATGCTCTCTCTATATTCCACCTTCAACAGACTGATCTACTCTATGACCAATTCCCGAAGCCATTTTTTTATTATGTGTGATCTCAACGATCACAACGTACCCTGGGGCAGCACTATCACTAATACTAAGTTCAAAATACTTGGAGATTTTATTTCCAGTAATGGTCTGTGCATATTTAATTACGATTTAAGCGCATATCTGCATTCTGCAAGTGGCATTTATTCTTCTCTGGATTTGCCCCTGCAGATTCTATTTTACTGAATGAATTTGATTGATCTGTTCATAATGACCTTTGTGAAAGTGATCACTTCAAAACTATTCTCTCAGAACTAACTCCATCTGCTTATCCATCACATACAAGATGGAACCTTTCGAAGGCTGACTGGTCTTTATTCCGAACTAGTTGTAAACCGAAACTGCGGCCTGACTGTTTCAGTGATATAACTGATCCCATTCAAAGATTTGCTGACGTTTTAAATGAAATAGCTGATGAGTTTATACCGGAGTCCTCTACAACTCTGCATGTACGACAGCCATGGTTTTAATACAGATTGCAGACAAGCTAGAAAAGCGAGGACAAGGGCAAAGAATTATTTCTGCCGTCAATCAACTGTCGCAAAGATGATGATAATTTAATTACTGACAAATGTCAAATTGCAAATAAAATTGGCGAAACCATTGCCAAAAATTCATCATCGACAAATTATGTACCTTAGTTTCAAAATATCAGAAACAGCAGGAAAAGATAATACCTAATTTCAAATCAAATAACGGTGAAGATTACAACGAAGCAAGCTCATGACACTGCCACTGGTGATGATACTATACATTACCAGCTACTGAAACATCTGACTGAACCATGGCTGATGACACCTTTAAATACATTTGATCAAATATGGACGTCTGGACAATTTCCTCCTTCATTGTGTAATGCCATTGTCAGGATGCCAGGATCATGCAGATCTATCGAATTGCAAATCGATATCGCTCACTAGCACTGTCTGTAAAACCATGGAACATATGGTAAATAATAGATTAACTTGGTATCTTGAAACCAGAAACCTTATCACAAATATTCAGTGTAGTTTCAGGAAAAATCGTCTTACCATTGATTATTTGGTGCGTTTAGAATCCTTCGTTAGAAATGCTCAAGTCAATAAACAACATGCTCTCAATTTCCTTTCATCTTGAGAAAGCTTATTATACGAACTGGAAGCATGGTATTTCAAAGGATTTACATGATTTTGCTTTGATATGCCGTTTGCCTCTTTTTATATCACAGTTTTCAAAAGACATGCAATTTCATTATGGATCATTATTTGTGGATGATCTTAATATTTCTTGTCGTGGGAATAAAAAATATGCATACTATTGAACGACAACTGCAGTTGCGTTTAAAGAAAATAAATAAATGGTGCCTTGAAAACGGCTACAAATTTCCTTAATCCAAAACTAATTGCATACACTTGTGAAGAAAATGTAAGTCGCATAAGGACCCTGAACTATTGTTAAATTACACTCCCATCAAACTTGTAAAAGAAGCCAAGTTCTTGGGTTTTATTTTCGATTCTCATTTAACCTTTCACTACACATTAAATCACTTAAAGCTAAATGCCTGAAGGCACTAGACTTGTCAAAGGTTGTTTCAAATTCAAAGTGGGGAGGGAATCAAGCTACCCTCATTCATTTATACAGATCATTGGTACGATCTAAACTTGGCTCCATTGCATATGGTGAAACCTGTAAAAACAACCTTAAGTTTCTTGATTGTGTCCACCACCATGGTCGAAGACTTTGTCTTGGTCTCTTAGAACCTCACCTTTTAGAACCATCTCTTACACAATGCCACATAAAACCGTCTTTACAGAGCATAACCAAAATTACGCTTATGATTGTGCCTATAACTGTGTGCTCAATCCAATACGTGAGGATTTATACAACAATAAATCTTCTCTCGCCTTTCGGGCACAGAATTAAACCTTTCATTTCTGTTAACGGCACTGACCTGGAAAATATAGCTCTTTCCCTTCTTCTTTCTTTGCCCCCTTGGCAGTTGGTTAGGCCAGAAGCTGACCTAACATTAACTACATTTATCAGAAACTAATGAATTACAACATAAACAAGAATATAATCAGTTAAAAAGTAAATATAGGAATTACAAATCCTAACAAAGGTTAGGCGGCTGACTTTGTGTGCTGGCGATTAGGGTGCGGGTTCGAATCCCGGATGGGACTCAGCCAAAAAAAGTACTAGAATTCGTACTTTACTGAGAAAGTGAAATTCCAAATATGACATATGTTGCATTTGATCACTTTCTAAATGGCATCTTGTAATCATGGTAATATTCTAGTTGTTTTACTGTCCTCCGTCGACAGATTTTATAATATACCCATATTCCTTTTCATTGTTAAATGTTCTCCTCACGATATGGCTGAAATATTGCCGATGTGACGTTAAATATTAACTCACTCACTCACTCACTCACTCACTCACTCACTCACTCATGAATATGAAATATCGACTTTCACTCCAAGGCCTATCCATGGTACGACCCTGAACATGTCAAGGGCGTCATGGAACAGGGAAGATTTCATATTACATAAATCCTCATAGCTCGGTCCCCTCCCCAATTTGAATAAGAAACTATTTTCAATAAGACAAGAACCCTCAAGTATTTTTTAAGTATATGTAAAAGTAAAGAAAGCAAAAAGGATGGATTATCTAAACAGAGCATCATCTCATCAGAATATAGTCATTTGTCAGTTTGATGTTATAGATGTTCAGAATTAAACATTTGGATGATCCCTCCTAAATGATGACATTGCTATTTGATTCTAAACTTGTGATCAATAATATCAAGGTCACAAGTTGCTGTGGGATATACATCCACGAAATATTCACTGATAATTTACTCTAGATGCAAGTCGTTGAAGCGAAGGCATAAAATGTCCCCGGCATTCCTCGAACATATTCTCTTGACGATACACTCCCAAAGAGGGGTGGTAATTATTATGAATGGACAATTGATAAAATGTGAGCCTGTTTTCAAGAACACATGGCCTCCCTGCTGCAGGGGACTACACAAACCGTGTACTGTATCACCAAACAGTCCTGGGCGACATAGCATACTTAAATAATTTGCAGAGAAAAGAGCCAAGTTGTTTCAAATGAACACGTTTACATCTATTTCCACTAAGACATCGTTTATCATTCAGTGCGTCTTGTTTTTCTTTGAAAGAAGAGTTTTACAGTGCAACTGATCTAACTATTAGAGTATAATAACTCAATGTGAATGTGGTTGGAAATTTCTTAGACATTAAAAGGAGTTACTAGGTAACGTATTTTTTGTTTCTCTGATAAAAGTTAAAGAAACTTTTAGTTTGGAAGCTTCTTTCACCAAATTTTACCAAATTTGTAAGATTTTGGTCTGATTTACACCGGCAGTTGGATTAAGCCTAATCTACTACCGACCCATTCTCCTACAATGCCATTTGTGATAATATACTTGCCACACTATGTATGTAGGTGCATGCTTATTTTGACTGTGGTTTGATATCATGGTTTTGTACCGAAGACATAAGATGAATACTAATGCAAAACAAAAACATATGCACACTGACACATACACGCAATGACACATACAGTGACACTAGCACGTACACACACTGACAGATACAATCTCACTGACAGACACATTCAGCGACTGGCACATACACATACAATCATACTGATACATATACACACTGACAAGTACAATGAAACTGACACATCTGGGATGGTGATATGTGCCAATTGATGTCAATCGTTATGGCAATCGCAAGGTTGCCTGGTATTGTATTTACTTCTTTTGACAAAGTTTGGAACACACACGCACGCACGCACGCATGCACACTTAGTCTCACTCACATTCAAACTATCACACAAACTCACACACTCTCTCTCTTGCACACGAAAGCACACACATACTCAATAACTCTCACACAGACTCACACATGCACCATGGTATATGTCTTGTAAACCGCTCTCTCACTCTGTCAGTCACATGCATGGTACTCTACATTACCTGTCCGTCACTGTTATTATGGGGTATTATGGGGTAACCAAATCAACCAACCAATAAAACAATCGCCAAGTCTGTCGAGTTATATAAACAGTTTGCTGGAAACAAAAAAGTCTGTACAAAGATCAAGACAACTAGGCATAGTCCTGCAATATTTCCGAGTACAGTGGTACGTTATCTCCCAGTAGTGTGGTGTGTTTGTACTAATACAGTGGTGTGGAATCTTCCAGCACAGGGATGTTCTATCTTCTAGTACAGTGGCGCGTTACCTTCCAGTAGTGTGGTATGTTTTTACTAATACAGTGGTGTGGAATCTTCCAGCACAGTGATGTGCTTGTGCTATCTTCTAGTACAGTGGCGCGTTACCTTCCAGTAGTGTGGTATGTTTTTACTAATACAGTGGTGTGGAATCTTCCAGCACAGTGATGTGCTTGTGCTATCTTCTAGTACAGTGGCGCGTTACCTTCCAGTAGTGTGGTATGTTTTTACTAATACAGTGGTGTGGAATCTTCCAGCACAGTGATGTGCTTGTGCTATCTTCTAGTACAGTGGCACGTTATCTTCCAGAGCTGTAATGTGTTTTTATTGATACAGTTGTGTGTAATCGTCCAAGGCTGTGGTGTGCTATCACCCATACAGCGGTTTTTTTCCGGTACAGAGATGTTATTGTCTTGATACAGACTGGTGTGTTATCTCCAATACTGTGGTATGTTATCTCCAATACAGCGGTGTGTTATCTTCCAGTACAGAGGTATGCCATCACCAGTACAGTGATGTACTATCTTCCAGTAAAGTAATTTGTTTTCAAGTAATGTGGTGTGTTTTCTTTCAGTACCGTCGTCTGTTATCTGCCAGCAGAGTGCCGCTTTATCTTCCAGTACAATTGTGTGTTATCTGTCAGTACGGCACGTTAAATAACGGTGCAGTGACATGTTATCTCTAGGCCTTTGTCATGTTATCTCCTGTACTGTAGTGTGATACATTCCAGTTCAGTAGTGTGTTATATTCCAGCACTATAGTGTGGTATCTTGTGGTATATTCCAGCACTACAGTGTGGTATCTTTTGCTATATTCCAGCACTATAGTGTGCTATCTTGTGGTATTTCCGGCACTACAGTCTGGTATCTTGTGGCATATTCCAACACTATAGTCTGGTATCTTGTGCTATATTCCAGCACTATAGTGTGGTATCTTGTGGTATATTCCAGCACTACAGTGTGGTATCTTGTGGTATTTTCCACCACTATAGTGTGCTATCTTGTAATATACTCCAGCACTATAGTCTGGTATCTTGTGGTATATTCCAACACCTATGCTTTTTTGGCAGGAGTTATTGTCAAAAGAAAAAAGTAAAAGCATGACAAACTAAGTCTCTTTTCAGAAATATTGAAGTCAATGTTTTGGCATAGCCATGAGATACCTGCTTCTTCGTGTCTTTATTGATACATGAGCATGCCGTCCCTTGTTCTTCCATAGTCAGTGTCAGAGAAAACCAAGTGGACTGGGCAAAAGGATCACTGTCTTGGTTGGTGCACATCATAGCATCCAAAATGCGTTATCAGATGTTCATGATGCACCAGACTCAATCATTGTATACCGTCATCTTCTAGTCCAAATATTACACTGTTAAGTTATAAACACTACACCCATACGTCAACCTTAAGTCACTGAGCTAGATGTAGCTCTGGTCACTAATCTACACTTTGGCTGGATCATTTCCTTATGATATTATTGGCATCTTTGTTGGTCGTACATCATTCTACTGTGCTTCAAGGAACTATACAGTTGGGCTAATTTATCTTACATCACCAATTTACATGGACATGGTGCTGCTAAGGTTACGACACCTTAGAACATTTAGTTACCCGTATAGTGACAAAGAAACTTATCAATACCTTACACAATCAAGGGACCACATTGTAAATTTATAAACTACTAATACATCTGACCACTAAATTACTCCAGCTAATGACCAGTGCGTTTTCATTTCCAACACCTCAGAGCTACTCCTGCATCAAAACAAGGAGCTATCCACAAGTCAGTCAGTTGAACAAGCCAGTTATATCTATAACCACTGATCAACATTTCATCTGATCACCTGTCCATCCGTGAGTGAGTGTGTGAGTGAGTGAGTGAGATTAGTCTTACGCTGTACTCAGCAATATTCCAGCTAGCTGGCGCGGGTCCATAATTAGTGAGTGAGTTAATATTTTACGTCACATCGGCAATATCTCAGCCATATCGTGACGAGAACATTTAATACTAAAATGAAATATATGTCTATTATAAAACCTGTCAGCGAAGGACAGTAAAACAACTAGAATATCACAGAGTAGAATATAAATCTAGTAACTATACCTAAAACAATTTATCTATAGAGAAGAATACAAGATAAAAATGGGCTATAGATTGCTAACAACTGAAGGCAGATCACCATACCAGGGACCACGGGGACTTACAGTACCTTTGCCACCTGCATGGACCCTAGCTGGATTTACATCATCCCCTCAGGCGTCAGCAATTTGGGAAATTTAGCCATGCAGATAACAAGACACTTATGCCACGATTAAGAACGTGGAAAGTTTGAATTTATTTTGAATGTTTGTGGACTTACGTACACTCTCCGGGGGACAATAGTTTTACAGTACTTCAGCCCCCTTTGAGGATACAGCCACTAACAAGCACAGTTGTGATTTTAAACTTCCAATAATAAAATACTGATCCAATGTGTTACCAGAGGTTCCTACATGGCTTGGTAACCAACAGAAGACGATGTCATATTGGCCTGTAGCACGATTATTATACAATTCAATTATTTCTATTAAAAGTGGATGTTTGCAAGAAATATTTTTAATGGCCTGAAGTCAAGAAAGAGAGTCAAAAAAGATTATATATTGTTTATGTTTAGGATGTCTTTGAATATATCTAAGAGCTGTTAATATGGCGTAAGCTTCTGCTGTAAAAACAGAACTACTATCTGGTAATCTAGAAGATATTGTTCTGGATCCAATGTGGCACAAGCCACTGCGCCACCGTCCTTGGACCAATCTGTAAATAAGGATTTATAATTGCTATATTTATGTTTCAACTGATGATATTCTTGTTTATATTGTAATTCATTCGTTTCTGATTTTTCAAATGTAGTTAATGTTATGTCGACTTGTGGCCTAACCAGCTGCCAAGGAGGAGAAGAAAGAAGACGGGAGGGAGCTATGTTTTCCAGCTCAGTGCCTACCAAAGAAAGAAAGGGTTTAATTCTGCGCCCGAGAGGTGGAAGAAGAGAAGACTTTTTGTTGTACAAGTCCACAGAGTCCACAGTTTTATGCAGGGTTAGATTTGTTATAGTATAGCTTTGTGATATATTGTACAGATAATTTTATACGGCGTTGTGTAAGAGATGGTACATCGGCTTCAACATAATATCATACATTGTCAAAAGGAGAGGTTCTAAAGGACCCAAGACAAAGTCTTAGATCTTGATGATGAACAAACTAATAAGTTTAAGTTGCTGTTTCAAACTCCACTATATACGATGGAGCCATAATCAAGTTTAGAACGGACAAGGGATTGATATAGATGGAGGAGGGTAGCTTGATCACCTCCCCATTTAGAATTTGATACCACTTTCAACAAATCAAGTGCTTTCAGGCATTTAGTTTTCAGAGATTTAATATGAGGCAGAAACGTTAGGTGTGAGTCAAAAATCAATCCCAGGAACTTGGCCTCCTTTACAACTTTAATCGGAGTGCTATCTAGAGTTAGTTCTGTGTCTTTATGTGGTTTGTATTTACGACAAAAATGTATGCAATTAGTTTTCGATTTGGAAAATTTAAAGACACCATTTATCTATTTTGTTTAAACACATCTGCAACTCCCCCTCTATGGTATTCATATTTTTCCATGACAAGAAATATTAAAATCATCCACAAATAAGGAACCATCAATTGAATCATTTAAAGCGTTCGATAAACTATTTATCTGTATACTAAAGAGTGTGACAGACATAATACTACCTTGTGGGACACCCTGATCCTGATTGTAATGATCAGACAGGGTAGAACCCACGCGGACTTGAAATTGTCTATCATTTAAAAATTTGCCTATGAATTCAGGCAAACGACCTCGCAAGCCGAAGTTATGTACGTCTCTTAAAATACCATATTTCCAGGTTGTGTCATATGCTTTTTCGAGATAAAAAAGATAGACACAACGTGTTGTTCATTAATTAGCTTTTCACAAATGATTCTAGGCGTACTAGGTGATCGACAGTACTTCTATTTTTACGGAAACCACATTGTATATCTCTTATGAGGGTATTAGTTTCCAAGTACCAAACAACTCGATTATTCACCATGCGTTCCATGTTCTTGCAAACACAGCTAGTTAGTGAAATAGGTGGATAACTACACGGATCTCTATGATCACGTCCAGGTTTGGGTATTGGTACTACTATAGCGTCACTCCATGAAGACGGAAATTTACCTGTAGTCCAAATATAATACAAATGGATAAGAGTGCCTCTAAACAGGATTCTGGTAAGTGCTTCAGGAGTTGATAATGTATGTTATCATCTCCTGTAGCAGTATCATGAGCTTGATCAAGGGCAGTATGGAGCTCATGAACAGAAAATGTTTCATTATAATCTTCCCCATTATCTCAGTTGAAATTAATAGTTCTTTTTTCTTGTTGTCTTTGATACTGCTGGAACTTAGGTACATAATTAGAAGAGGAAGAGCGTATAGTGAGGGTTTCACTCAGTTTATTGGCAATATCTGATTTATCAGAAACTATTTGATCTCCATATTTAAGATGATGGACACTAGATTTAGTACCTTTGCCCTTAATTTTCTGGATCATGTTCCATACCTTGAACATGGGTGTCCGAGAAATTATTTTGGATACATAATTTTGCCAAGATTGGCTTTTGTTCTGTTTAAAAGGAAGCCTCGCTTTAGCATTTAAAATTTTAAATTCATTTTTCCTTGCCTTCCTAGCTTGTTTGCAGTCATCACTGAACCATTGTTTCCGGATATGTGCAACTGCAGAGGACTTTGGTATACACTCATCAGCTGTGGAGTTCAGTTCATCAGAAAAGCATTTAATAGCATCAGGAATGTCAATAAAAAGTTCAGGTTTAAGTTTTTCAGCACACAGTGTTTTATATAAAGCCCAGTTAGCCTTTTTGAAAATCCGTCTTGATGATGGAGGAACATCAGATGGAGTTACAGGTTTAAGTATAGTAGGAAAATGATCACTTCCACAAAGGTCATCGTGGACTGACCATTCGAATTCATTTAGTAGTTCTGAATGTGTGACTGCCGAGTCGAGAGCAGAATAGATTCCTGTACCAGGATGTAGATATGTATTGGAACCATCATTATAAATACATAAATCATTATCTGAACAAAAGTCCTCAAGTATTTTACCTAGGTTCATGCAGGTAGCAAAGGCATTGTAAGTCCCATGGTCCCTAGTGTGATCATCTACTTTCAGCTGTTTACCGATCTGTAGCCTATTGTTATTTTTTGTGCTGTCCCTTCTAGCCGAAATGTTTCAAATTTAGTTACTAGATTTACATGTATATCTGTGATATTCTAGTTATGTCACTGTCCTTTGGCGAAAGATCTTTAAAATACGCATACCTCCCATTTAAATGTTAATTGTTCTCGTCAATATATGGCCGAGATATTGCCGATGTGACATTAAATATTAACTCACTCACTCACTTGGGGTATTTCTTCTGTTGAGTTAAATGATTGAAAGAGTTAGAAATAATGAAGCCATATCATGATTTTCACGGTCGTGTGTTTAAAGGCAGTAAGGACAAGAAAACAACTAGAAAGTCACAGATACAAGTTTAAAACTAGTAACTAAATCGTAAATACTTTAACTAAAAAAAGATAAGATGAAACTAAACTTATATCACCAAGACTTCCCATTGAGTATTAATTCTCCAAAGGGGACGGTAAGTATGGAAATGGACCGTTGTTAACATGTGATCCTATCTTGAAGGACTCATGATCAAATAGCTGTCGACGACTACATAAGTAGTGGTTTAGATTTCAAAAAGTTCTTGACAACATCTACAATATGAATATTTAAAGAGGAAGTCGTGAAACCGTTTCCAATGAACGCATTTATGTCAATTTACACATCAACACATAAAACAAAAAGTGAATTTTGATTAATTACAGACCCATGCCATATAGCTGAAATGTTACCGGGTACAGTGTAAATCTATCCTCACACACTCATTCATGGACGGACAGATGATCAGGGGTAATGCCAATCGCTGATCAAAGATATAACAGACTGGTGGATAACACCTTGTTTTGGGGCAGGAGTAGCTCTGGGGTGTCGGGTAGCTCACGGGTCAAAGGGACGGGCCTAAGGAACGTTGATGTGGCCTAACTGTACATGCTCCTAGAAGCACAGTAGAATGAGGTATGGCCAACCAAGATATCATCTGTATCCAGTGAATGATCCAGCCCTGATTGTAGATTAGTGACCAAAACTACGTCTAGTCACTTAAGGACGACATGTGGGTGTAGTGTTTATAATACACAATTTATCGGTGCACCCAGAAATATTCAGAGTCCAAGATGATGGCATGCAATGATGAGTATGGTGTACCATGAACATCCATCAACGCATTTTGGATCTGAAAATCTGCTCCAACCAAGAAAGTGATGCTTTTGCCCAGTTCCCTTGGCTCTCTCTCTGGCACTGATTAACACTGTGGAAGAACAAGGGACGGTCTGCGGTTTCATTTATCAATACAGACAAAGACACAGGAAACTTATGGCTATGTCAAAACATTGATATCAATATCTCTGAAAAGAGACCTAGTTTGACATGTTACTACTTTTCCTCTTGGAAAGCACTTCTGAAACAAATCATGTCATTATGTTGATATGTCTTCGTGCAGCACATCGATACCGTGTTGTGTGACCAATCAGGTGTTGAGAAGCCCTTTGGCTGAGAGGAGCAACTGACACGTACTCTCTGCATATTCATGAGAATCGTTGCAACTTTCTGTGTTCTTGTGTTTGCCGTATACTTGAAGCCACATTTCTTGTACTGACTGTCTACCCGGTGGTAGCTTCTAGATATTGCTGTTCAAATATTTTGCTCACTGTGTATCAGACACAGTCTTTCATAAGTTTTGGTTGACTATCCACTTGGTGATAGCCTCCAGACATTTGTGAAAATAGTCTTTGCATTGACCGTGATTCTTGAACCTCGTGGTAGTCGTGTATCACCTTACGAGTGGTGATTTCAATAGCTCTCGGACATGGCACCGAGGTATATGAGCGACCGTCTGAAACAACTCCTGACATTAACGATTTTGCTGATGTTTGTGATTTCAACAGGAAGCACGAAGCAGTCTACACCTAAGAAGACGGATAGAGACGGTTATGTTATCAAGAACATTGGTATCAAGCTGTGCCAGCTTAAATGTGCTGAACGTGGTCAATGTGTGAATATTGACTATGATGCTGAGACTTTAACCTGCCGTTTATCAATAGATGAATCACCTATCGAGAAGAAGGAAGGACCTGCCAATCTTGCACGTAGCCACTCACACGTAAGTAAACGTTACCAAAGGCTTGTCCTAAATGGGTACACAATGAGCACATGTTTCAAACATGCCGTTTGGAATTATCTGAGCATCTTTTATAATTTGTGTGTATGTTATTTTTTATTTTTGTTTCTTTTCATTGCCCGTCCGATTCTTCTAATTTTCTCGCCGAACTGTCAGTCTTATTTTTTTTTATTCAAACACCGCCAACTCGAATCTGAAACCTGGGATATTGTCATGTAAATTTGCTTAAGTTTAAATCAAAATTTTAATACCGTTTACAACAGATGAAAATCAAAAACGTTAGTGAGATAATTTTGTCTTTTTTAAACTTATTTCCGACCAAGCAACCCATGTTCAGAATTTGGTGGACATGCGAAACACAGAAGATGGTGCCATGACTTTCACGTGCCGACTGCAACATCCTGAAAACAGCTTTTTCAAATTGAGTGTTTGGGCTGGCAAAATATTACTGCACATAAAGCACTTGTCAGAAACTCATATCTTATGCCATGCAGAAGTTTGTGACAGGATTAGTTTCTAAATACATCGAGACATGAAACGTAAATTTTACTCAGGGTGATAAAGTGGTGGAAGGGAGTGGTTGATCTGGGCATTATCAGATTTACTGGGTAAATCGATCTGGCTATTTGAACGAAGCCAAATCGTCAATAAAGTTAAACTGCTTGAACAAAAAAACTTGTTTTCAATGTGCAGTTTGTATACACCTTCAGAATTGTCTGTGAACACATCAAAGAGGGGTATATAACTAGTACCCATTGTTAGGCCAAATATGTTGTCCCCAATACAACTGAACTCTGATCAGAGATATTTGCTTAGAGTACATCTTACTTCTTCTCGAATTATTATGTATGCTTTACAAGAGCTTGGCTCTGTTTATGAGTCCTATGGTGCTTATGTCTTGAGCCATCACAACAAAACACACCATCCGTAAAATACCCGTATTTGACGGTATGATTGTTAATTTTGGCGGTAGTGTCGCAGAATATACAATGCAATGCATGCGAACGTTCGGGATCAGATAGCCTCAATAATGGGTATCAAAGGTAGATCGCTGTCTGTCGATTATTCACTGTATTTGAAATATTACTGACAAACGCGAAATCGCTACGTCTAAAGTGAATCCAACCGTGATATCACCATTGGTCTCCTTGAAGCTGACCAGTCTCAACGTGCCCGACGTATGAATGCTCACCAAAGGAGCGAATGAGTGCTCATTTCACGCCTCTGGGAGAGATATCGCCAGCGGATTTTGGTAGCAGATGCCCTTCGCAGTGGGCGGCATCGAGCGACCACTGCGGTACATTAGGAACGTAAACGAGTGAGTGAGTTAAAATTTAGCGTCAAATCGGCACTTTTTCAGCCACATCTTGACGAAAACAATTTATGTGAGGAAAATGAAAACACTTTGAAGAATGAAGCCTGTCGAGATGGACAGTGAAAATACTAGGGTATCACAGATATGGGTATAAAACAAGCATGGAAAAGTAAAAATTGTGGTAATAAAAGCAGAAAATACCGTATAAAACACGGGCTATAGATCGCCAACGACTGAAGGTAGATCACCATACTAGGGACCATGGCCTATATCAGGGGACAAGACACGTTGGGTGCCGTCAACGGCCGTATGTGCGCTGAACATTCACGGCCCATTCACATGTTGCACATCGACGTAAAGCTGGTTTCCTGGTGGTGTCATCAGAAATGACCTGTCATCGACAGGTTCGTCGTCGGGACGCTTTTAAGCCCGATTTAACTCGATTTAGGCAGGTTTTCACGTTGCGGGTACTTGTCATGATTCGTACATCGACCCCAGGGTTTTGTTTTTACTATGGATCGGAAGCCTTGTGTCTTGGTTTTCACGTCATGTGCAACACGTGTGGCTGTCGTTATGTTTTCGCAACCTTAAAGCCACCCAAAGCCAAGGCCCGTGCATGTGGCGGGATCCAAAACAGCTCAGATTTGATATCACAAGGAGTGAGTGAGTGAGTGTTTAAACCTACCTACACATACACTTACGAATTGAAATCCAGAACTGCTAATTGGCTTTTGATGTCAAGTGGACGCCATCCTTCGCCAGCAGTGCAGGTCCCATCCTCATGTGCTGACATCCAGACTGTGTCGCAACATCTCCTTCAAGAGCCGGTTCGCCTCCTCCAACTTCCGCTTGTAAGCAGGGACCGTCATGTTGCTTGGTTTTACCCTCGGAAACAGACATTTTTTTCCCAGGCTTGTTTGTAGGCATTGAAAATATGTCACCTTCACCTGGAAACATACTTTCAATGCCTCGGCCGGCCGACTGACTTTGTAGACCTTGATGCATGTATACAATTTCACTTGTGTCAAAGGTTACATCTCACCTACCCAATTTCACCTTTTTTTCTGGTGTGTTTTCTTGGAGCGTTTATTTTTAATAGTATTGTTAGGTTTTTGTCATGACTTTGGTAGAGTATAAGTTTAGTTTTAACCTTCTCTCTATTGATACTTTTCGCGTTAATTTTATGTTAGATTGGTTTGGGGTTAGTGTTCTAGGCGGCGTTAATTTGTGCTTTTAGGTTTGCATTTATCTCAAGTTTTACCTTCTTTCAGTTACAAGTACTACTGGTTCAGTAACGGATTGTCAATGGGTCAGAAAATGTCAATGTCCGTCTGGAAAGTCATGCCGTCGCATCTACCCATCAAGTAGATGCCTCCTAAATAGCTGTAGACACTACAGCAGTAGAGCATTCACTTCGCACAATTACCACCAAATCGCCTTTGAGCCTCCTGCCAAGACTCGAACGGGTTTGCCTGCGCCAGCTACTGTTTCACAATCATCGGCACACCTCTCGGGGTCGTCCCTCGCCTCCTATGCCAACACCAACGTCACAATCACCAACTTCTAGGCAAAAATCACCAGAGTCTGCACTTACTCACGGGCAAATCAAGACTCGAACAGGTTTGCTTGAGCCAGCTACCGTTTCACAATCATCGGCACACCTCTCGTGGTCGTCCCTCACCTCCTATGCCACACCAACGTTTCGTTCTTCTTCCAGCAAACTCGCCATTGAGCACCGTCAAGACTCGATATGTTTCAGTTCTGCTACACTATGGCCGCTTGTAGATCGAGCGTCTTCGGTAGAACGAATGATGAAGAGTATCAGCAACGTCGCGCGCTAACCACCACGTCAACCAAGTGCTTGATCCTGGTGGAGGTCGGAATTATCCCCCTATACACAACCTTGGGCCATCTTTCCAACGTCCGTGGGCAGACGTAGAGGGCAGCGTCGAAATTTCCGCATAGCCGTGCCCGTCTCATCGTCGTACCCGGGGAACGTAGGCATTTTCCGAGCAGTGTCCAAGCTGGCTCGGGTTCCCCTCACATAGAAAACTACGTCAATTCGATCGATAGTTAAACTTTCACCTGTCGGTAGTGCACATTTTAAAAGGTTTATAAACACTTTATTTGAAATGATAGAGAAACGAAATTCTGCATGTTCCTCTGCCATTACATGGACTTAAAATGTACAGCAAAAAGCGACTGCTTTTTTTTTCGAACAAATTGTGTACTTTATAATTTTCAGAATAGATGAAATATGTTTACACCACCGTTGCCGCTCCCAGAAGCGCTTTCTAATGACACCAAAAGCTGTATGCTGCAGACCAGAATACTGCACTTAGAAGCCAAAAAGGCGCAATAAGGCAATACGATATATGAGCGCCATTGAAAGGCCGCCGACGCAAAAGGCAGCGATATGTACGGACGTGTGTAGTGTCTCCAGAAAGCATTGTATATGTACATATTATATTATTGTACATGTTATACGTCGTTAGAAGCGGAAAGGGTATTCATGTGCATTATGGACATTTATGATCGCAAAAACGATATAAAAGTTATCAACGAACTTCCATTTACAGCGTCGTTGACACAGAAATACCATGCGGCATTACATATGAACAGCTATGCACAGCATTGCCGATGTGCATGGTATGCGTCACTAGAAGCCCCATGGAAAGACCTTTCAAATGCATTATAGATATTAAAAATCGAAAGATGGATAACGAAATTAGGACCGAAGTCTACTTCCGCTAACAGCGCCGTTGCGACGGAAATAACATGCAGCAATACCTACGGATATGCTTAGCACCTTTGCTCAACGTCGCACATGCACATGTCATATACCACCAGAACCGCATTGAAATGCTCTTTCGAATGAATATAAGATATTAAAGGTCGCATCAGGCATGTAGACATTATGAGCGCATATAGCGCAGAACGGATACACAACATGTAGCTGAAAAAGACATAACATATTAGATATATAAAGAATTGCATAACTGAACCAAATATATTATGAAATAGGCTTTTGTGGAACCACCCAAACAAAACATCATTAAAGGTGCATTCCATTTGAAATGACGTATATTGCGCAGTACGGATATACAATATATAGCTGAATAAGACATAACATATTAGATATATGAAGAATTGTAAATTTGAACCAAATATATTATGAAATAGGCTTTTGTGAAACCACCCCAACGAAACTTTTAAGAGCTATTTCTATTAACCAGCACGCACCAGGTGGAGGTTGCTCTTTTAAGAGTGCCATTTTGCTTTTCCTTCGCCATTCCCACAACAGCAAGTTCGAACAGCGAACCCCTTTACTACTGATGTATAAACCTAATGGGTCAAAACTGACATTAGGTTATGGAAATATAGGCTAAAACCTACTACTTCTATCCTACAGTTTTGGTTTGATCTACTTTCCGGTCTACTTCCCCCTTCCCTTCCCCTGCTTTCCACGATCTACTTCCCTCTTACATTTTGGACTTTATGAGCTTCCCTTTTCCCGTTTCCCAAGTGTTGGGGCTGGGGCTGGGGCTGGGGCTGGGGCTGGGTGGAGGAATCTGTTGGGACTGACGCCGATACAGACTCCTCAGCGTTTGACGTACCCTCTGCTTGTTTGATAACACCTTGTACAAAAAGCACACTCAGTAGTAGCCTGTAAGGGTGTTTTTTTAGCATATTACTTATTGACTGTCTTTGGGCCATGTGCAAGATAGTCAGGCACTGGCCATCTTACGGTTTGCAGCATCATTGGGATGCTGCCTTGCCACTTCAGTTTCCAAGGCTTTCCGAACATCCGTGGCCGGATGGATGTAAGGATGTCCCTTACCTCCTGTCTGGTTGCAGGATCAGTGTACCCCTTTTGAACAAAGGAAATGGGTATCGACTGTCTGGTTTCATCTCTGAATTCTGTAAACAGATTTACGGGCCTCTTCGCGTTCATACTGGCTACGGACACCGGTATATGAACAATGTGTAGCACTTGTAAACCTACGCAAATTATCGAAAACCCTTGGTGACATTTTAACATATGTTTGACAGTAACTGAGAAAGGATTTGACAGTTGACATGTAATTTGTAATACCACCTGCAGAAACCCCACTTTGTGAAAGGACCATGTTAAAATAATGAATTTCATGTACGTGCTCAAATATATCAAAGTTGATACAAGCCATGTTACTATTTGGGAAACATGTTTTTGGATATGATAGAAAAACTTAGAAACGCGGCAACATCTGTCACCAGCATTACGCCCTGCTTCTTTAAGAATATTGGTTAAATATTGATAAAACCCTAAAAGTGTAGGTTCACTTTCAGGGAACCTATCATACAAGCCAGTGTTAGTTAGATTAGCCCTGACTGAGTTGTGTTTGTAATTATACCGAGTACCGCTTCTGGTAGACCCAGTTAAACCAGCACTGGTACTTGGCATTGGATTATTAGTTGAAGGTGAGGCTGCAGGTGCGCCCGCTCCTTGAATTGTGTGCAAAATGTGTTTAAGTATCCTGATTTTTGTTTACACTGTATGTGCCACAAAATGCCAATAGAGCCGATATTGACACAAGCTGTGTAGCAGTATAGGACTCACTACAGCGGCGATTATGGGGGTGTATGGCGTGTAGAGCAGGAAAAGAACTACCGGGATAACATTGCTTTAAATGCGCGACGCCTTTGTAATATGTTTTACACTTTTGACAATCGACCGATACGTTTGTGGAAGGCATACTGTACTATGTTTCTGGGACACTTACTTTCTGGGAGTAACTGGGCGCTGCAGAAGAGGGTATGGATGACACACTCGTGGACAAATTAAGAAATAGACTGCTTATACAATATTTCTGGGTGTAAGCCTACTTGATATTAAGGGAATAAACCTATTTATGTTATATATCAGTTTGATAAAGTGAGCAACGTAAAGTACTGAAAAATACAGAAATTAAGCGCAAACGAGAACAAATAAAATTAAAGTTCACTTGCCAAAGGTGATTGCCAACTCTGACTGGGAGTCATCCACTAAGATACTTGGTCTGTGATGATGAAATTGCAGTGATATTGTATTACCACGTTGCGGTCAAATAACCAATGGAATGGTTTAAATGAAGTTCACGTGGCCAAGCCGGATGTTTCTAAGGGGAAGGAGTAAATTGTAAATTGCCCATCTCCATTCCATTTGGAGAGGCGGGGCATTCCAAAAGGTGTGAATTGCCCATGCCAAAGAAATTCAAGCATTCCGTGCACAGGGTAGAAGTCAGTGGCGTGACGAGGTTTAAAATCACAAAGTGACGGCATGTCAAAAGGAGGTTACCCAAGCTAAGTGACTATAACCATAAGAGGCCAAGACAGGTGACGAAATTACATTTGCTGAAAAGTGGTATGTAAGAGTGATATACAGCTAATCAAGTAATAATTAAGTTTACAGGAAACTAGAGACGTACATGTATATATAATCAATCCATGTGGACAGATCTGAAAGAAGTTATTAAAACAATGATGATAAGGAGTTGCGACCGCAACAGAGTAATTAAGTGGCCAGACAGAGGCGGCCTTTGTTATAAGTTAAAGCTGTCAGAGCAGGGCGCCAGCTTATCTATTTGATGCACGTCGTTATATAATGGAACGTATATTCGAATGCACATTATAACTTGGCAGAACCGCACTTTCAAGGGCTTTGAGATGCATTTTAAACATTCAATTTTGGATGATGGATCGTGAAATTGTAAGCGCCGAAACACTGATGGAGTCGCGCGCCAGATCCCCGACTACTTTACCCGGCATAAGCGCAAGTGCAGTTGCATAATGACTCGACTTGAATGCACATTACACCTTGGCAGAACCGCACTTTCAAGGGCTTTCCACCACAGTAAAAGTTTATTAAGACTACAAGTATTGTTTTCATGGCTTTTTTCCAAACTTTAGCTGTGTCAAGTATATTGATTCCTGTGTAGCTCGACTATCTAATGTTGCACACCCGCATGTTACATATTTCCCGAATCCCACATAACTGATCTTGCAAATGCTTTATAGTTCTAAATATTAACGACGCCGGTACAGCCGGTGTACAGGTTCATCTAAATTCCGCCAATCTATATCACTTCCGGTATTTGTTACATTTCGCACATTAATACCTACATAGCTCTACCACTAAATGCAGAACATGTGCGTTTTATACATTGACTGAAACACGCTTTAAATGGCTTTCAAACGCACTATAAAAATGCATTTTTTGAAGCGACTCGTAAGTGTGGCTGCCATTATATCATGACCGGCCCGCGGATGATGGTGGAATTGCAGTGATAGAGAAAAAATGAAGTACAAGAAAAATTACACAAACCATCATGTCAGAGATTCAGTCTGGGCTGGTTACCATGGGCAGCGTGAGATTCACGTTTGCAATTTTTGAGAGAGCGTTTCCTCGGGATTCCAGCCATGTATAACATGCATAGATATGATAAAGTAAAAGGCTTCAAAAATACCATGGTGCGAGGGACTTCCACCGGAGGCTGGGTGGAGGAGAATCCTTCCACCGGGACTGCTGTGGAAGAAAATATCACTGCCTAAAATCACAGAAACCTTAATTGCTCAGCTATCAATTTGCCAAAAAAACAAACGGACACATTTTCCGTGAGGCGTCAGGGTCACGCTATCCTACGACATGCAGCATGCACGTGTAAGGTGGCGAATGCATCTCCCAAGGGAGCCGTGCTGAAATAGGTGATACAATCTGGGTAGGGACCTAGCAGTACCTTTGCTATTTGCATGGGCCCTAGTTGGATTTACACCATCCCTTCAGCTGCTGGCGAGTGTACAAAATGCTAGCCAAACTAAGAACAACAAGAATACTACGATTAAAAACCTGATAGACTTAAATTTACATCAAATGTTTTCGGACATACGTGCCCTCTTAGAAAGACACTGATACGAAAGGGAAACGAGGTTTGTATACTATTTATTACCCACATTCTAAAACGTGAAAATAGCGTTAAAATAAAGCCAGATTTTGCTTCCTCTATATAATGATACAACGCAGATTAATACATCATACTGGTGAGTGGAATGTCAACCACTTCACTCAAGGAAAACGTCTGCTGAGTAGAGCGACTGTATCTCCTATAACTAGTCGAGAAAATAAGCAAATGATGATAGAATCAAGTTGGAATCCAATTTAAGTCTTTTCAATTGAGAATCTGGTTTCGAATGCAGCAATGGAATTCACCAAAACAGTTGTGAAGAGTAAACATTTGAAACTGAGTTATGTGACCTAAATCTCGCCTGAACGTCAGTCAGCCAAATGTCAATAACAGGGAACAGTATCGTATATTTAAACATGCAACGTACTACCGGTAATGTCAATCAAATCACCACAAGGGTTATATGGATCATATATATATATTCATATTTTTATCCAAAATATATATTAAAAAAAATATTATTAGATGAGGTATAGAGTACAACATAACCTGATTCTTCTTTCTCCCATTTCGAGGTTCCGTCTGGTATGTGCAACGCAGGTAAACGATATTTGAAGACTCGATCTGGAAAAGGTGTTTGCGTAGAAGGTAATATCCAGTATTTTTAATGTGATCGCTCATATACTCACCTAACATGATTCGAAGCTCTTCATCTATTATCTCTGTATGTATTTGTCATGACATTTTTTGTCATCATTTATGTTTTGCGAGCATGCTACACCAGTGCACATTATCTGGTGTTTCACGTCCATCTTAGAACTGATACAAATGGTGGCGAAAAAGACTTAGATCTGAGACTAAAGCTAAATACGGGAGTACCAATCCTACGTTATATCTGTGGGCAGCACTACTATACCTGTAGACCAGCCTGAAAAGGAGTTTTGTATCAATGATCACTCATAAATTGACAGTGCTCTTAATTCACCTTACATCTGTGGACATGTTAGCTTCGAAAATATGCAGGTGCACCTTTGGTAGGGAGCAATGCTGCAATAAAACGCTTCATGACATTAGCCATAGACAGCTGTGATTTCCGCTGTCATCTCAGATCATCTCTTATCAAGGGAACTTCAGCTTCGCCTTACACAGGTGCTTCTTGGTCACTTTGTATCTGAGACAAGCGTTAACCAGATGGAGTTATGAGTTTAACTCATACTTTCGAGTTAAAGTCATAACTCAGATAAACGCCAGCAGTGTGATATGGCATGTGGCCAAAGATAAATACATGGTCTTTATATTCGATATTATTAACTTGTGCTGCACAGAAACACCTTAGATCCACAGCAACTGCAGTCCGTTTGGGTTCAAATAAGAATGATGAATGATTAAGTAACAGGAACTTGGGATTTCCACTTCTCACATGGCTAAGAAACTGCTGGTGGAGCATCATCACCTGTTTCCTGACCAGTAGAGTGCATCTAAATATATCGCGGATTACATACCAGACCACACCACGTGAGCGATACGTGTAGGACGACAATACTTGTAAAAGTGTTTGAGCTAGATACCCTAACCAAGTGAGATGTCGCACCATGTGAGCGACAAAAGGATATGCAAGACAAACATTTTGTAAGAGTGTTTGACATAGATACCCAATCACCAGTGTGTATGTGAGTTTACAACCACCCTGTCACTTGTACGAATTTTGTCTCCACAACAGTCCTTGTGGACCTCAAGGATGGCTTTGCAGACCTCTAGGAAGAACATTTGACACGTTTTTGACTGTAGATATTTATATTTATTTATATTTCATATTCTTGATTTGTGTTTTCCTCATTTGTATTAGCAGTCAGTTATTTATTTATATTATTTATAATATTTATTTTTATTTTCATCACCGGAGTGTAAAAAAAACCCATAGTCACACTTTGGACATCTGTGTGAAATGTGATTCACGTTTGGCAATCAGCAAAATGGCTAGATATTGCAGTCATCATATAAATTTATGACTGTGTTATTATAATTGTAGTTAGGAATATGATAATAAATCAATTACGATTATAAGACAAAATATACAGACCCACACTGACTTTGATACTTTTCAGTCCTAACATGTTCTCTCAAAGACTCATGATTCAGAATGTTTTCATTTGTTACATAATGACGATGGAAATATTTTCGACTAAATATAGATTTCTTCTGTGTTGATCATATTATACTTTAAAAAGAACAACAATTGCACACACGGTGGCGCAGCACATGTCACATATAAAGTGCCCGTAGAGCATATTCGCCCCAAACAAAGCTCCGACGCTGGGGACGGACATATTCTTTAGTTATACCTCGGATGTTCATATTTCAAAACAAAATAACAATCTATTCAGTTACAATGTTTCGACCAAGAAGGACAACTCAGCTGTTGACAGTGTACTGTGTATTACTGTTTCAAACTCGAAAAAATGAATCTTGGAAGCAATACTCTGTTTCCTTCAGACACGCCAGTTAACATTTATGCAAAGCGAAAACTGAGACCAATGTCTGTGTGCCATTTATATATTCCCTGTTTCAGCCTCTGCTGACCAGAGGCCGAGCAACACTGTTCCACCAGCGCCAGTAACGACACAAGACTCTGATCCACAAGGTAAGAGGAAAACCCAGCAGGCATGAAATTCAGTTCTTAATTCTCCAATCATTTATCATGCCGATGTATATACTCGTGGAGATTCTGACTTGAGGGATGAGTCTGACGTGTAGTATCGATCGACGTCCATGTTCTCAATCACAGGATTTCAAACTGTAAAAACTAAATTTAGGAAGTGTTATTTCCTGCACAAATTCGGTGAATAGTTATCTCAGTGAAATTTGAGACTTCTTCCATAAGATGTATTTAGAATTTTTTAACACTTAGGTCAAAACATGTGGAAAGGCAAACACGAAGCCAGTCGTAGAAATGCTTATATGTTATATATAACTTCCTGAACAACATGTTCCCTGTTCAGGCTCCACGACTGACGCTAGTCAGGATCTGACACCCAGCAAGACGGTTCCACCTGCGCCAGTGACAACACAAGACTGTAATCCACACGGTAGGTGGGAAAGCCAGCAGGAACAGTCGTACTGACATTATGAACTTGTAAAGTTCAACAAGCATCAGCACTCTCAAGTCGTACACAAAATAATGCTACAACTTCTGACTCTAACAGAAAGTTACATATTAAACACGCCATCGTTAATTCCAGAAACCACATGTTGACATTCCCGTCATGTTCGATTGTTGTCAGCCATGATGGAATTGTTTATCTGATGTAGCAATGTTCGAGTCACGTATCAACAGGATGTAAACATTGTAGATGTGTGACAAAGATGTCTGGTGTACACAATTTACTTTGTGTTACAGCGACTCCATCAGCAGCAGCAGGCCGCGACCTCTACGACGCCAGCAGGGATGGTGACCTGGAGAGAGTGAAGCGGATCCTGGCAGCGCGTCACGTTGACATCAACTATAGAGGAGGATGGAGCAGGACACCGGTGATGGTGGCAGCATATAGGGGACACAGGGACGTGGTGGAGTTCCTGGTGGGTAGAGGGGCTGATGTGTCACTGGTGGACAGGGACGGTGACAACGTCCTTCACTTTGCTTGTATTAGTGGAGACCTGGGAACCGTAAAGCTGATCCTGTCCCTTGGGGTGCTGGACGTCAACGCCAGGGATAACCGCGGCCGGACTGCGGACGACAAGGCGGGACATCAGCGAGTGTGGGATTTCCTGGTGTCACATGGTGCACACTGAAGTCGGCGTTGGTGTAGACAGAGACGGAACAGATGTCGTTACAGACACCGACGTGGTGTGTGCCGTTCACGTCGTCGTGTGTCACAATGCAGAGGATTCCTTTTCTTTTCTTTTTTTTTTGAATGTAAATAACAGTTATTGAATGTATTTTCAGACATTTTGTCATGTTTTGTGTTTGGAACCTCGCATGATCTGGTAAGAAAATTGTGAAGTGAGTGTAAACATAAACTATGAGTGATTGTACGTAAACGTCGCCCGTCTTGACGTAATTCTGTGTTAATTTTGTTCTGAGAATATCGCGATTTGTGAAACAGACATCGACAAACTTGCGACACCAGGAATGAGTTTCACACACTGTACCCATGTGGGGAATCAAACCCAGGTCTTCAGCATGACGAATGAACGCTTCCAACACGAGGCTACCTCACCACTTCTGATAGTGTTTACAAAATCGTGTTTCACATAAGGTGTTCATGAAACGCCCATTACACATAAATGTTTAACACTCAGCCGCAATACACACATCCATGAATTCTTCACAGATTTAAACAATCAGATGACTGATGTTTTTTGTTTGTTTGGCGATTGTTGTAGTTGTTGTTGTTGTTGTTGCGAGTGAAAACAGTGTTGATAATATTAACCCTTTAGATGCCGATGAAACAGTTTTGATAATTTAAACCCAAGGTTTGAAAAGGGAACGTTGACTGCGCTCGCGTAGTCCTGGATCTGCGTACGGCTATAGAATTACACAGAAATGTAGAATTTTAAATTCGTATCTGTTGGTATTAAATATATATGGGACTGCCATCAGGGGTTGGGAAATACACACTGTCAAATATAGCGTATGTATAGAAAATTTCTCTATCGTGCACCGATTACAACACTCTACTGCGATTTTTTATAACTTGTCGTCTTTACCAATAGTGTGAGAGAAGAAAATGCAGCCTGATCTCTGAACGACATAAATGTATATGAAGTAGATTTATGCGCTTATGCATAATGTTATACCTCAACATTAAAGATGACCTGTAAAACTATTCCAATACAAAGTTTCCCAGTGTGAGCAGATACTTTTTGGTCGTTTCACAGTTTATAAGAAAAGATGCCAATGTCAGTTTATAAGAAAAGATGCCAATGTACTACAGTGAGTGAGTGAGTGAGTGAGTTAATAATACGTCACATCGGCAATATTGCAGCCATATCGTGACGAGAACAAGTAATTATGAAAACATAAATGAATAAATAGAAAATACATTGTTAAACCCTGTCGACGAAGGACACTAAAACTAACTAGAATATCACAGAGTAGAAGGTAAAACTAGTGAATAGACCTAAAACAATGTATCTATAGAGAACAGTACAATATAAAACTGAGCTATAGGTTGCCAACAACTGAAGGTAGATCACCATACTAAGGACCATGGGGACTTACAGTACATTTGCTTCCTGCATGGACCCTAGTTGGATTTACATCATCCCTTCAGCTGTTAGCAATTTAGACAAATCTAGCCATAACGTAAAAACACACTTATTCTACGATTAAAAAGCTGGAAAACTTAAATTTACTTCAAATGTTTTTGGACTTATGTACCCTCTCAGGAGGACAATTATTTTACGGTACTTCAGCCCCCTTTGAGGGTGCAGCCACTAACGATTTGAGTTACTAATTTAATCTTCCAATTATAAAATATTTATCTATTTACAGTTCAAGTGACATATCTAATTCCTTTAAAAATGCAATAATTAAATGAGGGCTAATGTTGCTAAAAAGATCGTTCATAGTTTGTGAATTAAAATACTGATCCCTTGTGATGGAATACTCAACACAGTCAAGCAAGATATGCTTGACTGTGATTCTTTCATCACAAGGGATGCAGAACGGAGGATCCTCAGCTTTCAAAGGGCATTCATGAGTATATCTCGTATGGCCAATACGACATGGCCGCATAATGACCTCCTCAAATCTTGACTGACAACCCAAGTGGGTATAACTAATCTAAGGTTTTATTGCATGTAATTTATTTACACCCACTTGGGTGTCCCACCTCTTTTGCATCAGATCTCGGATAGACGATCTAATTGTAGCTTTATAATCAGAGTATGGGATAAGAAATGGAGTCACGGATTTTTTTGAGTGCTGCCTTGGCAGCAAGATCGGCCATTATGTTGCCAGAAATGCCTACATGGCTTGGTAACCAACAAAAGACGATGTCGTATTGGCCAGTAGCAAGATTATTATATAATTCAATTATTTCTATCGAAAGTGGATGTTTACATGATAGGTTTGTAATTGCCTGGAGGCAAGAAAGAGAATCAGAATAGATAATATACTCTTTATGTCTAGGATGTCTTTCAATATATTTAAGACCCGTTAATATAGCGTTTGCTTCAACTAGGATGTAGATGTTTACTTCGTTTAAAAGTACGCCGAGCCTTGGCATTATTTACTTTTACATTATTCAAATTGAGAGAAAGGCAAAGGTTCATCCAGCCAGGGGAAACTACCACGGAAGCAGTGTCAAGAAAGAAAATGAAAATAGATTTTTAGATAAAAGTAGCTGCTAGAGAGGTTGCAACCCATTTAGACTCGGACCACCATGGAGGTAACATGTCCAGATTGTCAGAGACGGTTTTCAAGGAAAGATGCTATGCTGAGACACAGGAAACATAAGCACATTAATGATTTTGAAAATCCATCGCCTCCGCCACAATTACCACCGCCGCCTCCGCAATTACCACCGCCACCACCACCGCCACCGCCGCCACAATTACCACCGCCACCACCACCACCGCAGCCACCGCCACCGCCACCGCCGCCACAATTACCACCGCCACCACCACCACCGCAGCCACCGCCGCCGCCGCCGCCGCCGCCGCCACCACAATTACCACCGCCACCACCACCACCGCAGCCATCGCCACCGCCACCGCCGCCACAATTACCACCGCCACCACCACCACCGCCGCCACCGCCGCCGCCGCCGCCACCACAATTACCACCGCCACCACCACCACCGCAGCCACCGCCACCGCCACCACCACCACCGCAGCCACCACCGCAGCCACCGCCGCCGCCGCCGCCGCCACCACAATTACCACCGCCACCACCACCACCACCGCAGCCACCGCCACCGCCACCGCCGCCACAATTACCACCGCCACCGCCACCACCACCACCGCAGCCACCGCCGCCGCCGCCGCCGCAATTGCCACCAACAGTGCAGCCACATTCATCAGAAAGTAATACCCAGGAAGAATTTAGACTCTTACACCCCTTTACCATGATTGTATCTGGGCCGACCTCCTGTGGAAAAACCCAGCAAGTAGGTTGTGTCTCAACATAGCATCTTTCCTTGAAAACCGTCTTTGTATGAAAACCTTTGCCTTTCTCTCTTCAACTTTGCTTTCGCCTGTTCTACCACTTGTTGAGTCGGGGTGACGAAATTAATCTTAGGTTGTTGTTCTGAGGTTGTTTCTCTTGGTTTATCTTTCTTCCACCCTGGATCGTACAGTTCCAAAAAGCGATCCACAGACATCATGGCAGATTTAGAGTGATAAGGATCTCCTTTCCCTTCAGCCTGTACCATGTAAAATCGAGTCCATTTTTCAGCATCGGGTACGAAGAGTTTGTATCGTGGATTATTCATGATGAATACCAAAACGGGAGCAACTTGAGTTGCTGTGTCACTGTCACTGGTCCACGACTAAATGAAGCAAGATTGTCCTCGTGGTCATTTATATTCATGGCTTGGTCCCATCGATTTTTTTAATTCTGTGCCCATGTCCGATTGAAAAAGTTTTGGTTTTCGTGTTTCAGTTTTCCATAAGTTGGTTAACGCTTTCACCACATCTTGAGCTTTTGTAGACAGGAGTGGAATTACCCACAAGTAATGTGAAAACAGATCTATGATGACCAAGAGGTATCTGACCCCATCATTGTACTTTGCCAGTGGTACCATGTCCATGAGATCAGACTGCCAATGACTGTCTCCACCTTCCACTACAGACTTATTTTGTGGAAACTTTCTTCTGACTTGATGAGTCATCGTATAGTTCTCCTGACCTTTCAGCCATTTCTGGATTCGATGTAGACCAATTTTAAACTGACCCTCAGCTTTGACAGCGTTGTATAACTTCCTGGGCCCAGCAAAACTACCAGGATGTTCTGGATCATAATAGAACAGTATGAATGTTTCACTTGAAACTTGTTATATTTGATGAAATTATGTACACGTTCTTAGGGGCTGCTGCATGGCATTGAAATACATCCCGCTGTAGCACACGGCCAAACGTATCTTTGTGCATGTCTGCAACATTTTTCAGTGTCTATCTGAAAGTATATTATGGAAGGGCAACTATGCTTTATTTTCGTTATTTCTAATATTGACACTGACAAAACATGTCGGACAACAGACAGTTCAATCTTTACCAACACATACTGCTACATGTTGATGTTCCATCGATAAGTACGATTGTGTCAGCTGCAGTCTCCGCCTCGGTTGGCAGTTGTTTGAGAATTGCTCTGTCTCACAATGTAACTCGGTATTCTGACATTTTGTGAATGATTCACAGAGATTGCCTGACACAAATTACAACTGTGTTGCACAAACACCGAGCCAAGTTGCGTGTGTCAATCTGCTTCACATTAGAATTTATGGAATTGCCTAAAATACGAATACACAAAACAGAGACGGTAGGGTTAGGACATTCCAGCCCCGGTTAGTGAATTCAAACTAAAAAGCCAGCCATTACATAATTATGGAATTATGAGTAGGAAAAAGTGCAGATCATATTGTTTGTTTGTCTACTAACAATAACATTGTGAAAATAACATATGCTGATATCTGAAGTCCCCGTAGAATATGCATCCCTAACCTAACCCTAACCATGAGGGTGAACTGACTGTTTCGTTAAACCGTTTATATTTTCCATCTATTCAATTCCACTATACCAACAATGAAGGGGATGTCAACTGTTATCCCACAGTCAATGACCAGTGGACAGCTTATTAAAATTACAGAATCAAACTGTGAAAATATATTTAGGGAATATGGACTTTATCCATACATAACGCTGAAAGGCAAAACATTTGTGGAAAGCGGAAACCAGTAGTGATAATACTTCAACTATTTTTGTGTAATGTAGAGTTTTCCGATTAAAATATTCCCTGTTTCAGCCTCGACTGAACCGAGCCCGAAATATACGGTTCCACAAGCTCCAGTCACGACACAAGACGTACAGGGTAGGTGGAAAAACCCAGCAGGCAGCTGGAAGCTCATGTTTTAATTCTCCCTGCATTTACCACACTGATGTATATGCTAGTGGTCATTTTGACTTAAGGGATGAATATCACCCGGTATCGATCGACGTTGTCAATCACAGAATTTGAAACAGTAAAAATTAATATTAGGAAGCGTAACATTTTTCTTGCTATTAACAGTTATCTCAATCAAACTGAATGATATATGGTTAATAACATATGTATTTAGAATTTAATTATACATAATATTGAAAACATATCTAGAAAGGAGAAAAGAGAAAAGCTTATGTGCTTTGTTTAGTGTTCAGAACAACATGTTCCCTGTTTCAGCCTCCACGACTGACACGAGTGAGGATCTGACACCCAGCACGACGGTTCCACCGACGCCAGTGACGACACAAGACTACGACACCACCACGGTAGGTTGAAAAACCCAGCAGCAACAGTTGTACTGACACTATCACCTGGTAAAGTTCAACAAACATCAACACTCTCAAGTCGTACACAAAATAATGCTACAATTTCTGAAAGTTACTTATTAAACACGCCATCGTTAATTCCAGAAACCACATGTTGACATTCCCGTCATGTTGGATTGCTGTCAGCCATGGTGGAATTGTTTATATGACTTAGCAATGTCCGAGTCACGTATCAACATGATGTAAACATTGTAGATGTGTGACAAAGATGTCTGGTGTACATAGCTTACTTTGTGTTACAGCGACTCCATCACCGGCGGCAGGCCTCGACCTCTTCCACGCCAGCAGGCGCGGTGACCTGGAGAGAGTGAAGCGGATCCTGGCAGCGGACCACGTGAACATCAACTACAAAACACTGAGCACCAGGACACCAGTGATGGTGGCAGCAATAAATGGAAACAGGGACGTGGTGGAGTTCCTGGTGGGTAGAGGGGCTGATGTGTCATTGGTGGACAGGCGCGGTGACAACGTTCATCACTTCGCCTGTGGAGGTGGACACCTGGAGATCGTGAAGCTGACCCTGTCCCTGGACCTTGTGCACGTCAACGCCAGAAACAACGACGGGGACACAGCGGCCGACATAGCAAGAGGCAGGGGCCGTCAGCGAGTGTTGGATCTCCTAGTGTCACATGGTGCACACTGAAGTCAGTGTTGGTGGAGCAGATGTCGTTACTGACACTGGCGTGGTGTGTGGCGTGCACGTAGCCGTGTGTCACAATGCAGATGATTTCCTTTTTTTCTTTGTGAATATAAATAAATGTTGTTGAATGTACTTTCGGACATTTTGTCATCTTTGTGTTTGGAAGCTCGCATGATCAGCTAAGAAAATTGTGAAGTGAGAGTAAACATAAACTATGAGTGATTGTACGTAAACGTCGCCCTTCTTGCCATAATTCTGTGTTAATTTTGTTCTGAGAATCTTGCGAATTGTGAAACAGACAACAAACTGTTTGTTTACATGTCGCTGCACTCTGTGAAATCAGACTGAGCCGAGGTTCACCCAGCTGACGTGGCGTCATTTGTACAGTGACCGTGACGTCATACTGCTGATCACGTCATAATCATACACTGAGGCGCCCCGCCGTCTTCTCGGCCAGCTAGAGCGGCGCAATGCTGGCTCCATGCCACACAACACAAATAGTGATAGTCAAATACCAGGTCGTCGATGTTGCTTAGCAAAGGGAGAACGGACATTTGCAGCTGATTACTGAAATGAACCTATTTTGCACTGACTAAACACACAACACACAAAATTCAACTGAAACCACTCATCATCCAAATAATATCAGTTTTATTCCTCCCGGGATTTTAGGCAAAACACAATTTCTGAAAATGACCGATAATAATTATATTCAGGGTAAATCTCGCAATTTTCCACAAAGACGAAGTCACCATTAGCGGCCACGTTTACTGCATGTTATAAATGTAAATATTACCCTTTGAAGTGAATTAAAAAAAAATAGCCAATAATAGTGATGTGTGAAGTGTGTGTTTTGTCAAGTCGCCAATGATGTTGTTGAAACCTCACCTATAACTTTGAGATATAAAAAAAGAAATCTTTAAATCGTCTTTCCGTCCTTTTTGATAGTGAGATTGTGAGTGAGTTAGTTTAGTTTTACTCCGCTTCTGGCAATATTCCGGCAATATCCCGACTCGCGACACCAGAAATGAGTTTCACACACTGTACCCATGTGGGGAATCAAACCCAGGTCTTCGGCGTGACCGCGTCAAACACAAGGCTACCCCACCACTTCTGTTTGACAGTGTTTACAAAATCCTGTTTCACGTAAGGTCTTCATGAAACGCCCACTACAAACAAATGTTTAACACTCAGCAGCAACACACACATCCCCGAAGTCTTCACAGATTTATACAATCAGGTGACTGATGTTTTTTTTTTCTTACGCGTGAAAACAGTGCTGATGATATTAGCCCTTTAGATGCCGATGAAATAGTTTTGATAATATAAACCCAAGGTTTGAAAAGCTAACGTTGTGCTAGAATTGCACTCGCGTAGTCCTGGATCTGCGTACGGCTACACAACTACACAGAAATGCAGAATATTACATTTCCTATCCCTTGGTATAAATATATATCCCTTGAAGGTTTGAGAAATAGGCACTGGTACAAGATGTCCAAAATTTGCGTAAACGTTGAAAAACAGTAAATTTCTCCGTTTTTGATTGCGCACCGATTACAGAGGGTATTTTTGTCGATTCCCGTATACTCCTGTTTCTGTAGATGTATTTTGACTAACTGTGCATCATTAATAAAAGTGAATGAAATAGCGTCTGTCTTACGCCTCTTTTAGCAATATTCCAGCAATATCACGGCGGGGGACACCAAAAATTGGGCTTCACACATTGTACCCATGTGGGGAATCGAACCGGGGTCTTCGGCGTGACGAGCGAACGCCTTAACCACTACGCTACCCCACCGCCCCCCGTGATGTCGGAAAAAGACGACACTGGTTTGCTGATTAGTATATATTTCCTGACTATTATACATGACTAGTACCTAATTTCCATTGACTGTGTGAAGTATCTCGGCTTCTTTGTCATAATTCAACACTCTTTAGATAAACATAAAATGAATGGTTTTACCATAGTGACCTGAACATATCAACAGCTAGACTACATCATCACCATAGTGACCTGAATATATCAACAGCTAGACTACATCATCACCATAGTGACCTGAATATATCAACAGCTAGACTACATCATCACCATAGTGACCTGAACATATCAACAGCTAGACTACATCATCACCATAGTGACCTGAATATATCAACAGCTAGACTACATCATCACCATAGTGACCTGAACATATCAACAGCTAGACTACATCATCACCATAGTGACCTGAACATATCAACAGCTAGACTACATCATCACCATAGTGACCTGAACATATCAACAGCTAGACTACATCATCACCATAGTGACCTGAACATATCAACAGCTAGACTACATCATCACCATAGTGACCTGAACATATCAACAGCTAGACTACATCATCACCATAGTGACCTGAACATATCAACAGCTAGACTACATCATCACCATAGTGACCTGAACATATCAACAGCTAGACTACATCATCACCATAGTGACCTGAACATATCAACAGCTAGACTACATCATCACCATAGTGACCTGAACATATCAACAGCTAGACTACATCATCACCATAGTGACCTGAACATATCAACAGCTAGACTACATCATCACCATAGTGACCTGAACATATCAACAGCTAGACTACATCATCACCATAGTGACCTGAACATATCAACAGCTAGACTACATCATCACCATAGTGACCTGAACATATCAACAGCTAGACTACATCATCACCATAGTGACCTGAACATATCAACAGCTAGACTACATCATCACCATAATGACCTGAACATATCAACAGCTAGACTACATCATCACCATAGTGACCTGAACATATCAACAGCTAGACTACATCATCACCATAGTGACCTGAACATATCAACAGCTAGACTACATCATCATAGTGACCTGAATATATCAACAGCTAGACTACATCATCACCATAGTGACCTGAACATATCAACAGCTAGACTACATCATCACCATAGTGACCTGAACATATCAACAGCTAGACTACATCATCACCATAGTGACCTGAACATATCAACAGCTAGACTACATCATCACCATAGTGACCTGAACATATCAACAGCTAGACTACATCATCACCATAGTGACCTGAACATATCAACAGCTAGACTACATCATCACCATAGTGACCTGAACATATCAACAGCTAGACTACATCATCACCATAGTGACCTGAACATATCAACAGCTAGACTACATCATCACCATAGTGACCTGAACATATCAACAGCTAGACTACATCATCACCATAGTGACCTGAACATATCAACAGCTAGACTACATCATCACCATAGTGACCTGAATATATCAACAGCTAGACTACATCATCATCATCAACATCATCAACATCGCAGGTTATTTATATAGCGCACATATCTGCGCACTAGTGCATGCTCAAGGCGCTGTTATATTTTCCCTCGATCACTGGATGTCAGTCTCAACTTCACATCGTAATTTCAATCTCAACTCCATGAGGAGTATACACTTTTGGTCATATACCAACGGACTAGTGGATTCTTTAAGTGCACATGTAACAGATATACAGTATGGTTTCCGGAAAAACAGAAGTACTGTTGATCACTTAGTGCGACTGGAATCATTTGTTAAAAACGCACTAATTAACAAGCAACACGCTGTGTCTATCTTATTTGATCTTGAAAAAGCATATGACACTACTTGGAAATATGGCATTTTACGAGATTTACATGACTTCGGGTTGCGAGGCCGTTTGCCTGAATTTATAGCCAAGTTTTTAAATAACAGACAATTCCAGGTCCGTGTGGGTTCTACCCTGTCTGATCATTACAATCAAGATCAGGGTGTTCCACAAGGCAGTATTTTGTCTGTCACTCTTTTTAGCATCAAGATCAACAGTTTATCAAAAGTTTTAAACGATTCAATTGATGGATCGTTATTTGTGGATGATTTTAATATTTCTTGTCGTGGTAAAAATATGCATACCATTGAACGGCAATTGCAGTTGCGTTTAAACAAAATAAATAAATTGTGTCTTGAAAACGGCTTTAAATTTTCCCAATCGAAAACTAATTGCATACATTTTTGTCGTAAATACAAACCCCATAAAGACCCTGAACTATCTCTAGATGATGCGCCCATTAAAGTTGTGAAGGAAGCCAAATTCTTGGGTCTAATCTTTGATTCACATATAACTTTTTTACCACATATTAAATCACTTAAAACTAAATGCCTGAAAGCACTTGACTTGTTGAAAGTTGTTTCAAATTCAAAATGGGGAGGGGATCAAGCTACCCTTCTCCATCTATATCGATCACTCGTTCGTTCTAAACTTGATTATGACTCCATCGTCTATGGTGGAGCCTGCAAAAGCAATCTTAAACTTCTTGATTCTGTCCATCACCAAGGTCTAAGACTTTGTCTTGGGTCCTTCAAAACTTCACCTATTGACAGTCTTTACGTTGAAGCCGATGAACCATCTCTTGCACAACGCCGTATCAAATTATCTTTACAATATATCACAAAACTTTACTCTAACGAATCTAACCCTGCATATAACTGTGTCTTCAATCCTCTGTATGAGGATTTATATAGCAAAAAGTCTTCTCTTGTTCCACCTCTTGGGCTCAGAATAAAGCCGTTTATTGCTGCTGCTGGTATTGAGCTGGACAATATAGCTCCCTCCCGTCTTCTTTCTTCTCCCCCTTGGCAGTTGGTTAGGCCGCAGGTTGACATAACATTAACTAAATTTAAAAAATCAGAAACGAATGAGTTACAGTATAAACAAGAATGTAATCAATTGAAATATACATATAACAATTACAAATCCTTATTTATAATTACAGATGGGTCCAAGGGCGGTGGGGCAGTTGCTTGTGCTACTGTCATTGGATCCAGAACAATATCTTCTAGATTACCAGAAAATAGTTCTATTTTTACAGCAGAAGCGAACGCCATATTAACAGCTCTTAAATATATTCAAAGACACCCGAAACGTAAACAGTATATAATATATTCCGACTCTCTTTCTTGCCTTCATGCTATTAAAAATATTTCTTGTAAACATCCACTTTTAATAGATATTATTGAACTGTATAATACTCTTGCTACTGGCCAATACGACATCGTCTTCTGTTGGTTACCCAGTCACGTAGGCATTTCTGGTAACACAATGGCCGATCTTGCTGCCAAGGCAGCACTCAACAAATCTGTGACACCACTTCTTATTCCCTACAGTGATTACAAAGCCACCATTAGATCTTATATCCGTGATCTGATGCAAAGGAATTGAGACACCCAAGTGGGTATAAATAAATTACATGAGATAAAACCTTACACTGGTTATACCCACTTGGGTTGTCAGTCCAGATTTGAAGAGGTCGTACTACGACGATGTCGTATTGGCCACACTAGATATACTCATGCATACCTGTTGAAAGGTGAGGATCCTCCATTTTGTATCCCTTGTGATGAGAGAGTCACGGTCAAGCATATTCTGCTTGACTGTGTTGAATTCTCCATCACAAGGGATAAGTATTTTACAGTTAAAACAATGAAGGATCTTTTTACCAACGTTAACTCTCATTTTATCATAGGTTTTTTAAAAGAAATTGATTTTTTGGTTGAATTTTGAACAGTATGTTTCTGTAAATAGATGTATTTTAATGATTGGTAGTTTGAATTAGTAACTAGAATTGTTAGTGGCTGTACCCTCAAAGGGGGTTGAAGTATTGTAAAATTATTGTCTTCCTGAGAGGGTACGTAAGTCCACAAACATTCACAGTAAATTTAAGTCTACCAGGTTTTTAATCGTAGTATTCATGTTCTTTTAATTTTGGCTAACCTTTCGTACAATCGCCTGCAGCTGAGGGGATGATGTAAATCCAACTAGGGTCCATGTAGGTAGCAAAGGTACTGTAAGTCCCCATGGTCCCTAGTGTGGTGATCTACCTTCAGTTGTTGGCGATCTATAGTCTGTTTTTATATTGTATTGTCTAAATAGTGCTATAAGTTTTAACTTTCCATACTAGTTTTAATTAAAATTGTGATATGCTAGTCGTTTTACTGTCCTTCGTTGACAGATTTTTCCTCATGCATATATTTAATTTAAATGTTCTCGTCACGATATGGCTGAGATATTGCCGATGTGACGTAAAATATTAACTCACTCACTCACACTCACTTAAGTGCACATGGTTGTGTACTGTACACTAGGTGTTGTGACAACATGGAAAGTGTCTGCACACAAAGATGACTCCAAGGTTTCCAACACCCGGTCACAGGTGAGCTAGATCCCGACACCAGAACCTCGCTGGATCACTAGCCTGGAGCTTTAGCCAGCTCGCCCACCGCGCCCCCAATACATGTGTTATTGTAACCAACACGCACACCTGTATGGCATGAAAAACCTGTTGCAAATGAAAAATAATATTTCACAACACCTGAATATTCATTCATATTTTTTTTCTTCGTATGATAATGTTTAAATGTCTATAAACAATTTTGGTATAATCATCGTTTGAGTTAAATAGCTATCACAGTGTTTTGATCGAATTTGAATCGATTGTATCATTGAAAACAATGACAATGAATCATACAATGTTCTTTTATTTTATTTTATTGTGTTTTTTGGTTTATTTTTGTTTTGTTTTTTGTTTGCTTTTTGATGTTTTTTTGTTTTTTGGGGTTTTTTTGGTTGTTTTTTTTTTTTTTGGAGGGGGGTGTTGGTTTTACATCCCTTATTATTTTTTCTAAGTAATCGTCACAAGACAATACCTTTAAACACATGTGTCTATACATTTCATGAATTACGTCACTTTTACTTGTAAGTTGAATCAAATCGCGGTTCAATAAGATGTTCATGTTTAACTGCAACAACGAGCTGATCTCCATCACAAGGGATAAATATTTCAATGTCAAAACTGTTCAGGGTCTTTTTACCAGTGTAAGTTCTCATTTACTTATTGGTTTTTTTAAAAGAAATTGATTTCATGATTGAATTTTGAATATATGTCGTAGATAGATGTATTTTAATGATTGGTAGTATAAATTAGCAACTGGTATTGTTAGTGGCTGTATCCTCGCAGGGGGTTAAAGTATCGTAAAATTATTGTCCTGAGAAGGTACGTAAGTCCCAATACGTTCTCAGTATAATTTTTGCTTACCCGGTTTTAAACGTAGCATATTTCTTCTTTTAAAATTTGGCTAAACATTCGTACAATCGCCACCGGCTGAAGGGATGGTGTAAATCCAGCTAGGGTCCATGCAGGTAACAAAGGTACTGTAAGTCCCCATGGACCCTGGTATGGTGATCTACCTTCAGTTGTTGGCGGTCTATAGCTAGTTTTTAAATTGTATCGTCTTCCATAGTTAAATTGTTTTAGATTTAATTACTAGTTTTAGTGATATGTCTGTGATAGTCTAGTTGCTTTACTGTCCTTCGTTGACAGATGTTTTAACGATTCTTTATTTTGTATGATATTAAAGGTTCTCGTCACGATATGGCTGAAGTATTGCCGACATCCAGAGTCACATCACTCACTCACCCAACGAGCTGAACGTTGTATACCACAGGAACTAAAGCACATGTAACGGCTACGTGTAATCTTGTAACACTTGTGTAAAGGTTTAAAATGTTGCATACTACACTTAAGGAGTGAATTTCCCATGTAAATATTACTCAAACAATCAAAACAATTCAAATAACAAAAATGCATACCCTATAGTCACATATATGATGTTGAACAAGGTTAAATGAAGATACCGAAAATAGTTTCGTGAAAAAGGTATCTGAACGATAAGCAAAATATACATCATATTGCTGAAAGTGTAATCGGAATGATAGGGTCATTGTGTTTACTCGTGTTCAACCGACCTGCACTTCAAAGAAATTGCCTTGTATGTGCAACAATGTTGGCGTGTGACATCACTACTGTTGACCTATTTCTTACCAACTGGCTGCTTCCCTGACACGGGTACACGGGATATTGCGAGGGCTCTTCCCTTGATTCATGGATCGTTCGTACATTGATAGGAGATGTAAGTACTCAGCGTGATTCTGAATATCTGTGTATTTTTGTCACATGTTTACATTGTAAATAACAGGAGAAGCCAGAAATGCTGATAAATCCCTTGTCGTTCTGCATGATTTTCCGTCAGTCATGACGTCACGCTGCACGGAAACTGTGACTATTTGTAATTTGCTTTTTCTTGCTACGATAGTCTTCCCCTGTATATTCTTAACCTATTGACCCATTGTAAGCAATGATTAAACGGCTGCATGTCGGACAAATTCCGGAGATATACCTAGTGTAACATTGAAGTGTTTCTTTCTTTCTTTGTTGAAGTTTCAAACAATCGCAGGCTTTTGAACCCAGCATTCGTTGTCATACTCAATATATTTTGTTTCGTTTTGTCTAGACAGTTGGTATTGGTAACAAAGACCATATACAATTTGCTTCTAAGGCCAAGGGACCAATGCTGCATTTGTCGCAGCTGACTATCAAATATACGTAATGTAATTGGCGTCTCAAAACCGGCCTTCGCGAAACGTGATTTTGTAAACACTATCCAATATCCACTTCAGCATGGGTGATGATATTAATCTCCTGGATGGTGTTCAGATAGTGTTGGTGATATTAACCTCCTGGATGGTGTTCAGATAGTGTCGGTGATATTAACCTCCTGGATGGTGTTCAGATAGTGTTAGTGATATTAACCTCCTGGATGGTGTTCAGATAGTGTTGGTGATATTAACCTCCTGGATGGTGTTCAGATAGTGTTGGTGATATTAACCTCCTGGATGGTGTTCAGATAGTGTTGGTGATATTAACCTCCTGGATGGTGTTCAGATAGTGTTGGTGATATTAACCTCCTGGATGGTGTTCAGATAGTGTTGGTGATATTAACCTCCTGGATGGTGTTCAGATAGTGTTGGTGATATTAACCTCCTGGATGGTGTTCAGATAGTGTTGGTGATATTAACCTCCTGGATGGTGTTCAGATAGTGTTGGTGATATTAACCTCCTGGATGGTGTTCAGATAGTGTCGGTGATATTAACCTCCTGAATGACGTTTACATAGTGTTGATATTATTAACATCCTGGATGGTGTTCAGATAGTCTTGATGATATCAACCATCTGGATGTCGTTTAGGTAGTGTTGATGATATGAAGCTCCTGGATGTCTTTCATAGAGTCTTGATGATATAAACCTCCCTGATGTCGTTCAGATAGTCTTGATAATAATAAACTCTGGGTGTCGTTTTTAATATTAACCAAATCGATGTCGTTCAGATAGTCTTGATTATATTAACCCGGGTATGGTTTTCTGAAAAGTGATGGTTGTATTAGAATCGGGCTCACGCGGCCCCACATCTGTTTTGGGTTCTAAAGTTATCCAGACAAGTAGAATATTGACTTACATTTCCTATCTGATGGTACAGATTCACAAGATACCCGTAGATACCGAAATTTTGTCACGGGTAAATATGACGCGACAATTATCGATGCACGGCGCTATTTATTTTCCTTTTTAAGGATTATGTGGGTGGAAAAATACTGTTGAGTATCTGGACTCCATCAAATCTCCTTGTGCGTTTATAATTAACGGTATTCATTCAATGTATATAATAGCTGGACATCAATTACACACAGTGACGAGGGGATATAACTCCGCTATGCTTTACACTATATGTCACTGTCACTCAGCTCCCTGCAGCTGCTAGAGAATGGGGCGTATCGCCATACTAACCCGCCAGAGGGGCGCGTGCACTAGAGGTTCTACTCTGTGTTGGATCTGTCATTCGAATGCTTTGCGAATTATTTCCCGCGAACTTCAAATAGAGTCGAAGCCAAGCTTACTTAAAATTAAACGTGTCAAGTCAGTACCGCCTGTGGTCAGTGGCAAAACTGAAGCACGGGCTTCGCCAGAGAAACGTTTAGAGAGCAGGAAGGAAAACAGCTCTGATCGATAGGTATGTAACATGTTTTATTATTTTTTCAAGAGGACGTTCATTCATAATCTTCGATAATCGCTGCAGTTTCTGCTCGCCACGGACCCTATTTCCAAGCTATCAAAACCGCACCGTTTCTGTCAGTGTCACAGTGTTGTTTACTAACTACTGTGGCTGACTAAGTCAAGAATCTATCATGTCAGTTGTTGTAATCTCAATGTTGTAGAGTATCCCTGTTGTAATCTATGAAGCCATCACTTCCTGTACTATATTACGTGACAATAACCAAACCACTCTCAATGGCTCCCGATAATGTTTTTATTTCATATGTTCTCCTACCAACAATTTTACTTTTTCCGTAACGCTAATGATGCTTGCTGGGTGAGGGTATCGAAACATAAGTCCGTGTTCATACCGGTAGGTGATGTCTTCCACAGCAATAATGAGCTATATCAGAGATCATATAATAGTCTCTCCTTATATTCAGTAGCAAAAGCGAAACAAAAATAAAATATAAGTTTGATGTCCCTTTCCTCGACTGGAAACTTTCGTCTAACCGTGAGTACTGTCCGTTTTTCGACCACCTGATGTGTTTGGTGGTTTGGCACTTGTCTTTTGGAATCATGCTTTTCATGAACGAAACAGTCGAGTTATGGTACATGCTTCGCTCCATAATGCCCGTAGTTCTGCATTAAAGTGACTTAAATGATCACACCTACTAAGAAATAATGAAAATGTAGTGTCATCTTTTCGTGTTTATCACATCAATTTTAGCAACAAAGGGACTGGTTGAAAGTTCCTATAATATGTGCCCACAGGAAGATAATACATTTAAAATATTCATACTACATGTATTTCTTATAAGTGACATTCTGCGTCGTGTTTTCAGATTAAATCAACTGAATTTGTGTTGTCATGTTAAATGATGGAAAATGGTATGTCCAAGTGTAAAAAATATAACACAATGACAACCTATAATATTTACTTCAAATGTATCATTGCATAAAAGCCATGAAATCTCCTGTAGTCAAACTGATTAAGGGAGTATGAAATATTTTTACAGATGCGCTAATGAAAGTTCTCAAATATTAGCTACACAAATATTTCTTTTCAGACTTGAATCAAATGACCAAAATTAAGATTTTGTTGGGCCGTCTGTCTCAATCCCATGTCCCGTAAACACAATATGGCCTGTGGCAGGAGTTATACAACTGACACTATCTCATCGAGGATTGCTGCCTCCAGTATCCAAGGCTGCTTCGTCTACCGCCTGGCTGAAGATTTTGCAAGCTACACAGGATGTCAAGACCATAGAGAAAAGTTCACTGATGCTTGAAGGAGACAGGGTGCTGACATGCAAGCTACACAGGATGTCAAGACCATAGAGAAAAGTTCACTGATGCTTGAAGGAGACAGGGTGCTGACATGCAAGCTACACAGGATGTCAAGACCATAGAGAAAAGTTCACTGATGCTTGAAGGAGACAGGGTGCTGACATGCAAGCTACACAAGATGTCAAGACCATAGAGAAAAGTTCACTGATGCTTGAAGGAGACAGGGTGCTGACATGCAAGCTACACAGGATGTCAAGACCATAGAGAAAAGTTCACTGATTCTTGAAGGAGACAGGGTGCTGACATGCCAGCTACACAAGATGTCAAGACCATAGAGAAAAGTTCACTGATGCTTGAAGGAGAAAGGGTGCTGACATGCAAGCTACACAGGATGTCAAGACCATAGAGAAAAGTTCACTGATGCTTGAAGGAGACAGGGTGCTGACATGCAAGCTACACAAGATGTCAAGACCATAGAGAAAAGTTCACTGATTCTTGAAGGAGACAGGGTGCTGACATGCAAGCTACACAAGATGTCAAGATCATAGAGAAAGGTCCACTGATTCTTGAAGTAGACAGGGTGCTGACATGCCAGCTACACAAGATGTCAAGATCATAGAGAAAGGTCCACTGATTCTTGAAGTAGACAGGGTGCTGACATGCCAGCTACACAAGATGTCAAGATCATACAGAAAGGTCCACTGATTCTTGAAGGAGACAGGGTGCTGACATGCAAGCTACACAAGATGTCAAGATCATAGAGAAAGGTCCACTGATTCTTGAAGTAGACAGGGTGCTGACATGCCAGCTACACAAGATGTCAACATCATAGAGAAAGGTCCACTGATTCTTGAAGTAGACAGGGTGCTGACATGCAAGCTACACAAGATGTCAAGATCATACAGAAAGGTCCACTGATTCTTGAAGGAGACAGGGTGCTGACATGCAAGCTACACAAGATGTCAAGATCATAGAGAAAGGTCCACTGATTCTTGAAGTAGACAGGGTGCTGACATGCCAGCTACACAAGATGTCAACATCATAGAGAAAGGTCCACTGATTCTTGAAGTAGACAGGGTGCTGACATGCAAGCTACACAAGATGTCAAGATCATACAGAAAGGTCCATTGATTCTTGAAGTAGACAGAGTGCTGGCATGCAGTGTTCACATAAGATCTACTGATGTCTACTTCAGCGGTATCGTCAGTGCATCAATGAAATACAAGTTATAAAGTAAATGCAATATCCAGAAGTTCAAAACAAAACAAATTACAAGTTACAAGAAATGGTGTATTGAAAAACAACATTGAAATTAATTTGTTCAAGATATAATTTAATGTGTGATTACCTGGATGATGGAAAGAAAGTTTGTGATGAAGTTGTTGTTGGCTGATCTCAAAGGTATCACGAAACTCTTTCAGGCGGACCGTGTACTGTCTCTGCAACCTGAGCAAACGGCCCTTGTGTTATCTCTGCAGCTTGAACGAAGGATCCTTGTGTTGTCTCTGAGGGTTGGGCGACGGGTCATTGTACTGTCTCTGCAGCTTCAGCGAAGGGTCCTTGTGTTGTCTGTGCAGCTTGAGTCAAGAGTCCTTGTACTGTCTCTGCAGCCTGAGCGTAGGGTCTTTGTGTTGTCTGTGCAGCCTGAGTGAAGGGTCTTTGTACTGTCTCTGCAGCTTGAGTGTAGGGTCCTTGTGTTGTCTCTGCAGATTGAGCACAAGGTCCTTGCTGATTGTTCTGTAGTTGGTGGTGTCAGTAAAATCCACAAGCCCCGTATGCACGGGCTATTGTGAAGATCCATAAAAACCCTCCGAAAGCTGGACTCTTAGTATATGTTCACGGGACACAGCGTTCTACAACACTGCCGAGTATCTCACCAAAGTATTAGCCTTCCTCGATGTCAGTTACTCGTACCACTGACAACAATCATCTGTCTATCACAAACCCACAGACACTGGCCATACATCCACTTTGTCTCTTACCACCCTCTCAGACCTAAAACCGGCATCATCTCCACTCTTACCGTCCTAGCGCTCAACCTCTCTAAACCCTAGGCATGTCTTAACAACTATCCAACTGAACTTGTTGATCGTGTCATTAATCCCACCTTCAACCCAGCAACCAAACTCACCAGGAGTAAACCCGATTCTGCTCCCATTCACATCTCACTACCCTACATCGGCAAAACTTCACATCACTTCAGCCGTTTACTTAGGCAGAAAGCAGACATAGACACATACTTCTCCACAGCCCTCAAAACCATCCTGAATGAAAATGGTAGGAATCACAGTACAAAACAAAATCAACCTAGAGGTGTGATCTACAGCATCAGTTGCGACTGTGGTATTAACTACTTGCTTCAGAGAGTCGGGTCAGTTTGACTAAACTTACGACAACAGTTACCTAAAGTTAACTGAGAAACCACTTGTTGAACTGCTGGTCTTCACGATGATATTATAGATGTCAGGTTTGGATTGGGGCATTCATAAAAAGAGTAAGCATTTCACTGACCCCACACTGTCTCACGGTCCCTGAAACACAGCATTTCACTGACCCCACACAGTCTCACGGTCCCTGAAACACAGCATTTCACTGACCCCACACTGTCTCACGGTCCCTGACACACAGCATTTCACTGACCCCACACGTGTACCCTTCTTGTGGGTATGTTTGTTTGTGTATAGAAATCCCAACACGGAAGGAGGTTAAGAAAAATGATTCGGCTATATCGTTCAATAACCACCAAAGACCGAGTTTTCTTCCAATGTTTTTCTCACCTGAAATTGTACTGAATTAGACCACGCATGTTTTTCATGTAGATCTCCGATAAAACCTCAAAGTGACGACACAATCTCAACAAAGTTGAAAAGCACAAGACATGACTTCAACTTTTAAACATTCAACTTTTCCTTCAATGTTAAAACAGCCTTTGGTGTTTTTGTGGTGTAAAGTGGGCGATCTTCTTCATGCGATGCTTGCTCAAATATCGTTTTATCGAGTTTGATCGTTTCTAGTTTCAATTGAATTAAGGGCTCGGCACACATTTCATTTCTTTCTAATAGAGGTCCAGATGTGACGCACTGGATTCACAAACATGATGTCAGTGACACTTTCACCCTTACTGCACCTAGACGGGTGGTAGAATCGGCCCGATTCTATCAATAGGCCGGGCATGCCAAGCCCTGTGGTAAAACTATGTACATTTACACATTATTGTGATTAATATATGAAACCATTTTAAGTCTTGGCGGATTTGTTTTACTGTAAATTTAAACTCCTCAAATTCATGTAAATTTTTGTCTAGAGTCTTATGCCCAGAAGGCCGTGGCTCATGGGCCAATCTGGCGGAAAAGTTACTTTTTACTTTTTCTGCTGGAGTATTTCATCTGAGTATGCGTGGTGCTACAAGCTTGTTTTCAGCATTGACCTTGTGATACTCCGTGGCGTGTGGGGAGCTCTGTTGACGAACCAGTCTAACACAGGTAGTTTTGATTACGTGCACTATTACACAGTCAAATAGAAGCCCACACTAGGAAAAGCACAAAATGGTGCTGCACCAAATACATAATAGTGACAAAAACCTACAACTTGCGAGCATCGTCCATAAGATTCTATGAGAGTCAATTTAGAAGCACATGATAGTTTAAAAAATCAGAACGGTGCCGTTACCAAATACAGGCATAATAGTGTACACACAGAACAGTGCTGTTACCAAATGCAGACATAGTAGTGGACACACAAGACGGTGCTGTTACCAAATACAGTCATCATAGTGAAAACACAAAACGTTGCTGTTACCAAATACAGGCATAAAAATGAAAACACAGAACGTTGCTGTTACCAAATACAGACATAGTAGTGGACACACAAGACGGTGTTGTTACCAAATACAGGCATAATAGTGTACACACAGAACTTTGCTGTTACCAAACACAGGCATAGTAGTGGACACACAAAACGTTGCTGTTACCAAATAAAGGTACAATAGTGAAAACACAGAACGGTGTTGTTACCAAATACAGGCATAACAGTCAAGAAAGAAAACTGTAACTCACGGACATCAACCTTAGATTGAGAGGACTTTAGAAGTTGGAGCAGTAAGGGAGGATGACAATACATGGATGAACAAATTTATTACAGTGAGAGCAACGTATCGGTGTGGGTTCTGGAACACTTGTTTCACCATGCACCACCTCACCACTGATTCCTTCACCTGAAACTGACATTCTGTTCTCTTTTTTATATCAGCACATATTATTCACTGAGACAGAGTCAACATTACGACCAGCCTCAAAGACTTCAAAATCAGGAAACGCCAAGAAGCTATCTACATCGAAATACTCCGAAATCAATCAACAAGATAAATACATGCCTGCTGTCAGCTAGTCAACGATCACCGTCGTTCGCAAGTATAACCACCATTCTACAGGCCTCACTATATCTGTGTTTATACAGCAGACTGTAGATTAAGCCTCCCATCTTCCTGATGTGATGTCATTGTTATTGACTTCCCCATGTCATCACCCTATGCAATGCCCAAATTTTACTGTACACACATCTCCTCACGAATGTGTATCGTCATCCTGTTCACCTCCACACGCCTGTGTATCGTCATCCTGTTCACCTCCTCACGCCTGTGTATCGTCATCCTGTTCACCTCCACACGCCTGTGTATCGTCATCCTGTTCACCTCCTCACGCCTGTGTATCGTCATCCAGTTCACCTCCTCACGCCTGTGTATCGTCATCCTGTTCACCTCCTCACGCCTGTGTATCGTCATCCTGTTCACCTCCTCACGCCTCTGTGCCGTCATCCTGTTCACCTCCTCACGCCTCTGTATCGTCATCCAGTTCACCTCCTCACGCCTGTGTATCGTCATCCTCTTCACCTTATCACGCCTGTGTATCGTCATCCTGTTCACCTCCTCACGCCTGTGTATCGTCATCCTGTTCACCTTCTCACGCCTCTGTATCGTCATCCTCTTCACCTCCTCACGCCTGTGTATTGTTATCCTGTTCACCTCCTCACGCCTGTGTATCGTTATCATGTTCACCTCCTCACGCCTGTGTATCGTCATCATGTTCACCTCCACACGCCTCTGTATCGTCATCCTGTTCACCTCCTCACGCCTGTGTATCGTCATCCTGTTCACCTCCTCATGCCTGTGTATCGTCATCCTGCTCATCGCCAAATTTGCCTGTAGGTTTTCCTGCAGGTTTAATATTACAACTTACGCTGAATCTGGGTCACAGTCCCCGAAACACAGTATTTTTCCTACTGTCTAACCCTCCTTCCAATCCTAATGAAGCAAGTCTAGATTTCTAGCAGTTCAGGATCTCTCTCTCTCTCTTCTTACTGTGACTCCTCTTCAGTTCATAAGGGCTAGTTTGTTACTATCGAACTGATATGTGTTCAGATACTAAGCGTAACCTAAACATCATTCTAGGGCGTCTAATGCCATTCTCGAGCATCTGCATGTCTTGATGACGCGGCATGATATAGTCGGACAAGTGACACGGATTAGCAGATGTCTTGAAAACACATTCTTTGATTTGCTTGTTATTTTTTTTAATTTTTAATTTATTTATTTTTTTATTTTATTTTTTGTTGTGGTTTGGGTTTTTTATATATTTTTTACTGCATACAGCGGTGTGTGGGTGAATGAGCGAATGGCATGTGTGTTTATCTTGGTTCATTTATGACGATACCTGCTGTGATCTTTCACAGTAATCTCTCTGGCTTCCTGATTGAGGGTACTTCTTAAACATAGCCGGTGTAACGTCCCTCATATATAAAGAAATCGAATATATAATGAACATACGAGGTCTGCGTCTGTGTCAGAAAAAATGTTTAGCACCAATGGAGAGTAATAGCATAGGACAGACAGACACTTTATTCAGTAAGGAGGACACTGACCCATAATGCATGCAGATAATCGCATGTTTCAAGATGAACATGTAGCGCTCATTTGTTCCTACATTTTATAATATTGTTGACGTGGTACAAAAACAAACCGATGTTATACACAAAATCATAATGTTCATTTTGGAGCAGATTTGCCATAGTGTGTGCAGTATAGGGATCTTGTATATATTTAGCAATGTATTTGGCTCTTAAATCTTTATAACAACTATTTATAACAACTCATTTCGGAGCAGATTTACCATGGTGTGTACAGTATAAGGTTCTTGTATATATTTAGCAATGTATTTGGATCTTAAATCTTTATAATAACTATTTATAACAACTCATTTTGAAGCAGTTTTACCATAGTGTGTACAGTATAGGGTCCTTGTATATATTTAGCAATGTATTTGGCTCTTAAATCTGTATAACAACTATTTATAACAACTCATTTTGAAGCAGTTGTACCATAGTGTGTACAGTATAGGGTTCCTGTATATATTTAGCAATGTATTTGGCTCTTAAATCTTTATAACAACTATTTATAACAACTCATTTTGAAGCTGTTTTACCATAGTGTGTACAGTATAGGGTTCTTCTATATATTTAGCAATGTATTTGGCTCTTAAATCTTTATAACAACTATTTATAACAACTCATTTTGAAGCAGTTTTACCATAGTGTGTACAGTATAGGGTCCTTGTATATATTTAGCAATGTATTTGGCTCTTAAATCTGTATAACAACTATTTATAACAACTCATTTTGAAGCTGTTTTACCATAGTGTGTACAGTATAGGGTTCTTGTATATATTTAGCAATGTATTTGGCTCTCAAACGTTATAACAACTACACATAAATATGACATGCCATTCGTTTTCAATATAGTCCAACCCTTTTGATTTACAGTACATACAGAGTGTATCTCTTGGTTAAATATTTCCATATCTACCAGTTTCTATTGCTATCTTGAAGCTGCTACATCTAAATCTTGATAAGGTCATCCTTAGATACACTGGAATGTCAGAACACAAATATTTTTCAACATTCAACAAAAACTTATAGTGCTTATAGGAAAAAACATTTCGGAGAATCCTGTATTGATGAGTACCATGACTGGTTTAGATTATCTTTCAATCTTTGTTAAAAAGAGAAATGAACATACCAACATTTCCGAGTTCTTGATGAAACCAGGCATAACCAAAGCCGTACATGAGTAATATTTGTTTCACCTTAGAAACCCATGTGATGCGGCCAGTTTCATCTAGAGATCTCAACATGATGTAACATTGACGAGGCAACCTGTTTTCAGGTAGGTGTATGAGACGACATCAGTGTAATGACATAGGCCTGCTCGCAACTATGTAGTATTATTTACATCCTATTTAGTTGTGTGATACTTACTCTCAATCTGAGTTCATAGATGGTTAATTGAAGAAGGGCAGTCAAGAAAAAAAATTCACAAAAGGTCCAACATACCTATGGTATACTCAAAGAACGCACCTGCCTGTGCTATCCGGTCTTAACCACCACACGATGTTTTATGTCATGTGTGACAGTACATATAGTTTGATATGGCATCGTTTGTTATTGTATACTTTTAGGCCAGTGAAACAAATGTGGGCGACTTTATAGTTTATGTATGGCGTTATCATAGCAAAGACTGGGCGGAGGGAGAAATGACAGTAATAGCAAACGTTGTATCTGGGATTACATCCTGAGTAAATTACATATCCCCGTGATGTGGCAAGTAGGCTGATAAAAAGAGATGATTTACGACTTTGTTTACATCATGGCTGTTTTTATGGCGTCTTTCTTGGACTTTTTCCAAGTCGATTACGCGAACACGCTTGTGCAGTATTGCAGGTTCCATGTGAGCAATGCCAGTCTCTGTGCTAGATTTACCCTGGGTCACTCTCACCTATACATACTCAGTGTACAGCCTGTCTTGTAGTTTAGCACTGCGTGTGTACCAATATATAAAGCACATATTCTGAGCTGTAGAAATGTTTGTCAGAGACGTGTCAGTACCTGATGCGTTACTACACTCTTCACTGAATCCACTCCGAAACTATTCTGCTATGAACAAGTTGGAAAGTTTTGTCAAATCAACATGCAGACAGTTTTAAAACGGCAATTTCAAACGAGAGATGTACCCCCAATAACCGATCTGTTTTACCAATGTCTGGGGTGTCATACGTAACAGTTCAGTGAAACTGGATGTACATAAAGTACACTGGAACTATGATATCTATCATGTACAAATAAATATCATTCTGCTTCCTACAGTGTTCAAGTATTTGTATGTAAGCAGGGAAATAATGTCTCCCTGGATCACAAACATTATTCTTTTGTAGTCTTTGTGCAGTGACAAAGTAAAGATAAATTTCGTACAAAACAATTTAAATCGAATACAGAGAAATTAAGGTTGCGAATGCTCATATTTTACTTTGCCAACTGCACACTAAAATCTTAGAATGTCTCAGCTCGAGTGTTGTTTAACAAACTATAATAGTATCATACTTGTTTGTATTACAAGGGAGTATGCACATTAAATGAAACAACGAGAACAAGTAGGGCATCGCACCTGCATTTGCTTCACGTTACTTCTACAACTACTGTGCTTACCCTTTTGTAATACAAGACCCGTGAAGGACTCGGGGTAGAATAGGCCTCCAGCAAACCATTCTTACCATAAAAGGTGACTACGCTTGTCGTAACAGGCGACTAACGGGATCGGGTGGTCATGCTCACTGAGTTGGTTGTCACATGTCATCGGTTCTCATTTGCGCAGATCGATGCACATGTTGTTGATCACTGGATTGTCTGGTACAGACTCTGTTTACAAAACGCCGCCATATAGCTTGAATATTGCTGAGAGCAGAGTAAAAGTAAACTCACTCACTCACTCTTGTAATACAAACCAATAATTTGATTCTGCTTACCCTCTTGTAATACAAACCAATAAACACGATAACCATCCACCCGAGACACGACGTCAGTCCATGGACGAGAAAGCCAGGTCTCCTCGATCACGTGCCATGGTAGATTACATAAGTATGTATGCAGTTACAACTCTACCCTGGCCACCAAGCCCAGATCTGCGGGGACAAATTGCCTTTTATGTACAACAATGTTGACGTATGACATCTCTTCAGATGGCCGTTTTCTTACAAAATGGCAGCTATTCTGACAAGGGTACACGGGATTTTGCGATGACTCGTGACATGATTCAGAGATTGTTTGTGCATGTAGGTGATTAGGATGACTCTCACTATTTGTGTATTTGTAGTAAGAGAGGAAATCAGAAATGCTGATAATTACCGCTAACGTTTTGAGTGTTTGTATCAGTCAAGGCGTCAGTCTAGTCTGTTGTCTTTGGGCACTGGAATGAAACATGGCGTTGGTGTCTTTCAGCACCCTGGCCTCTTTTCGTTGTTTCAACCCCAAGGAATATTGAATCAGTTGGTTTACTGCATGTTCTAACGTATGATTTAAAGTGTCCATTAAGCACATTTACCTTATGGTGTAAATAACATCTAAATGTTTAAGTTTACATATAACGATAAAATTTCAGGGTGTTTGTTTGCAGCATACTTAAAATTTGATTGGATTTCATACCAACGGTTGAGGAGGTAGGTCAAGCATATGTCTGTCCATCTGGCACTCATGGGGTTAAGGCCGATAATACTGTGACCAGTGAATCAGAGGCGGTTGGGATTCCAAGTCGTCACGCCGAAAGACCCACAAGGCTAGAAATCTTACAGACTATTTATGGCATGATATTGCTGCAATGTTGCTAAAAGCGAACTAAACTCACTCACTCGCTCACTTGTTCCTTTACGCCGTGGTGTACAACATTCCGATTACACCATGTAGTAAGGATCAGCTCCGCATCAAACAGGCTCCTTTCAAATGTAGGCCGATCGCCTTGTTGTAGAAAATGTCATTAAAATGAAAGAATCTACTCAACCTCCTCCGGTTCCTTCGCGTCCGCTAAACCAGGATGAGACGCCACTATTCGTCACTTTCAAATACAGAAATTATTTCTTCACCAGCAATACAGTAAAGATCTTAATACCTGTGTATTCCATAGATTCAGGTACGTTGATACAAACTACATATTGCATCCATTCAGTTAAGATGATACCAGCAGCACAGTTCATGCATTCCCTTAGCATGAAACCAGGTACATATCCCATGCATGAGTTAAACTCATACCAGTTTATTTGATACCAGCTTCATAGTGCATGCATTTAGTTTGGTTTGTACCAGCTACATGGTGCATACATTTAGTTTGGTTTGTACCAGCTACATAGTGCATACATTTAGTTTGTTTTATACCAGCTACATGGTGCATACATTTAGTTTGGTTTATACCAGCTACATAGTGCATACATTTAGTTTGTTTTATACCAGCTACATAGTGCATACATTTAGTTTGTTTTATACCAGCTACATAGTGCATACATTTAGTTTGTTTTATACCAGCTACATGGTGCATACATTTAGTTTGGTTTATACCAGCTACATAGTGCATACATTTAGTTTGTTTTATACCAGCTACATAGTGCATACATTTAGTTTGTTTTATACCAGCTACATAGTGCATACATTTAGTTTGTTTTATACCAGCTACATGGTGCATACATTTAGTTTGGTTTATACCAGCTACATGGTGCATACATTTAGTTTGGTTTGTACCAGCTACATGGTGCATACATTTAGTTTGGTTTATACCAGCTACATAGTGCATACATTTAGTTTGTTTTATACCAGCTACATAGTGCATACATTTAGTTTGTTTTATACCAGCTACATGGTGCATACATTTAGTTTGTTTTATACCAGCTACATGGTGCATACATTTAGTTTGGTTTATACCAGCTACATAGTGCATACATTTAGTTTGTTTTATACCAGCTACATAGTGCATACATTTAGCTTGATTTATACGAGCTACATAGTGCATACATTTAGTTTGGTTTATACCAGCTACATAGTGCATACATTTAGTTTGGTTTATACCAGCTACATAGTGCATACATTTAGTTTGGTTTATACCAGCTACATGGTGCATACATTTAGTTTGGTTTATACCAGCTACATGGTGCATACATTTAGTTTGGTTTATACCAGCTACATGGTGCATACATTTAGCTTGGTTTATACCAGCTACATAGTGCATACATTTAGTTTGTTTTATACCAGCTACATAGTGCATACATTTAGTTTGGTTTATACCAGCTACATAGTGCATACATTTAGTTTGGTTTATACCAGCTACATAGTGCATACATTTAGTTTGGTTTATACCAGCTACATAGTGCATACATTTAGTTTGGTTTATACCAGCTACATAGTGCATACATTTAGTTTGTTTTATACCAGCTACATGGTGCATACATTTAGTTTGTTTTATACCAGCTACATGGTGCATACATTTAGTTTGTTTTATACCAGCTACATAGTGCATACATTTAGCTTGGTTTATACCAGCTACATAGTGCATACATTTAGTTTGGTTTATACCAGCTACATGGTGCATACATTTAGTTTGGTTTATACCAGCTACATGGTGCATACATTTAGTTTGGTTCATACCAGCTACATGGTGCATACATTTAGTTTGGTTTATACCAGCTACATGGTGCATACATTTAGTTTGGTTTATACCAGCTACATAGTGCATACATTTAGTTTGGTTTATACTAGCTACAAAATGCATACACACATTCAGTATATTTCATATCAGCTACATATTGCATGCATTCGGAATGTTTGATACCAGCTACATATTACATGCATTCAGTTTGTTTGATATCTGCTATATAATGCATATATTCAGTATATTGTAGTACCCGCTACATATAGCATGCATTCAGTTGAGCTGATACCAGGTACATGTTCTAGACATTCTGTTTATTTAAACCCAGCTACATATTCCAGCTATTCAGTTAGTTGATTCAAGCTATGTATAGCATGCATTCAGTGAAGTTAATACCAGCTGCATTTTGCATATATTCAGTTACGGTGATACAAGTCACATATTGCATCCAGATAACATTATACAAGTCACATATTAGATACATTCAGTGAACTGATACAACTAGCTTATTGCGTACATTTGGTTATGATCATACAGTCACATATTGCTCACATTCATAAGTGCGTGTGTGTGTGTGTCTGTCTGTCTGTCTCTCTCTCTCTCTCTCTCTCTCTCTCTCTCTCTCTCTCTCTGAGTGTGTGTGTGTGTGTGTGTGTCTGTGTGTGTGTGTGTTCTTTAATAATTTCGCCTTCTATTAATAAGTTCGGTCTGAAGTAGTTTTGCATTTTTTGAGTCAATGCCACACTCTCCGTCTTACTAGGATCAAACCTAACTTGCCACGTGTTATCCCCACTAGAAATGTTGGCCAAATCTTTGTTTATAATGGCGACTGCTGTGACATGACCATCTAGTACAGCATATGCCAATATACATCTACAAAAAGGCGAATATTGCTGTCTACTGTGCGGTGCTAAAACGGAACCTTGGGTCACACCAGCAGCCACAGTTTTAATATCAGAACTGTAACCAGTTATTACCACTCTCTGCATTCAGCTATGTAGATAACCTTCAAACCATTCTAAGAGATTACCCGTATACTGTAACCTAAAGCTTATGAATAATGCCCCGATGCCATACTCTGTAAAAGGCTTCTGTGTATAATGTCACAGAATTTGCCTCTGATTGTTTTTCCTTGGTATAAGGCTCACGTCGAAAGGTTTCTTTATCATAATTTACTTTTGTTTTAGAGCAGAAAAAATGGTGACGTTTCTTTTGGATGCTAGTTTATTTCCGTTTTACTAATAGTTGATCACTCATGTTATTGAAAACCAAGTTACAGACTCACTGGTCGGCTTCCACCATAATAAGCCTGAGGACAGATTAGTAACGAGAATCAGATATAATCTTGGACAAGTATTTCTTTTAGAACCAAGGAACCATAATCTCAGACCAGAATCTTTTACACAACCAAGGTGCCATAATCAGGGACCAGTATTTCTTCTAGAGCCAGTGTGCCATACCCTGGGACCAGTTTTTCTTACAGAGTTTGTCATACCCCAGGACTAGTATTTCTTACAGAGCCCGTGTGCCATACCCCAGGACCAGTATTTCTTACAGAGCCCGTGTGCCATACCCCAGGACCAGTATTTCTTACAGAGCCCGTGTGCCATACCCCAGGACCAGTATTTCTTACAGAGCCCGTGTGCCATACCCCCAGGACTAGTATTTCTTGCAGAGCCAATGTGCCATACCCCGGAATCAGTATTTCTTACAGAGCCCGTGTGCCATACCCCCAGGACTAGTATTTCTTACAGAGCCCGTGTGCCATACCCCAGGACTAGTATTTCTTGCAGAGCCAATGTGCCATACCCCAGGACCAGTATTTCTTACAGAGCCCGTGTGCCATACCCCAGGACTAGTATTTCTTGCAGAGCCAATGTGCCATACCCCGGAATCAGTATTTCTTACAGAGCCCGTGTGCCATACCCCAGGACTAGTATTTCTTACAGAGCCCGTGTGCCATACCCCAGGACTAGTATTTCTTGCAGAGCCAATGTGCCATTCCCCGGAATGAGTATTTCTTACAGAGCCAGTGTGCCATAGCCCTTGACCAGTATTTCTTACAGAGCCAATGCATATCCCGAGACCGGCATTTCTTACAGAACCATGTAGCCAAGCTGTGGTGCCACTTTGTCTTACAGAACCAGGGCGCCATGCATTGACCTCTCTCTACGGCTGTTTATATTCCACGTTTGTCACGTTCGTGCCTCAAATACCTTTGTGACATACTCGCAACTGGTCATCCATTTTGATCGTGTCATCGAAAATGTATCCCATACATGTTATTAAAAGCTGATAATTACATAAGCGGATTAAAATGAGACTGAAATGAGCCCATCTATCGTCTTCTGAATTGAGGAACTGTCTTCACTAAGCTGGAACTGTTTGGCGGTAACGTGCACGCAAATTAGTCATATCAATGACTGTATGTACTAGATGTTGCTCCATCAACCGCTGGTGTACAGTTCTCCTTACGTGGCTGTCTTGTATTCCGCCGTCGACAATGGCTCCAGTGCGAACATGTCCATGTTGTAAGTAACGTCTGCAGAGACGATGTTGCATTGTGATGACCATAATAGGTCGGATAACATCTTCACCATTCCAGGAGGCAAGGTGATGCCACGTGTACGCTCACTACCGGTGGAGTATGTGTTCCCTTGAGCTGGCTTTCTGGTTAACACTGCAGTGGTTCTATATTAAAGCCGTTTACGCGGCGGCGCGGCAGTTGTCGTCCCAGCTGCGTTCTAACACAGTACACTTACATGATGGAGATTTTAACAGTTAGTGTCTTTAGTCTTATGGTGATTTGCATCAGAGACGTGCAGGCTGCTCCAGCCTTGCCTGCACGAGTGGCAGTGGTGGAAAGCGACATGGTAACGTGGAAACTGAAAACTGTCGATCTTATTGCCAGTATATCTGCTTTGGCAGAACGGGTTGAACTGGTTTTCGCTGAAGTCGGTAGTCTAAAGGCCAGTGCACAGACCATGAAGATACAACTGAACACAATAACACAAGAGCTACAACGTGTACAACGAGAAAGAGATACTTACAGAAAGAGTCTCAGGAAACTGCGTCGCTACTTGAATTTGAGGTGTTGTGGGATAAAGAAAGATACTAAGAAGGCTCTTGTCAATGAAAGCACTCTGACAACGTCATCATTGCCGCAGGTGACAGTCACGACTACGACCACGGTGTATCCCGAAACTAAGGCAGGTGAGGCTTCAGGCAGAGGTGTGTCTCTTGGTTAACATTTTGTTTTCCAACCAAAATATAGGAGACCTTTATCATTTCTTTATAATGTATCCAATGTTTTCCTGTCTTACTGCAGGCTTAGTGAGTATGTTCCTTCAGCTTGGAAACAATAGTTCTAAGGTAACATGTCTGTCATTTTAGTGGAAACCTTTTAATTCTGAATATGAAACTTAAACTTCCCGTATTACAATCGCTTATTTACCCATAGAATTTGTGATTAAACAGACTATGTCATTAGTCACACAAAACTATCGTACAATACAAGTCCGCTAAATTACGATTTATTCAGGTTGAATTTAAGTTCTAATACCTCTCGTACTTTTGGTTGCTCTTGTGAAAACTCATGGCATTACCTTTCAGAATGTTCTTTTATACACAGCACGTAAAGATTTGTTTGTAAATGTAACTACTGTCATTAAACATCGCATACCATTAATTTAGATTTATTATTTTGGGGTCATGCTACTCTGTCACTACATGAAAGCGAATTATTATTTGAACATGCACATAAATGTATTTAGCTCACTGAAATTTGTTTGTAGTTCTATTCTTGGATATATTATTTCTACAAATCCCTGTTGTCAATATATTTATCTTGTAAGAATGACATATGCAACTTCTGGAAGAGGGTCAGCTGGTTGTTTTTCCATGATATGTACATGGTGTATTTGTATAATTATGTAGTGTTTCTTTGCCTAGTTCTGCTTAGAAATCACAGGAATCTAATATGACAGTCAATTAAGTAATTACTCCTAACAGAATAGATTAATATTTTTTTTTACCCTCCTACGTTACTAAAGGACGCAAGATTCTTGAAACATACCTTGCTGTGATATCCAGCGAATCAATTAAGATGACAGTTATGTTATTACTTCTAACATGCACCATTGTATCTCCCCTGTGTGTAGAAACAATAAACTGTAACAAAAATCCACTGTGACATTTCTCCTCGCATTGTTTTCGTCTCCGACCCAGATGGTGTAGGGTAATTGAATGTCTCAAAGTCTGAAATATTTCAGACATGGCTCGCAGACACTCATTTGAATTCATTTTCTATTTGGATATTGCGCGATAGGCCTCAGCTGACACAAACTATATTTTCGTATTTTACTTACTGTAAATCAGCAAACTAATTGCGTGTATTAAATAATGCAAGTGAAAACCTAAAAACGAGAACGCGTGCATTTAATAATGCGAGGAGGCAAATCAGGATATAATTGACCAGATGACTACACTCGAGCTCACCACTTTGGGAAATATAATTAATCCGATTAATGAACAAAGCTTGCCGATTCATCTTATCTGAGCTTACTAATCCAATCAGAGAGGTGGGATACTTGTGTCAACAATGTGATTTGTGACTGAAATCTTATCGCTTCGTGTGAACGAACATACCATGGAAGACCCAAGACGTCAAATTTGCAGTTAAACAGCTAGAAAAGTTTATTTACCTATTCAGTTCTAATTTGATTTTTGCTTGACATTGCCTTATATACAGGGGTTAAAATTACCTCGTGTAATTATCTCGTATACAGCGCCGGAAATATCAGTCGGCTGTACAGTGCACACGTTCCCCCAACCTGTCATTTAGTTGAAACATACCCGATAATAATCCGAGATGAAATCTTGGCAAGATACTATCTGAAACTATTGTTCTATAAATAGAAATATCTTCTAGATTTGTGTCATTCTCATTGCGGGTTGTGCTCTATAAATGTAAAATATATATAATCATAACAAGGGTTATGCGACAACTTTTTGGTGTATTGCCGGATAGTTTTTATGCACGGACCAATAAAACCTGTCACCGATGACGTTTCACTGTGAAAGCGTTTTGTTGACATGTGATCGTCAACCTACACAAACTGTGACTTTTGGCTAAGCAAAATATGTTCGCGTAGCCATTTACTGTGAACTACATTTCATTACGAGACGTGAGTAAATATGTTAGTGAAGTAAGTACACTATGTGTACACTGTTTTAACGAATTACCGATAAGTAAACATCTGTGGACCTCTTGATATTATCGTAACCCAAACACAGTAATCGAAATACGAAATCGAATGTAAAAGACAGTGTAATAATGCGAGATTTATTAATGCTCTTCAGACATAGCCTCATCTTTCGGCATTTCAGATTTGTTTACATTGTGTCACGGCTTTCTCGCCTATCTGATTTCGACTTTATGGCCTACCAACTCAATGTCCAGTGTTGACTAAAATCGTTAAGAAAAAACATTTTTTAGTTGCAAACATTGTACGTTTTAATAACAGTTGCAAAGTCTTAAACTGTTATTTGTTATCATCTATATACGATGATGCCGACCTACCTCATTCCTTGATCTGACTCAAATGTTTTGTCTTGACCGTAATGGTTTTGTTAAAGATACTCATCAAATCGCAGCAATATGCACTAGGTATAGAGTGAATTCGAAGCACACCCATCATAAAACCGTTAAGGACCTTTTTAACACAGTCAGTGCTCATTTAATTATTGTTAAGGAAATTGATCTCTTGGTTGAATTTTGAGTAATACTTTCTGTATATAGATGTATTGTAATAATTGGTAGTTTAGGTTAGGAACTAGAATTGTTAGTGGCTGTACCCTCAAAGAGGGTTGAAGTATTGTGAAATTATTGTCCTCCTGTGAGGCTACGTAAGTCCCAAAACACTCGATGTCAATTTAAATCTACCAGGTTTTTAATCGTAGTATTCTTGTTGTTTTAATTTTGGCTAGCATTTTGTACACTCGCCAGCAGCTGAAGGGATGGGGTAAATCCAGCTAGGGTCCATGCAGGTAGCAAACGTACTGTAAGTCCCCATGGTCCCTAGTATGGTGATCTACCTTCTGTTGTTTGCGATCTATAGCCTGTTTTTATATTGTTTTGTCTAAATAGTTTTAACTTTTCATTCTAGTTTTCGTTCTATTCAAACTGTGATATTCTAGTTGTTTTATTGTCCTTCGTGAACAGATTTTTACAATATGCATATATTTCATTTAAGTATTCATTTCAGTGTTCTCGTCATGATATGGCTGATATATTGCCGATGTGACGTTAAATGTTAACTCACTCACTCACTCGAAGCACAGACACGTACTCTCTTTCACATTTAGACTGATTTGGGGAATACCTGTCAATACTGAACGCAACAGGCTCAGAAAACCGCAGTTTGTCTTTCAGGGTTATTTGTAGGAGTATAGGTTCAATGCAAGTACATCAATATCCTTGTTTGACAGAGTGATCGCAGCTATTTACGCCTAAGCCTTTGAAGTCTACTAATATCCACATATGACCTATTTGAAAGGGGACTTATATATTTTTTAAACAGATAAATTAGGAATTAAGCGATACAAACAGTCGATGAATTAGTGCAATTTAGGGAAGTGTTATATATGCTAATATACAATTGCTGTCCATGTCATGCCACAGGTAACGCGAACGGTGTTGTAACATGATGCTGTCTAAAACAAAAACAAAACTAGGGAACAAACATGGGACGATTGGAAATATTCCCATATCATACAGTTATTGATCAGTCCAAGCAGGCGAGCGCCAAACGTTGTCGCGCGCCTAACCTAACACGTCACAATGACGTCATAGCTGGCAGCTCTGCTTCGTGGCGTCGCCAGTCAAAGCATTTCTCAACTCGCAGTGAGGTGTCGCTCTTGTTAGGACGTACGTTATTGGTGGGTAAGTTATCAGTTTGTTTGTTTTTTACTTTAAACTGACTTATGAAACTAGATGAAATAGAGTAAATGTATATTGTATGACTGCTGTAAAGCAGTATGAATGTTGTAGGAGCCAAGTGTTTGCTTCACACAATGTTTACACCCAGACCTGTGTTTAGCCTGTCACTGACGGGGGACGATGGAAGGTCTGGGGAAACACAACAACGCAGCGTTTCACCTGATAGTCCTGTTATATTTTATTAAATTATTTGCTCTCTCTCTTACCGTTAACATTTGACCTGATGGCATTTACCTCTTTCACGGAAGACTTCATGAGTTTCCGCCTAAGTTAGTAGTTGTGTGCTCTGTCGCTGTCACTCGATATTCAGCCATTTTGTGAGAGCTTCACAGAATCTGCCTGACACAAATTACAACTGTTGACGTGTTGCCCTTCACACTGCCTGAAAAACACTGAAGTTTTAATCTGCTTCACATTAGAATTTGTCTAAAATAACGGGTACAGAGTTGTGCAAAACGTATTAAGACACAATTTATAATTTCATAATTCCTCTTCTTCGCTGTTTATTTGTCAAATGGCAACAATTTGATCAACATATGCACAATGCCGAGATTATGCACTGAGGAACTATACGTAGTTAAGTTGATAAATGTGATGCCATTAGTTAAATAGTGGTCGGAAAGTTGAACTGAAATTGTGTGCTCTGAGCAGAGATGATTTTAAATTTCAAATTCAAATTTTATGTTTTAGGAAAATATGCATCTATTCAATTACAACACTTCAACAAAGGGGACGATCTCAACTCTCATCACACCGTCAATGCACAATACACACCTTATTACATTTACTGAATCTGACTGTGAAAATATATTTAGGAAATTCAACACCTCTGTTATAACTGACTTTATCAATACATACTATTGAAAGGCAAAACATTTGTGGAAAGCAGAACCTGAGGCCAGAAGTAATAATTTAAATTTAAATATTTGTGTACTATGTATAGTTTTCTGATTAAAATTCTCCCTGTTTCAGCCTCGACTGACCCGAGCCAGAAATACACTGTTTCACCAGTGCCAGTGAGAACACAAGACCTACAAGGTAGGTAGGAAAACCCAGCACAGGAAGCTCAGGTTTTAATTCTCCGTGCATTTACCTCACTAATGTATACGCCCGTGGTGATTTTGACTTAAGGGATGAATATCAGCCGGTATCTATCGACGTTGTCAATAACAGAATTTCAAACTGTAAAAATTGATATGAGGATGTGTAACTTTTTTCGTGCTTATAAGAGTTATCTCATTCAAACTGAATGATATATGGTTAATACTTTTTCCATAAGATGTGTATTTAGAATTTAATCACACATAATATTGAAACTTAAGGCAAAACATATCTAGAAAGGTGAAAAAAGAAATGCTTATGTGCTTTGTATCGTCTTCTGAACAACTTGTTCCCTGTTTCAGCCTCCACGACTGACGCGAGTGAGGATCTGACACCCAGCACGACGGCTCCACTGACGCCAGTGACGACACCAGACTCTGATCACCACGGTAGGTTGGAAAACTCAGCAGCAACAGTTGTACTGACACTATCACCTGGTAAAGTTCAACAAACATCAACACTCTCAAGTCGTACACAAAATAATGCTACAACTTCTGACTCTAACAGAAAGTTACATATCTTTAATTCCAGAAACCACATGTTGACATTCCCGTCATGTTGGATTGTTGTCAGCCATGATGGAATTGTTTAAATGACATAGCAATGTCTGAGTCACGTATCAACATGATGTAAACGTTGTAGATGTGAGACAAATATGTCTGGTGTACATTGTTTACTTTGTGTTGCAGCGACTCCATCACCAGCAGCAGGCCGCGACCTCTACGACGCCAGCATGCGCGGTGACCTGGGGAGAGTGAAGCGGATCCTGGCTGCGGGGAACGTTGACATCAACTACAGAAGATGGAGCTGGACACCGGTGATGGTGGCAGCAATCTATGGACACAGTGACGTGGTGGAGTTCCTGGTGGGAAGAGGGGCTGATGTGTCACTGGTGGACGGGGACGGTGACAACGTCCTTCACTTGGCCTGTTATGATGGAGACGTGGAGACGGTGAAGCTGATCCTGGACCTGGACGTGGTTGACGTCAACTATAGAGGACATTACAGCAGGACACCAGTGATGGCGGCAGCAGTGAATGGACACAGGGACGTGGTGGAGTTCCTGGTGGGAAGAGGGGCTGATGTGTCACTGGTGGACAGGGACGGTGACAACGTCCTTCACTTGGCCTGTTATGATGGAGACGTGGAGACGGTGAAGCTGATCCTGGACCTGAACGTGGTTGACGTCAACGCCAGGAACAACAACGGGCAGACAGCGGCCGTCTACGCGAGACTCGGGGGACATCAGCGAGTGTTGGATCTCCTGGTGTCACGTGGTGCACGCTGACGTCGGTGTTGGTGTGGACAGAGACGGAGCACATGTCGTTACTGACACCGACGTGGTGTGTGCCGTTCACGTAGTCGTGCGTCGCGATTCAGGTTATTTCCTTTTTTTCTTCCTTAATATAAATAAAAGTTGATGAATTTATTTTCAGACATTTTGTCATGTTTTGTTTTGGATCAACGCAGGATAAGGTAAGACAAGTGCGAAGTGAATAAACTATGAGTGATTGTACGTGAACGCCGCCCGTCGTGACATAATTCTGTGTTAATTTTGTTCTGAGAAATTTACGATTTGTGAAACAGACAACAAACTGTTTGTTTACATGTCGCTGCACTCTGTGACCTCAGACTGACCCGAGGTTCATCCAGCTGACGTGGCGCCATTTGTACAGTGACAGTGACGTCACACTGTTGATGACGTCACAATCAAACACTGAGGCCAGCTAGAGCGGCGCAATGCTGGCTCCATGCCATACAACACAAGCAGTGTCAGTCAACTAAGCAAAGAGTGAACGGGCATTTCTTGCTGATTACTGTGTCACAGGGTAATTTGTTGTGAACAAACAGCGAGGTGTAGAACACGTGTGTTACTATTTTTGGGAGGGAATCCCTTCACGTCACGTGATTCAAAATGGCACCGCTCATATGTGAGCGATCGACTGAGATGTTTGATGGCTTGCAAATATTTATATTTTAATATTTTGATAACGAAACTAGGGCACACATGTAGGTATACGTACAAAGAAGCCATTCACATAAGTTTTTCGTGCGCAATAGTCGTAAAGAGTGCGCGAAAGTGCGACAAAGGATTTCCACCATTGCGGCCTATGGAGGTGCGGCATAGCGTCCATGTATTGATCGCTATGTACCTTAGCTAGAATTTCTCATGCAAATATTACTGAAACAATCAAAAATTTTCAAATAATAAAAACGCATACCCTATAATCACATGTATAACGTTGAACAAGGTTAAATGTATATACTGAAAATAGTTACGTGAGTGAGTATATATCAAAAATGCTTGTGCGTTTATGATTAACGCTAATCATTTAATGTATATAATGGCACACACAGAGTAACGAGGGGACATAACTCTGCTATGCTGTACGATGTGGCAGCTGGTAGAGAATGAGGCGTACTGTCATACTAATCAGCCAGGGGTGTACTAGAGGTTATACACTGTGTTGGTTCCCCCATTCGAATGCGTTTCGAATTATTCCACGCGAACATCAACTACAAAGAGTGATGTGCAAGTTTACAGAAACGTGTCAAGTCAGTACCGCCTGTGGGTCAGTGTCAAAACTGAAGTACGATCTTCGCCAGACAAACACTTCGAGAGCAGGAAGGAAAATTGCTCTGTTCAAGAGGTGTGTAACATGTTTTATTCTTTTTTCAAGAACGGTAATGGCTCTTGCTGGGTGAGGGTATCGAAACATAAGTCCGTGTTCATACCGGTAGATGCTGTCTTCCACAGCAATAAGCTACATCAGTGACCATATAATGGTCTCTCCTTATATTCAGTAGCAAAAACGAAACAAAAACATATTTCATAAGTTTGACGTCCCTTTCCTCTGATTACACGATGCCATTTAGAAAGTGGTCAAATGCAACATGTGTCGTATTTGGGATTTCGCTATCTTGGTGAAGTACAAATCCTAGTACACCGTAGAAGTCGCGGTGGCTGAGTGGGCTAGGTGGCTGACTTTGTGTGCTGGCGATTTGGTACCTGATTCTGAGGGCGCGGTTTCGAATCCTGGATGGGACTCAACCCAAAAAAAGCAGTAGAATTTGGACTTTGCCAAGAGAGTGAAATCCCTAATATACTCATGGAAAAGTTTTAGGGAATGCATGAAATAGCTGTGACTTTTAATCTTTGAATCAGTAAGAGAAAAGTTCACACAGATGAAAAGGCTTATGTCAAGTGATGTGTTCCCCATGTCTCTGGAGAACTGCATGGCATCGTCGTGGCATTCTGCGAATGAGTGCACGGATGGTACAAATCGGAATTCTACGCCATTCTACTTGGAGAGCCACGAAAGGTCATCCAAATTGTTGGGTTGAACAGGTCTGTCCCGAACACTGCGACCAAGAACATCCCAAAGATGTTCGATGGCGTTAAGGTCAGGGCTTGTAGCTGGCCATTGCAACACCCGGACACATGCAGGCCTCAGTCTGTCCCGACGAACATGAGAGATGTGAGGGCGGGCATTGTCGTGCTGGAACTCGAACATTCGACCTGCTGTACACACAAACTGGATCACAATCGGGTTCAAGATCTCGTCATGATATCGTACACCTGTTATCCTGCCATCAACACGCACAAGATCTGTTTTGTGGTGAAAGGGAAACCCGCCCCACACCACAACAGAGCCCCTCCAAAATGATCATTCTGTTTGATGGTGCACGTACTGTGACGTTCCCCAACGCGTCTCCAAACTCGAATTCGACCGTCATTATGGTCTAGTGTGTACCTGCTGTCATCACTAAACATGGTGTTTCTCCATTGACGTACGGTTCTTCCTCCATGGGTCCGTGCCCACTGCAGTCTTAAGCGCTTGTGTTGCTCAGTCATGTTGATTCCAACCAATGGACGGCGGCTTTTTAGACCAGCCGATTTAAGACGATTATGCACTGTACGTGAACAAATTCTGACGTTTGTTCTTCGCCTGAATTCCATATTGATTTTGGAGGAGGATTTGAACCTGTCTCGCAGAGCAATAAGGCGTAGGGTCCGGTCATCCCGTGGGGTGCTTTTCTTTTTCCGTCCCCGACCATGCCTCATCTTGACGTCACCAGTCGCTCTGTAGAGATTCCTAAGTCTGGATATCACGCTAACAGACTTGTGAAAAGTTGTTGCAACCTGTCGAACTGAGTTTCCACCATTAACCTTGCCAATTGCCTCCCATTTCTGTGCCAAAGTTAAGTTCTGTCTCGCCATGTTAACAATGCTTTTAACCGTTCTGTCTGACAGTGCACATACATGTAACGTGTAAATCTAAGTGTATCTAACTTCAGGAGCATGTGGTGCACAAGCATGGAAAGCATTATGCTGCGTTTAAGTGAGCTGCTCTTCACGAAAACGATAATACACGGCGTTGAAGTTAGTAAACAGAAGTTTTGAATTGCTCTAAGAAACATGCTTTCCCTTAAATTTTTCCATGAGTGTATGTTGTCCCTTTCTTCGTCTGGAAGCTTTCGTCTAACCGCGAGTACTGTCCGGTTTTCGACCACCTGATGTGTTTGGTGGTTTGGCACTTGTCGTTTTAAATCATTTCTTTGATGAACGAAACAGTCGAGTTTTGATACATCCTGCGCGCCATAATTCCTGTAGTTCTGTATTAAAGTGAATTAAATGATCAAACCTACTGAGAATTAATGAACATTTTAGGAACAAAGGGACTGGTTGAAAGTTTCGATAATATTTGCCCACAGAAAGATAATACAGTTCAAATATTTATTATACACGTATTACTTATAAGTGACATTTTGCGTCGTGTTTTCAGATTAAATTAACTGACTTTTTGTTGTCATGTTAACACAAAATGATGGAAACGTTTATGTCCAATTGTAAAAAATATAACGTAATGACAGCCTATAATATTTCCTTCAAATGCTTCATTGCATAAAAGTCATGAAATCTCCTGCAGTCAAACTGATTAAGGTAGTATGAAATATTTTTGCACATGCACTAATGGACATTCGTTGACCGTGGGTTGCGTCCCTGTGTCGGTGGAGGAAGGGATCCTGGTGGTTGAGGGTAATGGGGGCCTCGAACCATGTTCCTGTTACTCAACACACCACTTTGGCCCTGACTTCACCTAGACGGGTGGTAGAACTGGCCCGGTTCTATCAATCGGCTGGTCACGCCATGCCCTGTGCATGGACAAACTTCCTCAGCAAGTATTGTGCATGTTTGTACATTTGTGACAATGAGCGTTTGTTATTATCATACTCTATACTATAATAATTTGCCTATAGTCCTATGCCAGAAGGCGGTGGCTCATGGGCCAATCTAGTGATGATGACCTCCGAATGATGTATGTCTCCAATTTCTTGTCGAGGGCCGAACAAGTCTGACATTGAATTGGTAGACAAATACAGCTATTCGTGTCACATTCGCTGGAGTATACCATCCCTGTATCCCTGGTGTCAGCATCTTAAATACCCGTCCTTGTTGACACTCCATGGTGGGTGGGGAGCGGGCATGGTGAATGATTTTCCTTTCGCCATGACTTTCCGACAAGTTGGTTAAACTCGACAAGAAAAAAAGCAACGTCTGGATGAACTAGATCGTCCATCCGACACTAATTCAACCACTGATTCCTGGGCTAGATTTCTAGTGATCGAGGCAACTGATTTTCTGCCTATCAAACTCAACCCATTTGCCGTGTCAAAAGCTATCTATGGGATCTGTGGGGAGGTGAAAAATGTCACCCGTCTCCGTAATGGTTCACTGCTAGTTGAGTGCGCACGGAGACAGCAATCTCTAAATCTTATGTCTGTTAAAACATTTGCCAATATAGAGGTTGCTGTGTCCGTGCACTAAACTCTTAATTCTTGCCGTGGTATCATACGTGACAGGGCACGCTGTCTGTATGATATGAGTGAAGAGGATATTGCAGCTGAGCTTGACGATCAGGGAGTTACAGTAGTGAAACGTTTCACTATTAAAAAGGATGGAACTGTAACTAAAACAAATACATATCTCCTAACATTTGCCAGACCTTCTTTACCACAGTCAATTAAGGCAGGATATCTTAACATCGGGGTGGATGTGTATGTCCCCAATCCACTCCGGTGTTATAAATGTGAACACACAGTTTGGTCATGGGACTTACTCATGTCGTAATCCTGCAGTATGTTATCGCTGTGGCGATCCTCATGATGGCACAGGTTCCGAGAATGATCTCAAGTGTGTTAACTGCAAAGAGACACATGATGCTTCTTCAAGGTCATGCCCTATATATCAAAGGGAATCGAAGATAATGAAAATAAAATGTGAAAAAAAATCTCTTTTATTTTGAAGCCCAAAAACTTTTCACCCCTCAGTCCTCAACCCCATCAAATATAACATATTCTGCTGCAGTTACCCGTTCTGTAGCAATATCCTCAGCTGCATGGCAAACTGACTTGACCTGGGTCAAATCAGAAAAACCTGTGTTTTCATCTACAAACCTGCTTTTGAACCTAAAGAATCTACTGCCCAGTCACTCAAACCACGTCTGAGTCTCAGACAGAAATTCAGTCTGAGTCATCACAAATGACTGCTTCGCCATTGGCCACATCACAGCCACCCGCTATTCCAGTGAAAAAGTACAAAGGTAAACACAGGACGAGCGGAGGTGCTTACCCCCGTCACGTTCTCGCGAAAGATCGCCAACTGACCCACCATGACTCAGCTGGCCAATATAATTCAATGGAATTGCAGAGGGATTAAAATAACTTTAACGAGTTACAGTTACTCGTACAAGATCATCAACCGTCGGCATTCAGTATCCAAGAGACATATCTTAAAGATACAGATAATTTTAAATTGAGACAATATGATGCTTACCATTCTTTTTCTCCTCAGGGGGATCGTGCAACTTGAGGTGCTTCTATTTCAGTACATCACAACGTCATCCATAGCCCTGTCGCTCTAAATACACAATTGCAAACTGTAGCTGTTCGTATTACTTTGCGCATGGCGCTGGCATTGTGCAGCTTGTACATACCGCCCTGTTCAAATATTCACAAAGCAGATCTTCAAAATCTATATGATCAACTCCCGAAGCCATGTTTAATCACGGGCGATTTGAACGGACACAACCCTCTTTGGGGAAGTGTCAACACAAATACTAAGGGTAAAATCATCGAGGATTTCATATCCGATAATAACTTATGTATTTTCAATGACGATTCAGCCACTTATTTACATTCAGCTACGGGAACATATTCTTCCCTGGATATATCATTTGCTGATTCAAATTTATGTACTGAATTTGAATGGGAGGTCCACGATGACCTATGTGAGAGTGATCACTTCCCCACCATTCTCAAAACAATCAGTCCTGGTGACGATCCACCTTTATCAAGAAGGAACTTTGCCAGGGCTGACTGGTCATTATATGAGACACTGTGTACTAATCGCTTAAAACACGATGTATTTGCGAACAGCGAAGATCCCATACAGTTGTTTTCAAATATACTAAATGACATTGCTGACAAAACTGTACCCAAATCCTCTGCAGTTCCACATATTCGTAAGCCATGGTTTGATAATGAATGTAAACAGGCCAGGAAGAGCAGGAAGAAAGCTGAAAAATATTTTCAGCGACATCCGACTGTCCATAATTTTAACAAATCTAAAATTTTAACTGCCAAGGCTCGACGCACACTTAAGCAGGATAAGCGTCAGTCTTGGAGGAAATATATTTCTAAAATAAATTCACGCACGCCAATTTCAAAGGTGTGGAACATGGTCCAAAGGATTAAAGGCAAAGGTTTAAAATCTACTGTTCACCATCTGAAGGATGATGGCAATATATTAACTAATAAAACCGATATTGCCAACAAACTTGACGAAACCCTCGCTCAACATTCATCCTCATCCAGTTATGCTCCCGCATTTCAGAAACATCAGAAACAACGGGAGAAGAAAAGTGTGAACTTCAAATCAGATAACGGTGAGGACTATAATGAATTGTTTTCAATACATGAGCTACATACCGCCCTTGAGCAAGCTCATGATACTGCAACAGGGACTGATAATATTCACTACCAGCTCCTGAAGCATCTACCTAAATCATGTTTGGAAACGCTTCTCAATATTTTTGACACAATATGGACTTCAGGGACTTTCCCAACTTCATGGCGTAAAGCTATTGTTATCCCTATTCCAAAGCCTGGCCGAGATCATAGTGATCCATCAAATTACAGACCAATATCCCTAACAAGTTGCGTCTGTAAAACCATGGAACGAATGGTAAACAATAGACTTACTTGGTATCTTAAATCCAATAACCTTATTATTAATATACAATGTGGTTTCAGGAAAAACCGTAATACCATTGATCATTTGGTAGGATTAGAATCCTTTGTCAAAAATGCTTTTGTAAATAAGCAACATGCTGTATCTATCTTCTTTGATCTTGAGAAAGCTTATGATACGACCTGGAAGTATGGTATTCTAAAGGATTTACATGATTTTGGTTTAAGGGGTCGGTTACCTCTTTTCATATCAGAGTTTTTGAAGGACAGGCAATTTCAAGTCCGAGTGAGTTCCACCCTGTCTGATGATTACAATGAGGATCAGGGTGTTCCAGAAGGCAGTATTTTGTCTGTTACTTTATTCGGCATCAAGATCAACAGTTTATCCAAGGTTTTAAACGACTCAATCGATGGATCATTATTTGTGGATGATTTTAATGTTTCTTGTCGAGGTAAAATTATGCAGACTATTGAACGACAACTGCAGTTGTGTCTAATTAAGATAAATAAATGGTGTCTTGAAAATGGCTTTAAATTTTCTAAATCAAAAACTAATTGTCTACACTTATGTAGAAAATGTAAGCCTCATAAAGAACCAGAACTATTTTTAATGGCACTCCCATCAAAGTTGTTCATTAAGCCAAGTTTCTGGGTTTAATTTTTGACTCCCCTTTAACTTTTTAACCGCATATCAAATACATTGTACCTAAAAACTAAATGCCTGAAGGCACTCGATTTACTGAAAGTCGTTTCTAACTCGAAGTAGGGAAGGGATCAAGCTACTCTCCTACACCTATACAGATCACTTATCCGCTCCAAGCTTGATTATGGATCCATCTATATGGTGGAGCCTGCAAAAGCAACCTAAAACTACTTGATTCTGTCCACCACCAAGGCCTAAGACTTTGTCTTGGGTCCTTTAGAACCTCTCCTATTGACAGTCTCTATGTTGAGGCAGATGAGCCTTCTCTTACTCAACGCCGTATAAAACTAGCTTTACAGTATATTACGAAACTCTATTCTAACTAACGAGTCTAATCCTGCATTTCATTGTGTTTTTAATCCTCTTCATGAAGATTTGTACGCCAAGAAACCTTCTCTTGTTCCCCCTCTGGGTCTGAGAATTAAGCCTTTCATTACTGCTGCTGGCATTGAGCTGAATAATATAGCACCTTCTCGTCACAGGTTCACCTAACATTGACTACATATGCATATAAAAAATCAGAAACAAGTGACTTGCAATATATGCAAGACTATAATCAATTAAAAATCAAATATAGCAATTATAAACCCTTATTACAGATGGTTCCAAGAACGGTGGTGCAGTCGCTTGTGCCACTGTCATTGGATCCAGAACAATATCTTCTAGATTGCCAGATAACAATTCTATATTTACAGCTGAAGCAAACGCCATACTAACGTCTCTTAAATATATTCAAAGACACCCTAAACATAAACAGTAAATAATTTATTCCGACTCCCTTTCTCGCCTTCAGGCAATTAAAAATATTTCTTGTAAACATCCACTTTTAATTGAAGTTATTGAATTGTACAATGATCTTGATACTGGCCAGTGCGACATCGCCCTTTGTTGGTTACCTAGTCACCTAGTTGGTTACCTTCTGGTAACACAATGGCCGATCTTGCTGCTAAGGCAGCACTCAACAAATCTGTGACACCACTTCCTATTCCATACTCAGACTATAAAGCTACAATAAGATCTTATATCCGTGATCTGATGCAGAAGAAGTGGGACACCCAGGTAAGTATAAACAAATTACATGGGTTGTCAGTCCAGATTTGAGGAGGTCATCATGAGACGATGTCACATTGGCCATACGAGGTATACTCACGATTATCTATTAAAAGATGAAGGTCCTCCGTTTTGTATCCCCTGTGATGAAAGAATCACAGTCAAGCATGTCCTGCTTGACTGTGCTGAATATTCCATCACAAGGGATAAATATTTTAATTCACGAACTTTGACGGATCTTTTTAATAATGCCAGCTCTCATTTAATTATTGCATTTTTAAAAGAATTAGATTTGCTAAATGAATTGTAAATAGATAAATATTTTATGATTGGAAGTTTGAATTAGTAACTTAGAGTGTTAGTGGCTGTATCCTCGAGGGGGGTAAAGCACTGTAAAATTATTGTCCTCCTGAGAGGGTCCGTAAGTCCCAAAACATCTGGTCAAATTTGACCTTCCATTTTTTTAGCCGTAGTATTTCTGTCATTTTAATTTGTGGCTAATCTTGCATACAGTCACCAGCAGCTGAGGGGATGGTGTAAATCCAGCTGGGGACCATTCAGGTAGCAGAAGTACTGTAAGTCCCCATGGCCCCTAGTATGGTGATCTACCTTCAGTTGTTGGTGATCTATATAGCCTGTTTTTATATTGTATTGTCTGAATAGGGATATTAGTTTTAACTTTTCACGCTAGTTTTATTTCTTATTGTGATGTTCTAGTTCTTTTACTGTCCTTCGTCAACAGGTTTTTATCATATACATAGATTCCTTTTGTAAGAATGCTCTCGTCACGATATGGCTGCAATACTGCTGATGTGACGTTAAATATTAACTTACTCACTCACTACAAGAAATGGTGTATTGAAAAACAACATTGACATTAATTTGTTCAAGATATAATTTAATGTGTGATTACCTGGATGATGGACAGAAAGTTTGTGATGAAGTTGTTGTTGGCTGATCTCAAAGGTACCACGAAGCTCTTTCAGGCGGGCCTTGTGCTGTCTCTGCAGCCTGAGTGAAGGGTGCTTGTGTTGTCTCTGCAGCCTGAGCGAAGGGTCCTTGTGTTGTCTCTGCAGCCTGAGCGAAGTGTCCTTGGGTTGTCTCTGCAGCCTGAGCGAAGTGTCCTTGTGTTGTCTCTGCAGTCTGAGCGAAGGGTCCTTGTGTTGTCTCTACAGCCTGAGCGAAGTGTCTTTGTGTTGTCTCTGCAGCCTGACTGAAGGGTCCTTGTGTTGTCTCTGCAGCCTCAGCATAGGGTCCTTGTAATTCCTTAACGTGGACACGTGCGACGTGGTACAGGGAATATTACATGTTAGCCTTGTGACACAGAACAGAGCATTAGTTGCACGACATCAGAACAATCGTACATTTTGGAATAATATGATACTATTTAACACACGCTTTGGACAGAGAAGTAGCCAAAATTAAAGACGTCTTCGTAGAGGCCTCCAGCTACAAGAAGGTCATAGACGTGGAAAAGAGTTGACAATATGAACAGTCAGTCCTAGGCTTTCCTCAAACGTGTATACTCTTTGTTGAATTTCCCAACTTACAAAAGTATTCGGAACGAATTTTCCAGGCACCATTCCGTTATCTTAGAGAAGAACTTCTGACAATTCTTCTTCAAGGTCTGGATAAGGCTGCTGCCTTTTTTGTGGTGTTTCTCTATAACAGTGACCTGAACCTTCACCAAGTAGAATATAAATCAGACAACACAATGCTGGAGTCCATCTTCACTACGATCGAGGACGTTGTACAGATATCATCGCGGACAGCTGCAGCAATCAGACAATTCCGGGACACCATTTTCACCAAAGAAGAAAGTACAGGTTTTTCACATCCTCCCATATACAATGCATGCGCCTGTGCCCTGTTTGCTCTGAACCACTGCCGGACCCAGTTCATGAACACGTGCAAGGTCAACAAGGGGACACAACTCTCGTCAACAAATACGTGCCACGTGTGTATCTGTCAGATGTTTACACTGTCGTCCTGGCAGCCAGACTGGCTCGTATATAGTTTCCACTATTATTTATGAACAGTGTGTGAGTGAGTGAGTTGTTTTTTGTTTTTTTTGGTACTGTAAGCAATATTGGCAACCCCGGAAATGGGCTTCACATATTGTACCCATGTGGGGAATCGAACCTGGGTCTTCGGCGTGACGGGAAGATACTTAAACCACTAGGTGACCTCACCACTCCTATGTATGAAGAAAAGTAATGCGAATTCTTTAGGCACTTACTGTATTTTAATGAAAACTCTTTAAAGCTCATAAATAATATGACGTTAAAAACACGTCATCTCATTTCACCTGTTTCACCCAATGTCACGGTGGTTTGTGTAATGATCCAAAGTCGTCACTGAGATATCAATGGTCCGTCCATGCAGCGATGGCTGCTGATGGTGTGTGCTGTATGCTAAAGTCAGTCTCATTTGTCATGTAGTGGAGGCTGGTTGTACTCCAGCTGATGGTGTGTGCTGTATGCTAAAGTCAGTCTCATTTGTCTTGTAGTGGAGGCTGGTTGTACTCCAGCATGGTATAAATAAACAGTAAGAATAAAACCGATGAAACTCGAAACCAGAGTGCTTAAACATGTTTAAAGGATACGTCTGGTTTTAAAATTAAAATTATTCTGGTTTCCCCACTGTTGTTAAAAAACTAATCAATTTTCATCAGAATTAGATAAAAGGGAATCCTTGAAGACGGAATGGACATCGAAAGGAGTCTGCAACACGGGTGTACTAAGTCAAGGTAAATATGAAACCTGGCGACACAGAGGGGTAGAAAAACATTTAATTTCCTTTTGAATGCATTCTTAAATGATTACAATTGATATTTAACTTTGGTGAAAATGGAGTTTGTTTTATCTGCATTCGGTGTTCTCCATTCGACTCAGTTGTATTTTTTTAAAACATGTCATTTGAAGATAAAAAGGCAACCGCAGAATTCACATATACTTTAAACATGTACTGTCTGTCCGCGAACCGAGAGTTCAGGTCACAAATCAGGTGAAATTAAGCACCGTTTTATCACGGAGTTCTTGGATGGGTGACTTTGCTTATCATCTTGATTCCTGAGAGTTTCTAGGACTTAAAAACAGGCAGCTTATGTTATCTGAGGTAATAGTAACACACAGATTGTTTGGGCGCTTTGAGTGGACGTTGTGCATGGAGAAATGAGCATGACAACTGGAGTGTTATTGTTATTATAGAATGGGTGGAAGATTTGTTCACAGCTAAGTGTGTTGATAAACTGTGGAGTATATTTTTCATTACCTTCTATTTAATTGACAGATTTATTGGACAATGAGCTGGCTGAGACGAATAAGCACTTCATTCAAACGTCCATCTACCAGAAGGTGCAAGGGGAGCTGGAGAAGCACGGTCACGTGACAATGTCTGGTGCACCTGGCGGAGGGAGGACATCCATCGCCCTCATGTTGGGGTCACACTATCAACAAATGGGATTTCTATTCAAACTGTCTGATTACATTCATCATGGAATGAATGTGATATTTCGAGATATTTTCAGGACGCCAGACGTCTTAAAATAATCCATCATCAGAAACTTTCTTGTGGAACTCCATGGATATTTTGTGGACGTCACAGTCAGACCTAACACGAAAAGTAGGACACGATTATCAAAGAAACGTCAGGACATTGTGTACACTATTTTTACCTCAAATAGGCCTGGTGTTACAAGTGGAATAGCACAACTTGAGGAGCAAGAAAACTATTTCTTCAAAGGATCTTCAGTGGTTGACTTGACACATATGTCATGCTGTCAATACACCAGAGAAGACAAGAGGAACATCTTCATGAATCACTGTAAACATGACGAAACATTGATAGATGTAGAGTCAGTCTGCAGCTATAGCGATTCCTCTCTTGGTTTCCCTCAAACATGCTAACTCTTTTGAGCATCAGAATTTTTAACAGCATGGTGAAGAGTTTTACCGGACTCAATAATTCGTCAAATGAATGGGCAATCGACTGCCTTTATTCTGATGTCCATGTGTTCAGATAAACTCAACCTGAGAGAGTTAGAGACTTCTGGTGTCCTTGAAGATCTGCTTATAAGCTGCGGCGCAAGGACGTACAGTATGATTAACTAAACTTTCTCAGGAAACGTTAGTTTTCTGTCTTTTTTCTCTAATGTCGAAGCTAAAGCTAACGGGCAAAATAAACGATACACAAAATTAATTTGATAATTTAGACTTTTTCCCTACTTTTATACATTGATTCAATGGACTGACTATTGATGGTGCTCCAATGAGTCCATGTTGCCCATACATTGTCTTCTTCACAGTGATGGTTTGTCATTTTGCAATGTCAGTGATTTCGTTTGGTATCTTTTATTTTGTACATTAGTTTAGTCACTGTTACGAGAGTGTATTTTCCGTGATTTGAGTTCTTATTAATTATTATTGCAGTAGTTGTAACTGGGTCACAATATTTAAGGTTTTAGTGTTTGTTATTATGGCTCACATTCCTACGGAAAAATATTTAAGCGGTACGTCTCTAAGGCAGTACTTTAGAGTTACCTCCCTTTGAATAAACAACAACACGAGACCACAAAGACTTTTTCTAGACCTCTCGACGTTCGTGGCCATGGCTATGTACTCGCTAACCCGCTCAGCCACCGCGACTTCCACAAAAATGAAAGTCGGACAACTGGTAGTCTAGACTGCGTACTTTGTGTACCCCTTCTTTTGGTTGAGTCCCTTTTGGCTGAGCGGGTTAGGCGGCTGACTTTGTGTGCTGGCGATTAGGTGCCTGACTCTGAGGGTGCGGGTTCGAATCCCGGATGGGACTCAACCAAAAGAAGTACTAGAATTTGTACTTTATTGAGAAAGTGAAATCCCAAATATGACATATGTTGCATTTGACCACTTTCTAAATGGCATCGTGTAATCATAGCTTTCGGCCGTGGGAGCCGTGCCAATTCACACTCATCAGAGGGGTACACAAAGTACGCAGTCTAGACTACCAGTTGTCCGACTTTCATTTTTGTGGAAGTCGCGGTGGCTGAGCGGGTTAGGCGGCTGACTTTGTGTGCTGGCGATTAGGTGCCTGACTCTGAGGATGCGGGTTCCAATCCCGGATGGGACTCAACCAAAAGAAGTACTAGAATTTGTACTTTATTGAGAAAGGGAAATCCCAAATATGACATATGTTGCATTTGACCACTTTCTAAATGGCATCGTGTAATCACAGATTGACTATTGGTTTGATCGTTGACCAATCGATATGCTGGATTTCGGTTTTATCAACTCTAGCTATCATTGTGAACATCCACAATCGTAAGGGTGCCTGAAATGTACATGTAGGACTAACAAGCACTTTGACGAGTTTATTTTGCTTTAAAGCGCTCAAATCGCTACAATCCAATTGTTTTTACCCCGGATAACCCAATCCAACCATTGAGTAGAGATAGTATTTATTTGCATGTGCATTTTGCTTTCACTACTTCAAACATAATGGCTTGTTGAACATTTCAATATAATCTGCACATTGTTACGAATAAATATCACAATTCAAGTACATGTGTTATAGAATTAAAATAAGTTACACGATACTGATTTATTGTGATGTATACACTTGCAGTTGAATCTCCCCAAATATATATGAAGATGGGCACACTTATATTTGTTTTGAAAGGAAACGAATTTCAGAAGATTGACAATGGACTCCACAAAATGAATGAATGAACGATTTAATTTAGAAGAAGGTTTTGTAACCTTGACACCGTTAATTCAATCAATGTGCAAACATAGTATCTTAGTATTCACTCCCAATGACGAGTAACAAACACGTACCTCCTGTAACAACATCTCATAATCCCTTTTCTGGCAGACATGTGTTCATTTGCCTGTATAAGCCCCCGACATTGCAAGCAATTGTTATCCAAACACATTAATAGTTCTTCTGATTAACACTGAAAGTAACCTCTCTCGTAAGAAAGGCTAATCTTTGATCATTACTGCTAAACTGAATGAAATAATAGGTGCAATACGAATTTAAAATTTAAAACCCCCAATACGCGGCTCTCGCTGTGAGAAGCTAATTTTCCCCACATATGCGTCTCTCGGCCTTGATGAGTTAAATTAATATCACTGGTTTATGGTGACAAGTTTCTCCAAGGATTAATGACAAAACAGCACCCTTAACTCATATGGTAAAAGCAGACTATGAATAAAATCCTTATTTGTGTATTGTTTGAAACAAATTAAACTTTTTCTATCACAAATTTAATGTGTGATAGTATCAGTTATAATTTCCATTTTTATGATCATTAAGATTGTTTTACTTTTGACAATGTTTCTGATTATCAATCATTTTGTCGAGGCCTATTCTGTACACCTCAATCACTCATGCTTCCATTGTTTGTCGTGGCTTCAATAAAAACACCAAACTGATGATATTTAGTAATCGATGTTTATTTTATATAAAAAAAGGAACCCCGTCACTGCCAATGTAATTACATATATACAAAGTGGAAGCTGCATAGAAAATACATGTATACCATCATACATGCTCACTACATGTAATGGGTTACCTCCCTTGAATATATCAGTCAAAGGGCGCACATTCATTGAACAACGGTTAACCACCATACATTCTTACATCATTTAATGGATTATCTCCCTTGGATGCATCAGTCACAGAACGTTCATTCAAAATGTTCACCACTGGTTTACCGTCTCACGTGATGGCTTGACTCACGTGAAAGTGGCAACAGGCCACACTTCAATCTGACGGTCTTCATATAACAGTTTACCCGAATAGCGAGCCACTTAAACGAAGACTGCACTTCGTCTCAGCTGAAGTATCTCCTTGATATTCACTCACTCACTCACTCACACGTTCACTCATTCATTCACTAAATCGTCAATACTGGTAAGTGAGAAGCATACGTGAAAATCAAAGTTCTCGGTTAGAATACAAACGTCACTGCCTTGGCTAGATATGTCACATCATGGCTGGATGATTACTCTACCATTGATAGTTACTTCATTGCCATGGTTGGTCGCTCGAGTCAGTAAGATGTTATTAGGACAGACTACAGGTGCATCGTTGACACCAACTCATTCATCGTGTGTCTACATGCACCAGAGGTTGTGTATGTGAGAAAACCGCCTCTTAGAGTTCAGACACTTTCTGTGGCACATCACATCACGGCTGTTGTCCCACATTTTACTACTCATGGTAATGTTTAAGTGTCTCTCTGAGCTGTAATGTTCAAGTGTCTCTCAGAGGTGGATGTTTATAGAGACAAGTGTGTCACCCTCCTTGTCGGGAACACATAGTTCTTCGAGGACTGGTGGAGAGTAGAAGTACAAAAGACACTTCCTTGTATTGTCTGTGGTTCAAGGACTGGTGGAGGGTAGAAGTACAAAAGACACTTCCTTCTATTGTCTGTGCTTCAAGGACTGGTGGAGGGTAGAAGTACAAAAGACACTTCCTTGTATTGTCTGTGCTTCAAGGACTGGTGGAGGGTAGAAGTACAAAAGACACTTCCTTGTATTGTCTGTGCTTCAAGGACTTGTGTCCACAAGAAGACTAAGACACAAGTGTTACGCCTCCATGTGACTTTCGAGGTTGCAGCACTATAATGAGTTGCATTCACATATAAGAAGAGGGCATATCACGTTCATGCAGTTTGTGCTGCACCAGTCGTCGAAGCGCTTCAGTCCTGCATACCTGCCTGTTGCCCTGCAGTAGTATTTGCCTTTCTGGCCCCACACATTGTGGGAGGGGCGCGCGGGTGTGGGGTGGGAAGGGGTTCGCTCATGGGGAGGGGAAAAGATGGACCTTGAGGACTGCTTGGGAGACTGGTTGTGCATCTGTGGCTGTCGACGAAGTTGTTGCCGATAAAGTTGCTGATGTGTGCGTTGCTGGATGTGTTGCTGATTGTGCTGTTGGGGATGTTGCTGGGTATGTTGTTGGACGTGTTGCCGAGGTTGCTGCACGTTTGACTGAGTATGGATGGAGTGGGGAGCTGTGTGGTGTCTGGGTGCGAAGGGACTGAGACTCTGAGATACCCGGGCCTGTGTGTTGTAGTCGTTGAGTCGTGGCCTGTAGGTGTTAGTCCAGGCTTGTGTCTGGGCGGGATACATGGAGAAGGCAGGGTAGGAGGGTTCGTCTGGTTGACAGATACACATACCCCCTGGGCAGAAATTGGCATTACAGTTGGCGGTGCACCACTCATCCATTCCACCTCCTAGAGTAATAGTTGCGCGGCACTTGAGAAGTGGAGTCACAGCAGGACGGTCCCAGAAATAGTTGACTGGTCTCTGGTATTGGTTCCACCACATTGTTGACATCTGATTGTTGCCGTAGCCACCCGTGGATTGGTGACTGGGTAGCGTCTGTCTCTGATTGACCAAAGACTGCTGGGGCACGTGCTGGAAGGAGATGACTCTCTTGTGCCCAAGACTACTGCTGGACTGACCGTACACCTGCTTCTTTGCTGGACGAAGGTCGCTGTGAGCAGGATGTGTGTTGTCTTGGCGAGGTTGGGGGGTCCTCATCACTTTCTTCACTGCTTCAGTCTCTGGTTTCTCCGTCACGCAGTTGTGTGCAGTCGTCCTCGTCACAGTTACACCATTCTGAATAAATCGTCCACTCGGAACAGAGGATCCTGGAATTTCCAAAACGGTTTGTTTCACCAAAGGTCTAACTGTCTGCTTGATTGGTCTCAATGTCTGTTTGACTGGTTTTCTGGTCTGTTTAACTTGTCGAATGGTCTGTTTTATGGGCCGCGTTGGTCGTCTGAATGGGCTTTGTTGACGTTTGTTTGAGCTGATAAGCCAAGACTTGGATGGTCCTCTCAGGACCTTTACCCTCGGGGCCTTGGTGACGCTCCTACGTGGCTGAGTCAGAAGTTTAGACCTAGGTGTTGACCTGGTCCGTGCGGGCGTGGGCTTGGGTGTAGCAGGGGCAGTTTGTTGGACAGGCTTCCTGGACACTGGATGTTTAACCTGCGGGGCTTTAGTTGTGGGCGTCGGTTTGGAGGTTTGTTTAACATTTGCTTCATTTTGAACTTTAGGTTGGTTCGGTTGTTGCCGTTTTCCCTTGCTGAGGTTGTTGTGATTGTTTTGGTTCATCTTCTGGGACAACTGTTTCCCCCTCATCCCCAGCCTCCTCCTGCTCGCCATATTCCTCCTCTGCATCAGCCACGGTGTGGACGCCCTCCAGTTGTACTTCACATCCTGGGGATGTTTCGGCTTCAGCTTCCGTCGACTGGTCGGGTTGGTTGCTATGGAGCTGCGCTGCTTCTTGACGTCTTCAGGCTTCTTCCCCGTGGCAGCCTCCGCCGTCTTTGGGTTGATGAGGTTTTTCTTGTCCGTGTCGTGTTTGGATTCCACTTGAACACTGACCTTGGCGTTCTCCTCTGGCGCCGGGGTGGTGGATGGTTTCATGTTCTGTTCTTTCGTCCACTTAGATTTAGCTCCCTTGGGAAGAATCTCAACATCAGCACAGTTGTAGAACTCCTCCTGTGGCCCACAGCCCAGGCAGAACAGCCCTGACTTGTCATCCTTGTCCCACGTGTTACCTAGCAAACAAAAACAAAACGAATTTCCTTTACAGAATTCAGTTACAGTGATAGTTTAATACACATTGATTACTGAACGTTTGTTTAAAGAGGTGCTTTGTTTCAACATGTACATGGGAATGTATATTCAGATACTTATTGTGATGAAGTAATGTCTACTGTATAAATGTAATGTTGACAACCCACGAAATGTTCTCTTGAAAGTTTACTATTTTATTAGTAGACCAGTGTACAGGATCACCCCCGTGGTGTTTGTCTGATGTTTGTTTTATGTCAAGAGTCAAATGTAAGGGCATCAAGTGTTGAGTGACGAACATCAGGACATGGAGTGTCAAATGTCCAGAGTCGAATGTCCGAACAACAAGTCAAGTGTCAAGTGTCGGGTATCGAGTATCGCGCTGCTTACGAGGTCACGACTGCAGCTATATCCCCACAAGAGTCGTCCATAGAGTCAACAAATGAGCGAGCAGCTCACGCCATTTGTATTCCTGAAACACTGCTCGAATGACTATTATGTTCCATCAGCCCTTACACGTCAATAAAATACTCGTTCTACACTTCCGCTATCAAACTACCCACCTGTTCTGTACTTCCACTGGATGACACACTGTTTACAGGTCAGCCCCGGGGGTAGCTGGACGGTGTAGTTGAAGAAGGCGTTGTATTTCCCCTTGGGAACGTAGTACTTCATACCCTTCCCGTCCGGTCGCTTCAGTTGGTGCTTGTCCAGACACTTCTGGGTAACCCTCTTCTTGGGATCGTTGACTGGACAGATCCGGAACTCAAACCAGCCGAGATGGTTGGCCGTGAGGTGGACAGTCACGGGGATGATGTCGCCTTCATGAAAGCTGCGGGTGATGATGCCGTTGGCGTATTTTCCACCGGCTTCGTGCTCGTTCTTGCCATGGTAGGCGTCTCCGCAGACGCCGCACTTGCCGCTGTTTCGTAGCCATTGTACCTGGAATACGAGAATATGGAATGCTAAAAGTCACAGAAATACCAGGAATGTCTGTATCACTGAACTTGACGTTGTTACGACATTCTTTCCATGGCTGTTCCATACCTCGTGTTTTCTTTCAACTGGATCCAAACTGAATCATGTTTCAGTGTAAGAGTGCGTGTACGAGAAGAAAATATCTAGCACAGTAATGTCACATACAGATAATATATGATATCACATTCAGGTAACAAATATTATATGATACGGAAAACACTGTAAACCACGGTCTCGAAGTAAAGACTTGCTCCTTGCGTGCACCATTTTAATAATTTCCTGTTGGTTTGACTCAGACCTAGGAGTACTCCAAGGTATTTATATAGGTCCCTTATGATTGACTGTACTCCGTTGTGTGACCGGGTGTTCAACTACAGCGATGTTTGATCTTCCCTCTACTTCAATGGATACTTGTTTGAAGTGATCGGACCCGTGAAGGTCCGGGTTAGAATATTGGCCTTTAGTAACCCATCCATGTCATTAGAGGCGACTAACGGGATCGGGTGGTCAGGCTCGCTAACTTGGTTGACTCATATCATCGGCTCCCAAATGCGCAGATCGATGCTCATGTTGTTGATCAATGGATTGTCTGGTCCAGACTCGATTATTTGCAGACCATCTGACAATCTAATTAGCACAATTGTTCGTCCTCTATATGACACACCCGCATTAGTACACCTGACAATCTCATCAGTACACCTGACAATCTCATCAGTACACCTGTTAGTCTGATCAGTACTGCAAACTTTTCTGGAACATGGACCTAAAACCGTAAACGTGATCTTGTGACTGGAATAATGCCGATGTCACGTAAAGCCCAACTCAACTTAACAACTCATCAGTGCACCTGTCAGTCTCATCAGTACACCTGTCAGTCTCATTAGTACACCTGTCAGTCTCATCAGTACACCTGTCACATCCTGTACAGTACACATGTCCGTCTTATCAACTGTGTTTCTCTGTGTCTTCTGTTGACATGGTCAAAAGGACTGATAACCTCCTGTGGTCCAGTAGACCAGCATGTTTCAAGTCAGGACACCGGCCCGTGTTTGCTCACGACTAACTTCCACGGGCTCTCCATTTGACTCGTACACACAAAACACCTTGGTATTTCCGCTGTGGCAAACCCAAGTCTCGCTGTCACGAAGTTATCCGAGATCATGACGTGACGTCATGAACTGACTTTCATCCTGTGGCATTGTTACATAGAATATGAATCAATATTGGTTTATACTATTTCTTAATCAACTCTCTCCAAGGTGAAACTCCTAGCGCCACCTAGCGGGAAATTCTGTTCAGTGGCTGTGGATTGTGGGTTTGTTTATTTGTACTCTGAATGTATTTACAGTTTGTTTACAGGTATCCGAGACTGGTGTGAGATATTGACCGCAGCACAACAGAACGTGACTTCAAACAGGGGCGCTCTATTCTCACAAGTTTTTTTGTGAAGTTTGTATTGATAAAGATGGCGTTCCTTCTGCTGGAACTATATTTAAGACAGGTACACTGGAAACTCTCGAAGAAATAAAAAACCAGACATTATTGTTTTACTTACACCTGTATACAGTCTGCTAAGATACCAAGGCAAGCGACGGGCACGTGCCGGAGTTTAAAGAACTCTGTTTTGAATAGGAGTTCACTCTGATGAGCACGCTACACAATTTAACTTTGATTGTTTGTTTGTTTTGTTTTAGCCGAGGTCAGTTGAGGAACAAAGCAATTAAACGTGACATATTTCATGAGAAAAAGACCTTCAAAGTGTCGCTATCGTTATTGTCTCAATTAACTTATTCAGTTCTCACAACAAAACAATCTTCCAGCAATCGCCAGAGGAAGATTGAACTGTTTTGTTTGAAAGACTGTAAAACATTAATTAATGTTCTGAAGATCTGAGGAATACTGAATGAGTCAGAATCCAGTATAGGTATATCACGACGGGTGACCAGAAATGGACTTCACACATGTTATACGTGGGGAATAGAACACGAGTCTTCGGCGTGACGAGCGAACACTTTCACCACTGGACTACCCCAAGGCCCCACATATTGAAAAAAATAAAAACATCACTTATGGGAAGGTTATGGAAAGGTTTTCAAGCCGCAGGTAGGAGCATATAATCTTAGTGTCCGAACGTATCTGTTACAAAACTCAGACAATGGACTCACCTCATAAAGAGTTTGTGAGGAATACTGATCTGTATCCACGTCTTCGTCAATCTTACATAAAACTTCCTGATCATGGCTAGACCAAGTAGGACCACTGACGCAACAGTATCACATGTTGCCATTTAAGAGTGAATAATTGACTAGTGTTTGCATGTGTTTATGACTCAGGACAGAATACTCTCATCTTTTCGGAACCACCTGATATCAATACTTTCTTTTACATAAGAAACACATTCATTCATTCATTCATTTACGCTGTCATTGGTGGTGTATACATTCGACTGTAGACTCAGAGAATGAGTCTTAATGAAACTGTGTCCGCATCTGATAGTTGCACTGGTGAATGCAACCCTCTTAACAACAGTCATGTACAAATCATCTGATAGGTGCATTGGTGAATACAACCCTCTTAACAACAGTCGTGTACAAATCTATGACTGAGAACCTTCATCATGGAGATGAATAAGGAGCAAGACAAACTAAGAACATATTCCCTACAACAGCCCATTGCTATAGAGAAGCAGAGTGGAAGGTTGTGTCTAAACCTGATTCTGTTCTCAATTATCGAGACGGTTACGTAGCTTAGTATTAAGGCGTTCTGTCACAGAAACCTCTCATGGGCCCAGTGTAAGAGGGCTGCTGCAGGTGACCCTGGAGGTGATATTTCTTGAATACTGCTGAAAAAACCCAAAAATACAGTACCCCTAAGACCATACTAAGGTACTCTACGTGTCGAGTCCGCAGGAATCTACGACAATGTTTGGTATATCAGGATGCTTCACAAAGAGAACACTGGCGAAAGGGCGACTCCGATGGGCAAACTTATCTTGATCGTTTTATACATGTCCTTATGATCGTGTTTAAAGTGACTCTCTGACGTTATTCCTTGGACATACGTTCATTTTGTAAACCCATTCTGTGGTAATTTCCTCAACACAAAGTCATTTTAAACCTCCTTCTGTCTTAGGACCTCCTTCTGTCATAGGACCTCCTTCTGTCCTACTTTCCAAGACACAACTTCCTTTCTAAACCTCCTTCTTTCCTAGACATGGCCTTAATTTATACACCTCTTTTTAAGGTTATGTCCTAATCACAGAGTCATTTTATATAAACCTCCTTCTGTCTCAATTTCGTGTTAGACATTATAATTTTTTAATCCAGTTCTGTCGATATTTCGTTGAGACGCCTTCGTATTGTCAATCCCTTTTCTCTAAACCCCCAGCTTTACATTTCCAAAAGACGGTCTGTCGTAATTTTCTAGAGAGATTTACATTTTCTGAACCTCCTTCCTTCCTTATTTGCTTTTAACAACTTCATTTCCCGAGCTTCTTTATTTTACAATTTCCTTTCAAGCATCCTAAATTCTAAACCTCTGATCACAAGTATTCTGCAATAAGTCCCTCGATATTCCGAATAGTGTCAAAGTGATTTTGTAGTACAACCTTTTCTAAATTCGCCCACAACATTTGTTAGAGAAATTACCCGCCTATTGAAGTGTTTTTCCTCAGCCTTTGAAAGCAGTTCTTGAAACATTTCGTCAATTTGTGCCGGTCTGTAATGGTGTGAGATGGCTTTTACAATGTGTAACCAGTGGGTTAATTCATCAATGACGAGCACGCTGCCGATGCCGAGGTGGTCCCGACATACCAGCCTAGAAGGAAGGGGAAACTGCCCTCAGAGGCTGAATCACAGATCAATGTCATACATCCTGTTTTGGCAACATATTTCGGCAGCCTGTGACAAAATCAATCAGTTTGAACTCGCGGCATGTTCCAACATTACCCCAGCAGATCAATGTTGTGTCGGAACAAGGAAGTGAGTAAGTTGTCATGCCACTGTTGTTTAGCGGTAAATGTTTTGTGGGTGTGAGGCTGGCTGTCCGCCCTCGTGTGGTGAGTGGCGTTATTATCAAAGATGTCTTTGAGGAATACTATGTTGTATAACCACCCATCCTTTGCCCCACACAGACCTGTGTCGCTGCTTGCATTGACCAGGTAATGCCTCACTATAACATTTGTCCGCAGTCAAGGGTGTACACAAGGCAGGTGCCGGTTTGCAGGGGGGGGGGGGGGGGGGGGGGGGGGGGGCTTCATAAAAAGGAACAAGAATTTGAGGCAAATATAAATATTTGTTATTTGCTAACGACAGGTCTCATCAGAGTGGGACTCGAGGCTGGAAACAGGTGCGCCACCTCCCACAAGCAGCGCCTAGTGGGGTAAAGGAGCAGGGATGATAGCGAGAACATATACTGTATACTGGACAAAATAAGTTCACGATAAGGGGTACTGGTCTTCTTATGATTGATGTTTTAGCAGTATGTCATTGAATAAATAGATGTTTATTCAAATTTCAGAATATACATACATCCATAACTGTATTGTCAGCATATTTCTGTATACTAGTATCCCACTAGTAAGACGGGGGGCATGAAAATAGAAAGACCACAATGTTCACAATTTGGGATTCGAACCTGGTCTGACTCTAGTTCAGACTGTTCAACAATTCAGACATGGTTCCCGGGTTATTGTGGGGATGTAGCATGTAGACTTAGTGAATGAGTCTTAATGAAACTGTGTCCACATCTGATAGGTGCAGTGGTGAATGGAACCCTCTTAACAACAGTCATGTACAAATCATCTGATAGGTGTATTGGTGAATACAACCCTCTTAACAACAGTCATGTACAAATCATCTGATAGGTGGATTGGTGAATACAACCCTCTTAACAACAGTCATGTACAAATCATCTGATAGGTGAATTGGTGAATACAACCCTCTTAACAACAGTCATGTACAAATCATCTGATAGGTGAATTGGTGAATACAACCCTCTTAACAACAGTTATGTACAAATCTCTGTCTGAGAAACATCATCATGGAAATGAATAAGGAACAAAACAAACTGAGAACATAGTCGGCATGTTAAACTAAGAGTCCCGGGGTAGAATAGCCCTTCAGCAACCCATGCTTGCCATAAAAAGCGACTATGCTGTAAGAGGCGACTAACGGGATGGGGTGGTCAGTTTCGCTGACTTGGTTGACACATGTCATCGGTTCCCAATTGCGCAGATCGATGCTCACGTTGTTGGTCAGTGGATTGTCTGGTCCAGACTCGATTATTTACAGACCGCCGCCATATGGCTGGAATATTGCTGAGTGCGGCGTAAACTTAAATTCACTCACTTGTTAAACTAAGAACATAGTCGGTTTGTTAATTACCAAAACAAACCCTGGCATATTTGCCTCGCGGTTGTGTTTGGTTGCGTTTAGTCAGCTGGGGTGTTAGGGGTGTCACACAGCGTTAAGGGATTTCGCGATAATGGTTTATGTCACCAATCTTGACCAACACCACGATCATCTCCACTAGACTCCCAGCAAACAATTGTCTGTGATGTTCTTCCACCATTTGAGAAACAGGTAAAGGCTGCTTCATACACTACTGATGAAATCATCAGGTGTTGATCACAATGCGAACACGGCACGTATTCTGAGCTTGAAGTTCAGGCGACTCAGTCTGCCTACAGCTAACGGCCGCATAGTCGAGGCGGCGGAAGCTTACATCCCAAAGAACGAGTACAAAGACATGGCTGACATTGACGACATTGGTCCCTGCAGGAACGGCTCAACGCCACCATGTCTTCCAGTGATCTGTATTACTAGGAACACTGCAATGTTTGTCTCTGTGTTTTAGATGGTGTTTTTAACAGAATCAAATAAAAGAATCGTTTGCGATTTTGTTTCTTCTTTCGAATACAAAAAGAAGATTTTAATGCTTTGAATCACTTTCCCGCGATTGTACTTTGGATCAGGTGAAAAAATATAGTTTGTATTTTTTCTCAGTACAAGCAGAGACAACATACATGACTTAACATCATCGTCACCACCGCCCTGTTTACACAGATGTCGCCATCAACACACCTTCCAACTCCCCGTTCCATCCAGTACACACTGGCATCCACCCCCGTCCCACCTTCTTGGCCACCATGCCTGATCATATTCATGCCTACCCCTCTCTTCCAACTTCCCGTTGCATCCCGTACACACAGGCACCCTCCCTAGATATGGCACAGTGAATTCATTCATGTACAACAAGTTGAAAACATTTGTGTACTGAATATTTGTCATCTAAAATAAAGTCATTTAGGAACGGAAAAGGCGGACATGTGGGGGAAAAGGCGGAGTATACTCTTAATTGGAATTAAATTTGAACAACTACACACATTAAACACCCTAGGGACATACGGTCAGGTGAAACAAATTAGTGATCCTTGGTTCCGACATCGGAGGCTGAAACAGCGGTCAGTAGTGTGTCGGTCAGTATGTTGACCAACCCTGCCCCCACAACCATTCTGACCCTGGCGTGCCGGTCACACCGTTTCCTCACCATCGACCCTCATGATCAACCACTGCTACAACGACATCCTCAACGCAGCGTCACCAACTCCCACTCATACAACTCCACCGACCCTTCTCACGTTCCACGGGCACCCGTCTCAGTCAGAGAAACGTTGCTAGTGACCCCATCCCCTCCTTGTTAAATTTGCATGTATCGCATTCAGACAACGACTACAGACATTTCACCAACTGCCCGGTGTTTGAAACGTGGGCTTCAATGACTAGAAACATTTCACCAACTGCCCGGTGTTTCAAAAGTAGGCTTCAGCGACTACAAACACTTCACCAGTTGCCCGGTGTTTCAAACGTAGGCTTCAACGACTACAAACACTTTACCAATTGCCCGGTGTTTCAAACGTAGGTTTCAACGACTACAAACATTTCACCAACTGCCCGGTGTTTCAAACGTAGGCTTCTAGAGCGGGTTGAGCAATACGTCACCGGACACCTGACAACAGTCTACAACAACCGTAATGACAGACTATCCCCAGTGGTTGTTATTTGAATTTTCGTATACAAAGTATTCCTTATGTTCTGCGTCAAGACTCTGGGATGTTGGTTCCATGTTGAACCTCACGGATTTGCGAGATGTTTTTGAGTGCTTGATGTTTGTAAGATCTGATTGTAGTGCCTGACATTGCACCCACAGTATCAAGTAAAGAAATGTTTCCCTTTTGAAGAAATATACATGAATGATTTAGAAAGTTTATCCAAACAAACTAGGGTTATAAGCCGATGTAAAGATAACTTAATATGCAGTTCTGCTAATTGGGGAACGATGCCTTCGGGAAATACAAAGCATACACTTTAAGATGGCCCCAGTCAATTATGAACGTTGCCAAAACATTACAGAGCTGAAAACGCCCCCTTTACTCTGTGTCCAGAAGGACCTGCTACAGTCGTACACAATACATCTACACTGAAGATCCAGGACTGTACTTTCATTGCCTGGATAATTTAGCAACATTTGTGTTTTGTCTCACAATCATCTGCTCTCGTTGACATAGGGACACTTGTGGTATTGCCTATTCAGTCTTACCTCTCCTCAGGTGGAACAGGCTTCTACGTTTTGGATCATTAACGGAGAGTTGTGACGACATTGATTCTCACCATTCGTGCTGTCTTTTCGAGATCGACTAGCTGCAATTCTCAGACAAAACACTCCGGACATGAACCACTTACCATTCTGCCGCCGCAGTAGAGTTCGTTGTCGTTGTAGTTGACGGGGTTGTTGAAGCCGAGTCGCCACATGCTGTTCCTGGCTGGGGGGTCCATGAGTCTCCCGTGGGCATCACACAGAGGTGGTAACAAAGTCAATGTCAACGTGATCATTATGAAGGAGACGACGACCACGACAGCTGACGACATGGTGGACTATTATGACAGGGTGGACAACGACGAGACGTAGATACAGGAAATATAGGTGAGCGAACGAAACACTATCGGCCACAATAACAGAGCTGAAGAACGTCCATCGTGGAGAAATTATTGTGAGATTTGTCTAAGAAGGAAACACAAGACCTAAGGTCTGCGACAGATGAGGTAAAGTCCTTCAGAAGTCTTGGTAAGGTCCAGTAAGGAACTCAACAGAGACTCTGTTATCCACGAATGACCGCTATTAAAATACTGGAATGCATCAACAGGTGAAGTCGTCCTCGTATAGAACTGACGGTGGCCTCTGGACACCTGCTTATATACCTGCTGTGGGCATGCGCAGAGAACACTGGGCTATTGTCTGGTGGTGGAGTGGAGTGCGTCACAGGGCTTGGAATGACAAGACTCCCCGGCCTGCTGTTGCTGCTGCTGCTGCCAGCTCCGTGCAGCGTCGAGGGTGATGTTTGTTCAGCACTGTGAGCTCGGCTCCGTACACGGGTCAACATAATGGAGGGGAGATGACAAGCTGCTCAGAACAAACCGGCAAAAAACGCCATTGTTTCAGACATGCTTGGAGCAGTAAAGTGCACTCCAAACCCAGCAAATGCTGTGATTACATGTTGGGGTTTTCTCCGTCGGTTGCAGTTCTTTCCTAGAAATACATTCAGAGTTCCGTCAGTGTTAGTAATGAGGCTCAGAGCTGACAAATCGGAAAGTCATGTTCCCTATCACTGTGGTGTTGTGTGCAAAGATAGAAGCAGGCTTTTACGCCTGCATCTAATACTGGGAAACAATTCAGAATCTTTATATTTTTGGTTCGTAAATGACACAAGAAATGTCTTGCCTCGTTACAGACAATTACCAGTAGTAATACCTGTAGAGTGTATAGTATGTTTGTTTTGAGAAAAAAAACACACATTTATTTCCCTATCATCAATATGGAATGTGGATATAGATGCACAAGTACGTCATTTGGTGCTGGAAAAAAAACGTTCACGGGATTCTAAGGTTGTGAAGGTTGAATATAAGACACAAAATGAAACAGTGAAAACTTGAAACAGTGTTTCCACTTGAAACAGTATACTTCCCTTCGCTTATAATCACTGAACTTTCACCTTTCACTCAAACCTTACACATTAATCAACATGTATGTTAGATGTATCTCCTGTCAGTCTTCAAGAAAAAAACGACTTATGGGAAAAGACTGGTGCTTGGCTGAGGAGCATGGTTTGACAACACTCAAGCGCCTTTCCCACTCTGACCGCTGAAAGTAGTTGAAGGATGGTATAAACATATATTTCACAATAACATATGGAATACGGAAAACACTTCTATGTCAGAAACTTATAATTTGTACAGCTAATGGACAATTTATATGTAAATTTTGTAACGATATTTTATGGAACCAGTATCTCAATGTCAGTGGGAAAGAAACAGCTAACTTACTGCATGGTTACCTTCGGATATAAATCGTGTGGTCAACGACGAAATTTCTCAGTTGATGACAATTGAACAACAATTTCTATACAATATATACCTCATGATTGACGAACCTGATATATATAAGTAACATGGTTCTATATACTTATATGTATGACGTCATTGTCAGACAGTAACAATTTCCGATTATCATCCGTAAACGTTGACAATATAGTGATATATAAGAGAATAAAAGATTTGAGATGTGTATCACTTTTAATGTTAGGTTAAATATGACATCAGTAATGACATCAGTAATGACATCAGGTAGTCGTCATCACGTCCTGTCGTTACAGGTGCACCCGCTACTCTCACGGTTTGCGTTAAAAATACATGTTTGTTTTCCGACGCCACACATATCGGGCAGTTATAGCAAGCTGCTTGAACAGACAACACAATTAGCATGGCATAATTTTAGAAATAATGCAACAAAGATCTGTGTCTGTGATTATTAATAGATATCAACCAAACACACAGTGGAGGGCAACAAAAACACTGACAGCAAAATGTTCAAGTTCAGAACGGTAAACCTTGAAAAACATTTGGAACGATGTTTTCTTGAAGACATTTTTTAAGAATTCTCTTTGAAAATTCTGAAATCGTTAACATTTTAGTTGTTGCATTTTGGAACAATTCTACTGCCTGGTCATATTTTATATATGGCCTTGATGAATGTAATTTAAGCGGCTGATGTCCAAGTATAAATATTGTATTGGACAGAAACATCTCTGGAATGTAAAACAGATCATCTATAAAACCAGATTGCCTTCCACAACTTGTTATCCAACCTGCCGACAAAAACATGGTAATTCCAGCATTTGGTTTTCGTTTGTATCTTTATAAAGATTAACACTGTGTATCTATTTTCAATTTGATGTGTCAATACTGTTGTTAGTTTAACATTGAGTTGGATGACTCTCTGCTTTAACGTCGACAAGGTCAAGCCACATTTCTACACATTACATTTGCGTCTCCAATAGCCAGCACAACTAGCCGTGTTTGTGTTCTTGTTAGAACATATTAGTTTTGTCCTGTCAGTCAATACTACTCACATTCACACATGATATGTTCAGAGAATATATTTGTTAATCTGAATGTAAACAACCTTGTAATATTTATATCGCTCAAGGATGAATAGGCTTTCTATCAGGGAATCAATACCCATGGTTGAGGAAACCGTTTTAGATATGTGTGAATTATGTTCAAATAACAGTAAAACGTGAGTATATGTCCCAATGACGTAACAGTCTGGAGATAGATGCAATAATCTCTGTGCAAGATCACTCTGTGTACATTCCGAGTTGTTCCGTGTTTGGCAAGCAAGGATCATCGATTCGTTATATGTTGATATTTTCTTGCCTAATGAAAACAGGAACGATGTGGTTTAAATATTGACCTGTTTACTCTGTTCATTTCAGTAATAAGGAAATAACAAGGAAATATGTTGGGAAAACATATTTTTTGCGATGTGCGTTACACAATCAATGGTGTGTTTTTTAATCATTTAATGGTTCGACTTTGGTTGTCCTCGATTTGGGATATCTTTGATTAATCATAGACCTGGAAATGTCGGGGGAGCGTTAGCTTGTCTTTCAGATAGTTGTCATGGTGGTTGTGCGTGGGGTTTTTCCGTGTTTGCCAACACTGAACTCATTCCTGGGCGGGGACATCAGAAATGGGCTTCAACGTTAGCTTCAACAGTCGCTTCAACAGTCGCTTCTACAATCGCTTCAACAGTCGCTTCAACAGTATCCTCACATTCGAGAATATTCTCAACAATTGTTTCGACATCAGCTTCAAGAGTACTTCAACAATCGCTACAACAGTACTTCAACAGTCGCTACAACAGTACAACAACAAAGGATCTGCCCTTTAAGAACACGTGCTAGAGGTCCCCAGCCATCAGATACAGTTTGACGAAGTCGCTCCAAGCACCTCGACGTCACGGGAGGGAATGTTTGGAAGTGACACAGTGCCGAACAGAGGCCATGCTTAGCTATCCGTCTGTTCTTAAAGCATGTAGTAATGATCACTGTAATCAACACGTTTAACAACTTTTATGCTCTACGACATGAAAAGGTGAGAGTAGCTCTCCACGTTCCTGAAACTCTAAAATGTCAGGTATAGAAAACATCTTGGTATGATCGTGAATTAAAACTATTTGATTATTTTTTCCAGACACTGGATGAAAGTAAAAGCATGAGGTCATGTACAGCGGTGCCTGTCAAACACGTGACACACGTTACATAGCTCGCCAGTATTTCATGAATACTGACTCAGGTTTCACGGGACTTGTGCATGTACATGTAACAAGAACCCATCTGGTCGGTCGTAAGAGGTCGCCAAGGAACAGATTGTCGAGGCTTAGGGGTCAGTTCGCGTGGGTTGGTGTATTTGTGTCACCACATTGATAGTTGTTATAAATCCCTGGCTGGTGTGGTCTGGTCTTGGAATATATCCTGGACGCCATGCTGTAGCTGTGTGGCGTTGACAACCAAGCAGCACTGTACTTGTGTCAGTGACTACAGTGGAACATATACCGTTAGAGGAAGGTCAGAGGTCAGTTCGTAGCGTCTTCATGCGAGTACTGATATTTATTATTGTAATTATTTTTATTAACAATTGCAACAATGTTTCATTCGACACAAGAGAAAGCAAAGAAAAATTTAACACCAGCTAAACTGAAAATTGCCTATCTATACGATCTGTTAATTGCGAATCAAGTGAATATATGAACTCAATGTTAACAAATAAATCTAGATGTTAACATGATATCACTTAAAAATATTTTTCAACCTTAGTTTTTAACATCCATGACTTGTGTGATGAGTCTGGAACTTGACAGTCCCTTGTATTCGCCATTAAATGCATTTCTCCTACATTGTGATCAAAGCTTCTCTGGTGCTGCTCAAACACTTCCTGTAACACTGAAATATTTGTGAAACTTAAAATATTTTCTTTTTTCTCTGCTCCTTCTATAGGTTCCAGTTTGAACTTTCTTTACAGGGCAGATTTATACATAGAGTATGTTTAGAAGCTGCAATAACATGAAACCAGCTATGTCCTCTTTATCTAAATAAACACGCTTCAGTTTTTGTACCAACTGAGTTGTATTTAGGCCTGAAAATGATGAATAAAAAAAGCCGTAAGGTATGACGTAGGCCATAGGCTTCAGTCTCCTGCAAGCGACACAACTGGCCCGATCGCCTAATAGTATGGGTTTGAATCCCCGTTCCGTTACCGTTGTGATTCTGTGACTGTCATCAACACATAGGTGACCGCGCATTCCACTATAGTTCTACACGTGTAAGGCTTTCTCAACTGCCATATTTAAATAAATTAACATTATACATAACAATCAACAACAGTATCTATAACAGAAACGACAACTACAAAAGTTGAGAAGCTAGTTGCAGGTCAGAGATGACATCCATGACTGTTGTATGATGTTCAAAACACTGCGTCTACAACTAACACGTCGTCTTCTTCAACCAAGGGACCATTAAACGACATGGTCGACACGCGCGGGATACCAGTCAGTAATTGTGTTAAACTGCGGAATGTCCACCTACACAGAGAAGTTGACACCGGAAGTGACGTAGGGAGGAGGGAGTTGAAGAATGTCAACATCTCACCCCCCTGCCTGCAATAACTCCAGCTGTTCCACCCTCGGGAAAACACACATTTACTAGTATGTGAGATCGGATGGTGACGGTGGTTTGTGTCCAGGGGCAATGTTGTCACAATCTGTGACGTCACGCCAGTACTGTTGCCGGAATTTGAAAAAATGCGGAAACGGAATTGGAGTAAATATGTTTGTGGGGGGAACATATAGGTGAGGTGTGCAGGTGTGAGCAGTAGAAGAAACATGCTGAGAACACCTGGAAAGTTTATGCTGAGGAGACAGAGATGGGGGTGGGGAGTTACACTTAGGGAGGGGCGGAAGATGGTTTGAATGAAGTATTAACTAACAACAGCCGTGAACAGTTACCAAAAATGGCTCAAAAACATTAGAAGAGGAAGTTAACTGACTGCGCGTAAAGGCCATTTGATGGAGCTTTGATTCACAAGTAGCCTCCATGTTGAGTTCAGTCACACATATTCTGATATTATCATCTCATCGGCATCAGAACAGCTTACATCAATGTAGGTGTTGACTTCCACCGCCACACCAGCCTGTCACCCTCAGGTAGTAATTCATAAACTGTGTGGCATCATAAACTGTTATAACCGATGTGCACCATCATAAACTGTTATAACCGATGTGTACCATCATAAACTGTTATAACCGATGTGTACCATCATAAACCGTTATGACCGATGTGTACCATCATAAACTGTTATAACCGATGTGTGCCATCATAAACAGTTATAGCTGATGTGTACCATCATAAACCGTTATAACCGATGTGTACCATCATAAACCGTTATAGCTGATGTGTACCATCATAAACAGTTATAGCTGATGTGTACCATCATAAACCGTTATAACCGATGTGTACCATCATAAACCGTTGTAACCGATGTGTACCATCATAAACAGTTACAACCGATGTGTACCATCATAAACTGTTGTAACCGATGTGTACCATCATAAACAGTTATAACCGATGTGTGCCATCATAAACCGTTATAACCGATGTGTACCATCATAAACTGTTACAACCGATGTGTACCATCATAAACTGTTATAACCGATGTGTGCCATCATAAACTGTTATAACCGATGTGTACCATCATAAACTGTTATAACCGATGTGTGCCATCATAAACTGTTATAACCGATGTGTGCCATCATAAACTGTTATAACCGATGTGCACCATCATAAACTGTTATAACCGATGTGTACCATCATAAACTGTTATAACCGATGTGTGCCATCATAAACTGTTATAATGGTAAAATAAGTTATTTTTCTCAACTTTGATTCATATCATAAGTCCTGGCCACGACACGACACTCAAAAAAACAATATTTCACACGTGATATCAGTGTTGTAAACTGAATGTGACAGGAGGTAGGTTCTTGTGACGTCAGTGTTGTAAACTGAATGTGACAGGAGGTAGGTTCTTGTGACGTCAGTGTTGTAAACTGAATGTGACAGGAGGTAGGTGCTTGTGACGTCAGTATTGTGTACTTAATGTGACAGGAGGTAGGTTCTTGTGACGTCAGTGTTGTAAACTGAATGTGACAGGAGGTAGGTTCTTGTGACGTCAGTGCTGTAAACTGAATGTGACAGGAGGTAGGGGCTTGTGACGTCAGTATTGTATACTTAATGTGACAGGAGGTAGGTTCTTGTGACGTCAGTGTTGTAAACTGAATGTGACAGGAGGTAGGTTCTTGTGACGTCAGTATTGTAAACTGAATGTGACAGGAGGTAGGTTCTTGTGACGTCAGCATTGTAAACTGAATGTGACAGGAGGTAGGTTCTTGTGACGTCTGTGTTGTAAACTGAATGTGACAGGAGGTAGGTTCTTGTGACGTCAGTGTTGTAAACTGAATGTGACAGGAGGTAGGTGCTTGTGACGTCAGTGTTGTATACTTGCTATGACAAAAAGCAGGTGCTTGTGACGCCAGTGTTGTATACTTGCTATGACAAAAAGCAGGTGCTTGTGACGCCAGTGTTGTATACTTGCTATCACAAAACGCTGGTGCTTGTGACGCCAGTTGATACAGAAGCACGTTCAGTCACAGAGTACAACTATCTCAGTGAGACCACGGATCTAAATCTCACACCATCCAACCATTACACATTATTCTAAAATGGCCCAAAATACCAGACAAGCAAATAGATTGAAATATTCCACATTGGAAGATTATATGGGGATGTTGATGTGAGGCTTGACCTGCTAACAGGATGGGAGAACGGAACGCTCAGATCAAACAAAACCAATAAAACATGTGTCATTTACTGCGGAATTTACAACTATATTTTGCAATAAAAATATATCTTTGGCATTCCTGCTTATAATATGCAGTGTAAAAAGGCCTTCGGCACCGTTTAAGAAACAGGGAAATTCCGACAGAACGTTAACAATGGCGGGCATCCATAACGTTACAGAAGTATTCATATTTCGTATTTGACAGTGCATTGGGTTCCCTTTTTTGCCGTGTTTGCATAAACCCCACCAGATGGCGTTGTGACCAATCAGACCTGTTCTACTCATTAAGGGCAGATTGCGGCTGTGAGAACACAGGGTGCAGCTGACTTTAGTGAAACTGGATAGTGACTGGGTGCATGCTGAGTAGAACGGGGTAAAGCGCGTGATAGTGCACCGCGAAATCATGTAACATATTTGTAAACATAAATGGAGACAATAAACACTTTAAAATTTATGGGGTGATGTGTGAAATGTTGAATCACTGTTTTCCCTTCTTTGGCACTGACCCGTTTTTAGGTTTATTCTTAAAGAAAATACATCCGGGCATTTCAGTATATATAGATTGATGATAACATGACATACAGTATATATACATAGGTCAGATAAGAAGTGATAACATTACAGTATATATACATTGGTGATAACACTACATACAGTATATATGCACAGGTGAGATAAGAAGTGATAACATTACAGTATATATACACATAGGTGATAGCATTACATACAGTATATATACACAGGTGAGATAAGAAGTGATAACATTACAGTATATATACATAGGTGACAACATTACATACAGTATATATACACAGGTGAGATAAGAAGTGATAACATTACAGTATATATACATAGGTGATAACATTACATACAGTATATATACACAGGTGAGATAAGAAGTGATAACATTACAGTATATATACATAGGTGATAGCATTACATACAGTATATATACATAGGTGATAACACTACATACAGTATATATACACAGGTGTGATAAGAAGTGATAACACTACAGTATATATACATAGGTGATAGCATTACATACAGTATATATACATAGGTCATAACAATACATACAGTATATATACACAGGTGATAGCATTACATACAGTATATATACATAGGTGAGATAAGAAGTGATAACATTACAGTATATATACATAGGTGATAACATTACATACAGTATATATAGACAGGTGAGATAAGAATTGACAACATTACAGTATAGATACACATAGGTGATAACATTACATACAGTACATATACACAGGTGAGATAAGAAGTGATAACATTACAGTATATATACACAGATGATAACATTACATACAGTATATATACACAGGTGTGATAAGAAGTGACAACATTACAGTATATATACACAGGTGAGATAAGAAGTGACAACATTACAGTATATATACGTAGGTGATATCATTACATACAGTATATATACACAGGTGAGATAATAAGTGATATCATTACAGTATATATACGTAGGTGATAACATTACATACAGTATATATACACAGGTGTGATAAGAAGTGACAACAATACAGTATATATACACAGGTGATATCATTACATACAGTATATATACACAGGTGAGAAAAGAAGTGACAACATTACAGTATATATACATAGGTGATAGCATTACATACAGTATATGTACATAGGTGAGATAAGAAGTAACAACATTACAGTATATATACATATGTGATAACATTACATAAAAGTAAATCTACACAGGTGAGATAAGAAGTGATAACATTACAGTATATGTACATAGGTGACAACATTACACACAGTATATATACATAGGTGAGATAAGAAGTGATAACATTACAGTATATATACATAGGTGATAACATTACATACAGTATATATAGACAGGTGAGATAAGAAGTGACAACATTACAGTATAGATACACATAGGTGATAACATTACATACAGTATATATACACAGGTGATAGCATTACATACAGTATATATACATAGGTGAGATAAGAAGTGATAACATTACAGTATATATACATAGGTGATAACATTACATACAGTATATATAGACAGGTGAGATAAGAAGTGACAACATTACAGTATAGATACACATAGGTGATAACATTACATACAGTACATATACACAGGTGAGATAAGAAGTGATAACATTACAGTATATATACACAGATGATAACAATACATACAGTATATATACACAGGTGTGATAAGAAGTGACAACATTACAGTATATATACACAGGTGAGATAAGAAGTGACAACATTACAGTATGTATACGTAGGTGATATCATTACATACAGTATACATACACAGGTGAGATAATAAGTGATAACATTACAGTATATATACGTAGGTGATAACATTACATACAGTATATATACACAGGTGAGAAAAGAAGTGACAACATTACAGTATATATACATAGGTGATAGCATTACATACAGTATATGTACATAGGTGAGATAAGAAGTAACAACATTACAGTATATATACATATGTGATAACATTACATAAAAGTATATCTACACAGGTGAGATAAGAAGTGATAACATTACAGTATATATACATAGGTGATAACATTACATACAGTATATATACATAGGTGAGAAAAGAAGTGATAACATTACAGTATATGTACATAGGTGACAACATTACACACAGTATATATACATAGGTGAGATACGAAGTGACAACATTACAGTATATATACATAGGTGATAGCATTACATACAGTATATATACACAGGTGAGATAAGAAGTGATAACATTACAGAATATATACATAGGTGATAGCATTACATACAGTATATATACATAAGTGATAACATTACATACAGTATATATACATAGGTGATAACACTACACACAGTATATATACATAGGTGATAACACTACATACAGTATATATACATAGGTGATAGCATTACATACAGTATATATACATAGGTGAGATAAGAAGTGATAACATTACAGTATATGTACACATAGGTGATAGCATTACATACAGTATATATACACAGGTGAGATAAGAAGTGATAACATTACAGTATATATACACATAGGTGATAACATTACATACAGTATATATACACAGGTGAGATAAGAAGTGACAACACACTGTATATATACATAGGTGATAGCATTACATACAGTATATATACATAGGTGAGATAAGAAGTGACAACAATACAATATATATACACAGGTGAGATAAGAAGTGATAACATTACATACAGTATATATACATAGGTGATGACACTACATACAGTATATATACATAGGTGACACCATTACATAGAATATATATACACAGGTGATAGCATTACATACAGTATATATACATAGGTGACAACAAAACATACAGTATATATAGATAGGTGATAACATTACATACAGTATATATACATAGGTGATAGCATCACATACAGTACATATACATAGGTGAGATAAGAAGTGATAACATATATATACATAGGTGATAACATTACGTACAGTATATATACATAGGTGATAGCATTACATAAAATATATCTACACAGGTGAGATAAGAAGTGATGACATAACAGTATATATCCATAGGTGATAGCATTACATACAGTATATATACACAAGTGAGAAAAGAAGTAACAACATTACAGTATATATACATATGTGATAACATTACATAAAAGTATATCTACACAGGTGAGATAAGAAGTGATGACATAACAGTATATATACATAGGTGATAGCATTACATACAGTATATATACATAGGTGAGATAAGAAGTGATAACATTACAGTATATATACATACGTGATAACATTACATACAGTATATATACATAGGTGATAACATTACATACAGTATATATACATAGGTGAGATACGAAGTGATAACATTACAGTATATATACATAGGTGATAGCATTACATACAGTATACATACAGAGGTGAGATAAGAAGTGATAACATCACAGTATATATACATAGCTGATAACATTACATACAGTATATATACATAGGTGATGACATTACATACAGTATATATACTTAGGTGATAGCATTACATACAGTATATATACATAGGTGAGACAAGAAGTGATAACATTACAGTATATATACATAGCTGATAACATTACATACAGTATATATACACAGGTGATAAAATTACATACAGTATATATACATAGGTGAGATAAGAAGTGACAACATTACAGTATATATACATAGGTGATAGCCTTACATACAGTATATATACATAGGTGATAACATTACATACAGTATATATACATAGGTGATAACATTACATACAGTATATATACATAGGTGAGATAAGAAGTGATAACACTACAGTATATATACATAGGTGATAACAATACATACAGTATAAATACATAGGTGATAGCATTACATACAGTATATATAGACAGGTAAGATAAGAAGTGATAACATTACAGTATATATACATAGGTGATAACATTACATACAGTATATATACATAGGTGATAACATTACATACAGTATATATACATAGGTGAAAACATTACATACAGAATATATCCATAGGTGATACCATTACATACAGTATATATACATAGGTGATAACATTACATACAGTATATATACACAGGTGAGATAGGAAGTGATAACATTACAGTATATATACATAGGTGATGACATTACATACAGTATATATACACAGGTGAGAGAAGAAGTAACAACATTACAGTATATATACACATAGGTGATAGCATTACATACAGTATATATACATAGGTGAGATAAGAAGTGATAACATTACAGTATATATACATACGTGATAACATTACATACAGTATATATACATAGGTGATAACATTACATACAGTATATATACATGGGTGAGACACAAAGTGATAACATTGCAGTATATATACATAGGTGATAGCATTACATACAGTATATATACACAGGTGAGATAAGAAGTGATAACATTACAGTATATATACATAGCTGATAACATTACATACAGTATATATACATAAGTGATAACATTACATACAGTATATATACATAGGTGATAACATTACATACAGTATATATACATAGGTGATAACATTACATACAGTATATATACATAGGTGATAACATTACATACAATATATATACATAGGTGATAACATTACATACAGTATATATACATAGGTGAGATGAGAAGTGATAACATTACAGTATATATACATAGTTGATAGCATTACATACAGTATATACACATAGGTGATAACATTACATACAGTATATATACATAGGTGACAACATTACATACAGTATGTATACATAGGTGATAACATTACATACAGTATATATACATAGGTGAGATAAGAAGTGATAACATTACAGTATATATACATAGGTGATAACATTACATACAGTATGTATACATAGGTGATAACATTACATACAGTATATATACATAGGTGAGATAAGAAGTGATAACATTACAGTATATATACATAGGTGATAACATTACATACAGTATATATACATAGGTGATAGCATTACATACAGTATATATACACAGATGAGACAAGAAGTGATAACATTACAGTATATATACATAGGTGATAAGATTACATACAGTATATATACATAGGTGATAAGATTACATACAGTATATATACATAGGTGATAACATTACATACAGTATATATACATAGGTGATAACATTACATGCAGTATATATACACATAGGTGATAACATTACATACAGTATATATACACAGGTGAGATAAGAAGTGATAACATTACAGTATATATACATAGGTGATAACATTACATACAGTATATATACATAGGTGAGATAAGAAGTGATAACATTACAGAATATATACATAGGTGAGATAAGAAGTGATAACATTACAGTATATATACACATAGGTGATAACATTACATACAGTATATAAACATAGGTGATACCATTGCATACAGTATATATGCATAGGTGAGATAAGAAGTGATAACATTACAGTATTTATACACATAGGTGATAACATTACATACAGTATATATACATAGGTGATAACATTACATACAGTATATATACATAGGTGAGATAAGAAGTGATAACATTACAGTATATATACATAGGTGAGATAAGAAGTGATAACGTTACAGTATATATACATACGTGATAACATTACATACAGTATATATACATAGGTGATAACATTACATACAGTATATATACATAGGTGAGATACGAAGTGATAACATTACAGTATATATACATAGGTGATAGCATTACATACAGTATACATACACAGGTGAGATAAGAAGTGATAACATCACAGTATATATACATAGCTGATAACATTACATACAGTTTATATACATGAGTGATAACATTACATACAGTATATATACATAGGTTATAACATTACATACAGTATATATACATAGGTGATAACATTACATACAGTATATATACACAGGTGATAACATTACATACAGTATATATACATAGGTGAGATAAGAAGTGACAACATTACAGTATATATACATAGGTGATAGCCTTACATACAGTATATATACATAGGTGATAACATTACATACAGTATATATACATAGGTGATAACATTACATACAGTATATATACATAGGTGAGATAAGAAGTGATAACACTACAGTATATATACATAGGTGATAACAATACATACAGTATAAATACATAGGTGATAGCATTACATACAGTATATATAGACAGGTGAGATAAGAAGTGATAACATTACAGTATATATACATAGGTGATAACATTACATACAGTATATATACATAGGTGATAACATTACATACAGTATATATACATAGGTGATAACATTACATACAGAATATATCCATAGGTGATACCATTACATACAGTATATATACATAGGTGATAACATTACATACAGTATATATACACAGGTGAGATAGGAAGTGATAACATTACAGTATATATACATGGGTGATGACATTACATACAGTATATATACACAGGTGAGAGAAGAAGTAACAACATTACAGTATATATACACATAGGTGATAGCATTACATACAGTATATATACATAGGTGAGATAAGAAGTGATAACATTACAGTATATATACATACGTGATAACATTACATACAGTATATATACATAGGTGATAACATTACATACAGTATATATACATGGGTGAGACACAAAGTGATAACATTACAGTATATATTCATAGGTGATAGCATTACATACAGTATATATACACAGGTGAGATAAGAAGTGATGACATTACAGTATATATACATAGGTGATAACATTACATACAGTATATATACATAAGTGATAACATTACATACAGTATATATACATAGGTGATAACATTACATACAGTATATATACATAGGTGATAACATTACATACAGTATATATACATAGGTGATAACATTACATACAATATATATACATAGGTGATAACATTACATACAGTATATATACATAGGTGAGATAAGAAGTGATAACATTACAGTATATATACATACGTGATAACATTACATACAGTATATATACATAGGTGATAACATTACATACAGTATATATACATAGGTGACAACATTACATACAGTATGTATACATAGGTGATAACATTACATACAGTATATATACATAGGTGAGATAAGAAGTGATAACATTACAGTATATATACATAGGTGATAACATTACATACAGTATGTATACATAGGTGATAACATTACATACAGTATATATACATAGGTGAGATAAGAAGTGATAACATTACAGTATATATACATAGGTGATAACATTACATACAGTATATATACATAGGTGATAGCATTACATACAGTATATATACACAGATGAGACAAGAAGTGATAACATTACAGTATATATACATAGGTGATAAGATTACATACAGTATATATACATAGGTGATAAGATTACATACAGTATATATACATAGGTGATAACATTACATACAGTATATATACATAGGTGATAACATTACATGCAGTATATATACACATAGGTGATAACATTACATACAGTATATATACACAGGTGAGATAAGAAGTGATAACATTACAGTATATATACATAGGTGATAACATTACATACAGTATATATACATAGGTGAGATAAGAAGTGATAACATTACAGAATATATACATAGGTGAGATAAGAAGTGATAACATTACAGTATATATACACATAGGTGATAACATTACATACAGTATATAAACATAGGTGATACCATTGCATACAGTATATATGGATAGGTGAGATAAGAAGTGATAACATTACAGTATTTATACACATAGGTGATAACATTACATACAGTATATATACATAGGTGATAACATTACATACAGTATATATACATAGGTGAGATAAGAAGTGATAACATTACAGTATATATACATAGGTGAGATAAGAAGTGATAACATTACAGTATATATAGACATAGGTGATAACATTACATACAGTATATATACATAGGTGATAACATTACATACAGTATATATACATAGGTGATAACATTACATACAGTATATATACATAGGTGATAACATTACATACAGTATATATACACAGGTGAGATAAGAAGTGATAACATCACAGTATATATACATTGGTGATAACATTACATACAGTATATATACATAGGTGATAACATTACATACAGTATATATACATAGGTGATAACATTACATACAGTATATATACATAGGTGAGATAAGAAGTGATAACATTGCAGTATATATACATAGGTGAGATAAGAAGTGATAACATTACAGTATATATACACATAGGTGATAACATTACATACAGTATATATACATAGGTGAGATAAGAAGTGATAACATTACAGTATATATACATACGTGCAATACTTTTTGAAATATGACCGTGAGATAAGAGTGATAACATTGCAGTACATTTTATTTGTGTACGACATAGCCTGTTCATGTAGGTGCCATATTATTGCTTGCTCCTTCGCCATGTGAATGAATGAAGAAAAAACACAGCTTTATAAGTACGTAGTAAGACAACGAGCAAAGTGTTAGGTAAACAGTGCGTTCCTCAAAACAGTGATGCTGACATCTCTTTCAAATGCCGCCCCAAGACCATTCATTTTGAATAACGTTTTTAACGATCAACTGATTAAAGATCGGATTTTATTACAGCGTTCTTAAATAAATGAGATCCACATATTCAAGTATTGCCCGGTCTATATCAGACCAATATGTAGCTATATATCCTCAACTATAAAAGTAGTGAACGCCGCGTCTCATATTTATCAATGTTCAGGTGCACATGATTTCGTTTTTTCTTCGTTGTTTTTGTCCATGAGTATACATAATTCAACCAGCAGGATTGGGTTGTTAGCAATATCAAAGAGGACACCTGACCTTGACCCTTAGATTGGTACTAGCCTCTAAATAGATGGCACGAGGTCGATGATAGTCTAAGACTTGATGTGGTGGGATATGAACCCGGAATGCAACCAAAGGGTCCGTGGAAATATTGTTGTTTAATAACATCACGTTGCACGGGTGAATTATGCGCTATATTTAGAAACACACAAGGCGGCTTTGTATCCTGACATTCCCTGACAACGGCGTCAGCACTCGCCACCATCCTGCTCACATACCAAATAAGGTCAGGTTCTTGAAAAATATGTCACTTGATGGCAAAAATACATTCTCAGATGGTCAAAAAGTATTTTGTTGAAGGTTATGAATGCTGATTTTGAAGATGCTACTTCTTTGAAGAAGGTTTGTGTTGAGTGCAAGATACATTAAGGAGACCATGTCTCCTGTACAAAAGGAGCTCTGCTGCCTGTTAATGTCATTTCACAACCATGATGGACATGGTAGATCAATCACTACAATGTTGGCCTTTTCATATCTCCTACACTAGAGAGAATGTAAGTGTGACTGAGTCAATGAATTAATCAGGTACAGTAATAATATGCTTTGTCCACTCTCATCGGAGAAAGGCAATGTTGTTTTAACACATACTAGTATCATTTTCAAGTTGCATTCGTTTTCAAATTATTAAATTAAATTTATGCTGAGTATGCACACTGCGATATATCTGGCACCAAAATGTGTCACGAATTTTGAACTGAAATTCGGAAGCTTAATGTATATTTCCAAAAAATATTGTTTTTTCATGTGCTATCTACTCCATGTTTTGTCTCGTTTCTACATCCATATGTTTCTATTGTCTGTCTACATTCACCTGTGTATATATATAGAGAGAGAGGTGAATTCTAGTCTACCACACAAAATATATTTGAGGGGTAATATCTACCTGCCATAACAGACAGGACCACTGAAGGATTTGGTATGTGTTTAGTACACAGTATTTACCGTCCCTCAAACACATATACGTGTTTCCTGCTCAGTAAACCCGACTGAGAATAGTAGAGTCCTTCAACGACTCGGTCCCGATGACAGTTCTCGTGTTCTACCTCTGTACAAGTGTTCTGGTACCAGAGCATAGAATACCTACATAGAATAGTTTTAGGATGTTAGAAGTCAAAAGTCAGGATCACCGCGTTAGGTCCTTGCAAATACAATGCTTTTAGAAAGTAACGGACTTGGATCGGGTGATGTGATGGTGTGTTTTCGAATGTCGTAAGACGCTGGACGATTAACACCTGGTGCCATCATTATCTGATTTTTTCTTTTCTTGTTTGTGAGTAGTCACAATCGCTACTTTTGAAACCATATGCTCATTCTAAAGCACAGGCTCTCTCATAAGCATGTGCTCTCTCATAAGCACACGCTCTCGTATAAGAACATGCTGTCTCATAAGCACACGCTCTCGTATAAGAACATGCTCTCTCATAAGCACACGCTCTCGTATAAGAAAATGCTCTCTCATAAGCACACGCTCTCGTATAAGAACATGCTCTCTCATAAGCACACGCTCTCGTATAAGAACATGCTCTCTCAAAAGCACACGCTCTCTTATACGAATATGCTCTCTCATAACCACACTCTCTCTTATAAGAACATGCTCTCTCAAAAGCTTACGCTCTCTCATAAGCACGTGCTCTCTCACAAGAACATTGTATAGCCTGCTTGCTCATTGTATTGCCTGACGGCAATCACAGGATTGTCTGGTTAACAAAAACATCGCACAGCTGTTATACTTCCGAACCAAACGTCTACTCATGATATCGTCACAATTGTACGATCGACTTTGCTCCTAGTAGAGATTGTGAAAAGGTCGCGTCTATTTGAATATCGAGAAGGTTTTCCGAATATTTTCTGGGGTTTGTTCTGTCCGAGTTTGCTTGACAGAACTCAGCTGTAAGTAGTGTTTATATCACTGTGTCACGTGAGTCGGGGGAGTGAAACCCGGATTTACGTAGATCATTTACACCGACATAATCAGGCAGAACAGACTCATACCCGCGAATATGGGTTTCTATGAGGCAAATGGTCGCAGCCCTGCAGCCCGTCGACCGGTGACACATGAAGTCCTAGTGACATGCATTGAAACTGCTGTCAATACAACCTGATAAATATACAGATGCAGCGGTGTTCATGGTTCGTGGAATTGTTAGGAGATCTGGAAACAGAAATGTGTTTTAAACAAAATACATGCTTTAAACACCAATGCTTAATACGAACTTTGAGTTGGAAAGCCTATTAAATGTTTGTATGAATTATCTGTGATTGGTAGAAGCAACATTGTGTTTGATGTCCAGATCGTCGGACTTCGTAACAACATATCTCACGACCATATCCCGGTTTCTCTGTGCAACGCTAACTCCTGTGACAACAGACGTGACGAACTATGATGCATGAGAATCAAAATTGTGAAAAACTACATGAGAAAGTGCTCCCCTGTAGTTCAAGTCAACCAACTTATGCTATATGATATGTTTTATACAGGCTGTCTTGGATCAATATTAGTTCACAGGACTTCCTGTGTTGTATATGAAGGGGAGACGCTCCGCAAGCACCTGTCAATATTGATAGACCACCGTCGACTAAAACAAAAGAGTGGCGGTATATTTGTTAACGTCACCACTTCCTACTTACAAAACAACCTATGTCTTCTGCCCGTGTTAACCGTCTAGTGGACCAAAGTTCGACGTCCATGCTTATATTGCCGTCCACGTATTTGGGTAAAGACTGACTTCTATTGTTTTATGTCGTCACCGGTATTTTATTCTACACTGCACTCAATAACTCGATGAAGTCTTATACATATTTGCTTGTTTTCTTTTCTAGTTTTCGTCGGCGCCATGGATACATCCCGGTGTAAATGCAATACTGTTTAATTTGAGAACACTATGACGTATTGTTGTAGTTGTGTGTATCTAACATACACTTAAATTGTGTTACAGATTTTAGCTAAGCATTGTAAGACTCTAAACATTGTAACCCAATTATCACCATATTACTAGATATTTTAGACTTGTCAATGTTATATTTCGCTGGTTCTGATGGGATTCCTCACACCTTTTGTCTGGATATCTATTTCCTCTTGGAACTCTCCACTCATTAGCTGGGTGTTTTACTCTTTGGTTGGAAACGTCGGCGTGATGAAGCCAACAAATATAAACTGATTGACTGAGTGACGTTTTACGCCGCTGATATTCCACCATTGTCACGATTGGGGACACCAGAAATAGACTTCCCACATTGAGCCCATGCTGGAACTCGAACCCGGGTGTTCGGCGTGACGAGTGGAAGCTTTAACCACTAGACTAACCCACTGCCCACAGCTGTTATATCTGCAGCAATATAGTCTAGGTACACCGGGAACTCACCAACTCAACTGGTAACCACTCATCTAAATCTGTTCAAACACTAAAGAATGTGTAAACTATTTCCAGTGAGCATTCACTTCCAGACATCGGCATCAAATGATGATTGGTTCGAAGTACTTCCGGGTCACAAAATAACGGTCCACACATCTGCATACCTCTAGGGGACATGGAGTAGCCTGTGGTTAAATAGCTGGTTAACACTGAAGGCCCGTTTACACGATTGTGCCGCCAACGCCATGTTTACTATCAGTGCATCCTCGCAAAATACAAAGATTAACAATACAGGTTTCACGTACAACTGAATCAAATCTAAAGTAATGGGTCTCAAATGTAATATCAACTCACAGTTATACTGAATGTAACTCGGCGTGCGGTCAGGCAGCGATCATGTAGATCGAGCGTTAACAAACACAGGCAGTTTGATGTACTCCAGTTATTCGTGTGTGCCGTGAGTGTCCGTGTCGTCAACACGACAACCAGCCTTTTATATACACAGTCACTGATTCTTGAATCATAGCAACCAACTTAGAATTTGCTCGTAGTCTCCCGGAAGTCAAGAATTAATCAAAACACATACTCAAAGGGAGGCAACTCTATAGCACTACCTTAAAAGTCTACCGCTACAATACTAATAGCACTGAACATTTATGGTACGAAATATGGCCCAAAATAGCTATCACTCAAGACTCTAAACATTGTAACCCAATTAACAGCATATTACTATATATTTTAGACTTGTCAATGTTATATTTCGCTGGTTCTGATGGGATTTCTTACATCTTTTGTCACCACAAAAGTTTAACCGTAACAATGTCTGTGCGCGAAGTCCGTCTTCTGTCAAAGTATCAGGTCGATTGTGCCTGTAACATGAGAAGTTTAAATCTCCACCAGCATCTCCTGTCAACATAATAACGTCTATTGAAGCCTGAGTGAAAGAAAATCCTTTAAAGCTAAAACTTTTTGTTTGTTATATTTCCCATACCCCAGTCAGTTGACTCTGAGGACACAACGCCTATCACACCACAGCTGGAAGGTGTCTTTCAGCGAAAACTGGTTTCAAATTCTTCATATCAGATACCTGGCAAATCTTACTTTTTGAAAAAGAAACAAAGTCGGCTTTTGTATTTACTCTTTTAATGTTTGGGAATGTTCCGCGTATTGCCTTCACAGAGGGCGTCGCTTGAAGATAAAAGTGCTGCTTGGAGTTGAGAGATGCAGGTGAGGCCAGGCGGTGTTTACCGTCGATCAACAAAGGTCAACAAAGGTCAACACGGCACCGCGCCGCAACAAACACGACACCGGTGGTCTCACCAGTCTGGTAGCCCTGGTTTGCAGTAGGATCCCAGTCCGGCCTGGAAGACACACTGCCTGACTGACTGGATGCGCTGTACGCTGGACAGTACGGCATCTGTACATAATGCAACACGGTGTTCATGTCGTTCCATGTAGACGTATTAAACAGTCAATAAGCCAGCAGTTCTCACGTTTCCTTGGTAACGATTTCAAGGTCAGCACAGGCTGGTGGGTTTGGGGTTGATTGTATCAACAAATACCGTGGCACTGGACAGGTTAAAGATGTGTATGTCAGGTACACGGCGTCACGGGATTAATTCTGTCTTCATGTAAATATTCTTATATTTATCGTCATTCATGTCAATGTCTTAGTGTCTACCACGACATAAACTGTGAGTGAGTCAGTTTGATCGCCTGTGCTTCACCATTACCATTAAGTACACATAGACACAGACACAGCCTCACACATACACACACACATACACACACACACAGACAGACACACACACACACACACACACACACAGACAGACAGACGAACAGATGGAAGTCGAAGTGATTGAACGGGTGAGGCAACTGCTGTGTGGTGGCGATTGTGTGCCTGATTCTGAGGGTGTTGGTTCTATTATCCCGTCGACACCCACTCGACCCCACGCAATTTCGGGAATGTGTTCTTGACAGAGAAAGTGTAATCCCAGATTTAACACGTGTTACTTATGACCACCATTATTGTATTGTATGCCACAGATTTAACACGTGTTACTTATGACCACCATTATTGTATTGTATGCCACAGATCCAGTTGCAGCACAAAAGAGCCCGCATTCGTTATCAGCCTGCGCGGTGTCTTCCATCGCGATCTGTATCCCCGCAATCTATCTCTGCCCAAAACACCAACAGTAATGTATGATGACAGATTCTTCCACAAGATTCACAATACTGGAACGATCTACCATCTACTCTAGAAAAATTAACATCCTGTGACATTTTTAAGAAGGGAAAAACACATCTCTTAAATCAGCCAACAGTCAGTTGCATGTGTGACTCTGTAAGCATCTTAGAGTGGTTTAGTTTAAGTCATTTATCGCGAGAAATATAGCACCACAAACAGTCTTGTATCTGGATATGTAAGACTACCAGTGCAAGACTGAGTAAATGTCAGAAAGAGTAACTCCAGGAGTAAGTGCACCAAAATTGATGAACAGGGTGACCCAGTATCTCGCAGACCAATCACCTCCAAAACAAACTGTCACCTAGAGTGATTAGACCCAAACCCACAAGAGCACAACACACACACACGCACGCACGCACGCACGCACGCACACACACACAAACAAACACACAAACACAAACACACACACACACAAACACACACCACAGAAACACACACACGCACGCACGCACACACACACAAACAAACAAACACACAAACACAAACACACACACACACAAACACACACACCTCCAAAACACACTGTCACCTAGAGTGATTAGACCCAAACCCACAAGAGCACAACACACACACACACGCACGCACGCACGCACACACACACAAACAAACACACAAACACAAACACACACACACACAAACAAACACACAAACACAAACACACACACACACAAACACACACACCTCCAAAACAAACTGTCACCTAGAGTGATTAGACCCAAACCCACAAGAGCACAACACACACACACACGCACGCACGCACGCACGCACGCACACACACACAAACAAACACACAAACACAAACACACACACACACACAAACACACACCACAGAAACACACACACGCACGCACGCACACACACACAAACAAACAAACACAAACACAAACACACACACACACAAACACACACACCTCCAAAACACACTGTCACCTAGAGTGATTAGACCCAAACCCACAAGAGCACAACACACACACACACACGCACGCACGCACGCACACACACACACACAAACAAACACACAAACACACACACATACAAACACACACCACAGAAACACACACACACATGCCCGCGCATGCCCGCACACGCGCACATGAACGCATATTGTATATAACATGTATGTATTGATAAATATGCTTGAGTACATATGCACTGTGTACATGATAGTCTGTGACTGTGAGATACATGTAGTGTAGGCAACTAGATTATGATAGTGACAACTATTTCATACGTTATTCGGCCTTAATTTTGTGTCAATTACAAACGCCTGCATAGTGTATCGATCACACCCGGATGGGACATCATGGTTAGCAGGAAGTGTAGACATGTGGAGTGGAGATGAGTGTTCGTGAGAACCAGGAACCAGTCCTGTCTTGTTACAAGACCAGCGCCATGTTGTCTTCCCCGACTTGTGTTGACTTAGGTTCATCTCGGATACACCCTCCGCGGGCTAAGGATTAACTTTACCGATTCAATATATTTTTAAATTTTTATTCGAAGTGTTTTTATGATGAGATACGACACCGCTATGCCTGGACATCTGTTTGTTCTTCAAGCAGGAAGTAGACATGGACCACGACGGAGGACGTGATATAAGATGTATTGACCGTCGTCAACCCTCTTTCGGTGCATGCATAGCTTACTGTGTATAAATCCTATATCGGCCGATGATGGGCAGCTCGGGGTTTGTTTACTGTCATACAGCAGTTCCTGTTGACATGACAACCACAGTTGGTCTACAGGGGTGGGATCAGTGACGGTGTACTCAGATTTATGAGCTAACATTGGAGGAGACAAACTGACAATATGTATATTGATTCTGTATTTCATCCTTTGACTGCGGGGTACAGTTGGTGGAGTTGTCTTGTACTGGTTGGTTTTTGACACATGTTTCTAAAGTTAGGCCTTAAATGGTATTTAGAAGTTGTACACGATAGATTTTTATTGAAGTCAACTTCTTTATTAAGAGGATCACAATATCCTTATAATTAAAAACTTGACAACTCTGTTAATTTTGTCTATTTAACTCAGTTGGAGAGAGAGAGAGAGAGGAGAGAGAGAGGAAGGAGAGAGAGGGGGTGAGAGAGGAGTGAGTGAGAGGAGGGAGTGAGAAAAGGGAGAGAGAGAGGAGGGAGGGGAGAGAGGAGGGAGTGAGAGGAGGGAGTGAGAGGAGGGAGAGAGAGAGGAGGGAGAGGAGAGAGGAGGGAGAGAGAGAGGAGGGAGGGAGAGGAGAGAGAGGAGGGAGTGAGAGAGGAGGGAGTGAGAGAGGAGGGAGGGAGTGAGAGAGGAGGGAGGGAGAGAGAGAGGAGTGAGTGAGAGGAGGGAGTGAGAGGAGAGAGAGAGGAGGGAGTGAGAGAGGACGGAGTGACAGAGGAGGGAGTGAGAGAGGAGGGAGTGAGAGGAGAGACAGAGGAGGGAGTGAGAGAGGAGGGAGTGAGAGAGGAGAGAGTGAGAGAGGAGGGAGGGAGTGAGAGAGGAGGGAGTGAGAGGAGAGAGAGAGGAGGGAGTGAGAGAGGAGGGAGTGAGAGAGGAGGGAGGGAGTGAGAGAGGAGGGAGTGAGAGGAGAGTGAGAGGAGGGAGTGAGAGGAGAGAGAGAGGAGGGAGGGAGAGAGGAGGGAGGGAGTGAGAGAGGAGTGAGTGAGAGAGGAGGGAGTGAGAGGAGAGAGAGAGGAGGGAGTGAGAGGAGAGAGAGGAGGGAGTGAGAGAGGGGAAGTGAGAGAGGAGGGAGGGAGTGAGAGAGGAGGGAGGGGAGAGAGGAGGGAGGGGAGAGAGAGAGAGGAGGGAGTGAGAGGAGGGGGAGAGAGGAGGGAGGGGAGAGAGGAGGGAGTGAGAGGAGAGAGAGAGGAGGGAGTGAGAGAGGAGGGAGTGAGAGAGGAGGGAGGGGAGAGAGGAGGGAGTGAAAGGAGAGAGAGAGGGAGTGAGAGAGGAGGGAGTGAGAGGAGAGAGAGAGGAGGGAGTGAGAGAGGAGGGAGTGAGAGAGGAGGGAGTGAGAGGAGAGAGAGAGGAGGGAGTGAGAGGAGAGAGAGAGGAGGGAGTGAGAGAGGAGGGAGTGAGACAGGAGGGAGGGAGTGAGAGAGGAGGGAGTGAAAGAGGAGGGAGGGGAGAGAGAGAGAGGAGGGAGTGAGAGGAGGAGGGAGAGAGAGGAGGGGGAGAGAGGAAGTGAGAGATGAGGGGAGAACGAGAGGAGGGGAGAGAGTGGAGGGAGAGAGAGAGGAGGAGTAACAGAGGAGGGAGAGAGGGAGAGCGGGAGTGAGAGAGGAGGGAGAGAGAGGAGGAGGGAGGGAGGAGAGAGAGAGAGGAGGGAATGAGAGAGGAGGGAGAGAGAGAGGAGGGAATGAGAGAGGAGGGAGAGAGGAGGGAGAGAGAGAAGGAGAGAGAGGAGGAGAGAGAGGAAGTGAGAGAGGAGGGAGAGAGAGAAGGAAGAGAGAGGAGGGAGTGAGAGGTATGGAGAGAGATATAAAGAGAGACAGCGAGGCAGACTGGGGTATTTGGAGAGGACAGAATGCAAGAAACAACTGTTGTAGGGAAATTGCAAAAGAATAATTCCTGTGATTTCAATCCTTTAAAGCATGTTCTGCTGATATGCGTTAATTAGTGAAAACAAGTAAAACGTAGCATTGATATTTTGAAAAGGTGTTGAGGGACATCACAAATTATCTTTGTTAATATTTCCACGTGCATCGATAGAGTAGAAGGAGAGACTCGAAAGCAAAGCACTAGGGGGCATAAGGAGAGACTATGGAGCATAAGGAGAGACTAGAGGTCGTGAGGAGAGACTAGGGGGCATAAGGAGAGAATAGGGGCATAAGGATATACTAGAGGGCATAAGGAGAGACTAGAACGCATAAGGAGAGACTAGAACGCATAATCAGAGACTATGGGGCATAGGGAGAGGCTAGAACGCATAAGGAGAGGCTAGAACGCATAAGGAAAGACTAGGGGCATAAGTAGAGACTAGGGGCATGAGGAGAGGCTAGGGGACATAAGGAGAGACTAGGGGCATGAGGAGAGACTAGGGGCATAAGTAGAGACTAGGGGCATGAGGAGAGGCTAGGGGACATAAGGAGAGACTAGGGGGAATAAGGAGAGACTGGGGGCATAAGTAGAAACTAGGGGGCATAAGGAGAGACTAGAACGCATAAGGAGCGCCTGGGGGCATAAGTAGAGACTAGGGGGCATACGGGGAGACTAGATTGCATAAGGAGAGACTAGAGCGCATAAGGAGAGACTAGGGGACATAAGGAGCGACTAGGGGCATAAGGAGAGACTAGGGGGCGTGACATCATACACAAGTACGAGAAATGTGCCACGATTAACAGCTGAACAGAGAGCAAGAGCCAGTGGGATGGTGCAGATGGGGACGACATACAGTGCTGTTGCCAACGCTCTCGGTTGTCACCTTATCACGGCTATAAGACTTATTCAGCGCTACAGAGAGACTTGGGACCGTCACCGTAGACTGACCAAGACGTGGACGTACACGCTCCACAATGCCAATTGACAATAGGTACCTCCGTCATCAAGGAAGGGTGGTAACGTATCTTGTGGTGTTTAGTATAGATTTACTGGTAGAAACAGTAGGGACAGAGCTGAGAGAAAAGAGGGGTGGAGAAAAAGAGAAAAAGTTTTAGGGGTGAGAGAAAGTTCAGATAAAGAGACATTCTGTCATTTATAAATTAGTTTATTGGTTAGTGACAACCGCTCCCTCAACCATTCATCATCTGTGTTGTGTTTACATCGTCTATAAACGCCTCGTTACCGTGTTTGTGTACCACAGTGTCGATTTCCTATTTCTTGATGAAGAACAAACCAACACACCTTGTATGATCTCCTTCTGCGCTCCAGACTTGATCAACTTCGCCCACCACGCAAGTAAAAAATCAAGTTTGAAGAGCATTGATTGTTGTTGTTTTTTCACTATTTGTATGCAGCCGTTTATTCCAGGTGAACCAACTTCTGTGATCATGTTTACAAATATTGGGTCACTCATTTAATAGGAAAACTTCCGCTGAAATAGAATGATTTGTGTGTGTGTGTTTGTGGTTTTTATGTCCTTTGGGTTTTTTGGGTTTTGTTTGTTTGTTTGTTTGGCAAATGTTATTTAGTTAAAATTAAACATGACGATGTAATGAGCTGCTTCCTGCTCCAAAGCGACCAACATGCATCGATAATTAAGAAAACAGGAGCAGTATCACACTGTGTATTTTTCTGTTCTTTTAACGGAGATTCTTGTTTCAAACACTATACTACGGTGCTGACGTTGTTACCTTGGAACGGTGGCCACGAGTTAACCTCACTGAGGTGGTGTATGACCATATATGGTATTTAGAGACGCGATTTTTCTTCTTTTTTTTCTTGTCCATATTTCATTTACAAGCAAACATGTATACATGTAGATACCTTTCATAGAATTACAATGGTATATGTGTATACATGTATGCGTGCACATTTGGCTGAAAAAGCACAATTGGCAAGAATATTCTCGTAGTGAGGGGGTGAGTTTAGTTTTACGCCGTACTTAGCAATATTCCAGCAACATCACGGCGGGGGACACCAGAAATGGACATCACGGCGGGGGACACCAGAAATGGACATCACGGCGGGGGACACCAGAAATGGACATCACGGCGGGGGACACCAGAAATGGACATCACGGCGGGGGACACCAGAAATGGACATCACGGCGGGGGACACCAGAAATGGACATCACGGCGGGGGACACCAGAAATGGACATCACGGCGGGGGACACCAGAAATGGACATCACGGTGGGGGACACCAGAAATGGACATCACGGCGGGGGACACCAGAAATGGACATCACGGCGGGGGACACCAGAAATGGACATCACGGCGGGGGACACCAGAAATGGACATCACGGCGGGGGACACCAGAAATGGACATCACGGCGGGGGACACCAGAAATGGACATCACGGCGGGGGACACCAGAAATGGACATCACGGCGGGGGACACCAGAAATGGACATCACGCGGGGGACACCAGAAATGGACATCACGCGGGGGACACCAGAAATGGACATCACGGCGGGGGACACCAGAAATGGACATCACGGCGGGGGACACCAGAAATGGACATCACGCACTGTACCCATGTGGGGATTTTCCAAATTAAAAATTTAATGTTGACCAACATTGAAAAACTGATTGCTCAGTTCCCTTTGCAAACATCTCTTGTCAGACAAGCGTGTATAGATAAGTTTCCTAACAACAAATTCAACTTTGATTCTATTTCTTCCAATAATGTAAAAAAAAGATTCCCCGTAGCATACGATTGATAGTTTCTCTTTGAGAGAAACACTTGTCCACACATATATACACATATGACACTTACGGACAGGTATACAGATATATAACACTTAAAGACAGGTATACAGATATATAACACTTAAAGACAGGTATACAGATATATAACACTTAAAGACAGGTATACAGATATATAACACTTACAGACAGGTATACAGATATATAACACTTAAAGACAGATATACAGATATATAACACTTAAAGACAGGTATATAGATATATAACACTTAAAGACAGGTATATACATACTGAACATTTAGAGACACATCGTATCTAGACGATGAATAAGTGCAACCACGACGCCTAGAAACTCCAAACAGACCCCAAATCAGACACATGGAAGGAGACTACTACTACTACTATTACTACTACTACTACTACTACTACTACTACTACTACTACTACTACTACTACTACTACCCATGAAATTACTTTGGTCAACGTTAACCTGATTTCCCCTCATCAGATAGGTCACAATGTCGCCAGAATGGACAGGAACGTTTCCTTATATCTCTACTGTTCAGCAGATTTCTGTTACCCTTCAGATTGTCAGAGTGGGGTAGCCTAGCGGTTCGATTCCCCATCTGTGTTTGTCCCTTCAGGATACTGCCGCAGCAACGTGGTAAGCCTAAACTCAAGCAAGGTCTCAGTTGTGTCCATCCGTACAGTTCCTGGGTGCATCCGTACAGTTGCTGGGTACATCCGTACATTTGCTGGGCACATCATGGAAAAACACGGTATGTTGACTCGGCAAATATCACTGTGTGTTTTCATATCTACCTTTCCTGCCTTCAAGCGGTATCTTCTGTAGCTCTTTGTGATTCTGTTTATATTATCAAGTGTTGGTGTTGTTTCAACACAAATACTTTTTTTAAAAATCCAAAAAAAGAAATTAAAACTAAAGAAATGGAAGGTAGCACACTCGGGGGCCAACATTCAGTAAGTTGTTTCAGTTGTCGTATGACAAGTCGGTCAATCTGTTGACATGCGCGGGTCGATCAGGGTGGAGAAGGAAGAGGACAACAAGACGACGGTTGGGGTCAAATACACAGGTCGAACATCGTGCACGGTGACGCTCTCCTCCAGAAGCAATATTTCGGTCAGAGATGAGCATTCTGTCCTGAACAAATTTCTAACAACAGATGTTTGGTTAGAGGACATGAAACTCCTGCATTTTTGTCACCATAGAATATTCATGATATTTCTTTGCAGTGCATCACTGACCAAGATTATCAAAGACCGAGCAGACGATAACTATTCTGTCTCGATGAAGACACAGCTACAGACTTTGCAAAATCTTTTATTCCTTTGTGAATTAAGATACCTGCCTTCCTTAATGGCTGCCACTTGTGGACTGTTTACTGAGCGCAGCATTAAGAAGTTAATCCAGAAATCTATGCGAATTCAAATAAAAACCTTATTATAACAGACAAACAAAAATGTTACTATTTGTTAAAACAATGATTTCTGTATTTTCTGCTTCTTCTAGAATACAACTACAGTCACGTGACTGACAGAGGTCGTAGGTCACTGGTTGGTATGGACTATGTCTACGTACAACTACAGTCACTGGTTGGTATGGACTATGTCTATGTATAACTACAGTCACGTGACTGACAGAGGTCGCAGGTCACTGGTTGGTATGGACTATGTCTACGTACAACTACAGTCACTGGTTGGTATGGACTATGTCTACGTACGACTACAGTCACTGGTTGGTATGGACTATGTCTACGTACGACTACAGTCACTGGTTGGTATGGACTATGTCTACGTACAACTACAGTCACTGGTTGGTATGGACTATATCTACGTACGACTACAGTCACTGGTTGGTATGGACTATGTCTATGTACAACTACAGTCACTGGTTGGTATGGACTATGTCCACGTACGACTACAGTCACTGGTTGGTATGGACTATGTCTACGTACAACTACAGTCACGTGACTGACAGAGGTCGTAGGTCACTGGTTGGTATGGACTATGTCTACGTACGACTACAGTCACTGGTTGGTATGGACTATGTCTACGTACAACTACAGTCACGTGACTGACAGAGGTCGTAGGTCACTGGTTGGTATGGACTATGTCTACGTACGACTACAGTCACTGGTTGGTATGGACTATGTCTATGTACAACTACAGTCACTGGTTGGTATGGACTATGTCTACGTACGACTACAGTCACTGGTTGGTATGGACTATGTCTACGTACAACTACAGTCACTGGTTGGTATGGACTATGTCTACGTACAATTACAGTCACTGGTTGGTATGGACTATGTCTACGTACGACTACAGTCACTGGTTGGTATGGACTATGTCTACGTACGACTACAGTCACTGGTTGGTATGGACTATGTCTACGTACAACTACAGCCACTGGTTGGTATGGACTATATCTACGTACGACTACAGTCACTGGTTGGTATGGACTATGTCTATGTACAACTACAGTCACTGGTAGGTATGGACTATGTCCACGTACGACTACAGTCACTGGTTGGTATGGACTATGTCTACGTACAACTACAGTCACGTGACTGACAGAGGTCGTAGGTCACTGGTTGGTATGGACTATGTCTACGTACGACTACAGTCACTGGTTGGTATGGACTATGTCTACGTACAACTACAGTCACGTGACTGACAGAGGTCGTAGGTCACTGGTTGGTATGGACTATGTCTACGTACGACTAGAGTCACTGGTTGGTATGGACTATGTCTACGTACAACTACAGTCACGTGACTGACAGAGGTCGTAGGTCACTGGTTGGTATGGACTATGTCTACGTACGACTACAGTCACTGGTTGGTATGGACTATGTCTACGTACAACTACAGTCACTGGTTGGTATGGACTATATCTACGTACGACTACAGTCACTGGTTGGTATGGACTATGTCTATGTACAACTACAGTCACTGGTTGGTATGGACTATGTCCACGTACGACTACAGTCACTGGTTGGTATGGACTATGTCTACGTACAACTACAGTCACGTGACTGACAGAGGTCGTAGGTCACTGGTTGGTATGGACTATGTCTACATACGACTAGAGTCACTGGTTGGTATGGACTATGTCTATGTACAACTACAGTCACTGGTTAGTATGGACTATGTCTACGTACGACTACAGTCACTGGTTGGTATGGACTATGTCTACGTACAACTACAGTCACGTGACTGACAGAGGTCGTAGGTCACTGGTTGGTATGGATTATGTCCATATACGACTACAGTCACTTGACTGACAGAGGTCGTAGGTCACTGGTTGGTATGGACTATGTCTACGTACAACTACAGTCACTGGTTGTTATGGACTATGTCTATGTACGACTACAGTCACGTGACTGACAGAGGTCGCAGGTCACTGGTTGGTATGGACTATGTCTACGTACAACTACAGTCACTGGTTGTTATGGACTGTGTCTATGTACGACTACAGTCACGTGACTGACAGAGGTCGTAGGTCACTGGTTGGTATGGACTATGTCTACGTACAACTACAGTCACTGGTTGGTATGCACTATGTCTATGTACGACTACAGTCACGTGACTGACAGAGGTTGCAGGTGACTGGTTGGTATGGACTATGTCTATGTACGACTGCAGTCACGTGACTGACAGAGGTTGCAGGTGACTGGTTGGGATGGACTATGTCTATGTACGACTACAGTCACGTGACTGACAGAGGTTGCAGGTGACTGGTTGGGATGGACTATGTCTATGTACGACTGCAGTTACGTGACTGACAGAGGTTGCAGGTGACTGGTTGGGATGGACTATGTCTATGTGCGACTGCAGTCACGTGACTGACAGAGGTTGCAGGTGACTGGTTGGTATGGACTATGTCTATGTACGACTGCAGTCACGTGACTGACAGAGGTTGCAGGTGACTGGTTGGGATGGACTATGTCTATGTACGACTGCAGTCACGTGACTGACAGAGGTTGCAGGTGACTGGTTGGTATGGACTATGTCTATGTACGACTACAGTCACGTGACTGACAGAGGTCGCAGGTGACTGGTTGGTATGGACTATGTCTATGTACGACTAGAGTCACGTGACTGACAGAGGTCGCAGGCCACTGGTTGGTATGGACTATGTCTATGTACGACTACAGTCACTGGGTGGTATGGACTGTGTCTATGTACGACTACAGTCACGTGACTGACAGAGGTCGCAGGCCACTGGTTGGTATGGACTATGTCTACGTACGACTACAGTCACTGGTTGGTATGAACTATGTCTATGTACGACTACAGTCACGTGACTGACAGAGGTCGCAGGTCACTGGTTGGTATGGACTATGTCTATGTGCAACTACAGTCACGTGACTGACAGAGGTCGTAGGTCACTGGTTGGTATGGACTATGTCTATGTACGACTACAGTCACTGGGTGGTATGGACTGTGTCTATGTACGACTACAGTCACGTGACTGACAGAGGTCGCAGGCCATTGGTTGGTATGGACTATGTCTACGTACGACTACAGTCACTGGTTGGTATGGACTGTGTCTATGTACGACTACAGTCACGTGACTGACAGAGGTCGTAGGTGACTGGTTGGTATGGACTATGTCTATGTACAACTACAGCCACGTGACTGACAGAGGTCGCAGGTCACTGGTTGGTATGGACTATGTCTATGTACGACTACAGTCACGTGACTGACAGAGGTCGTAGGTCACTGGTTGGTATGGACTATGTCTATGTACGACTACAGTCACGTGACTGACAGAGGTCGTAGGTCACTGGTTGGTATGGACTATGTCTATGTACGACTACAGTCACTGGGTGGTATGGACTGTGTCTATGTACGACTACAGTCACTGGTTGTTATGGACTATGTCTACGTACGACTACAGTCACGTGACTGACAGAGGTCGTAGGTGACTGGTTGGTATGGACTATGTCTATGTACGACTACAGTCACGTTACTACAGTCCTATACAATGTACGGATAGGATGATTCTGTAACACGTGACTGTCTGAAGTCGCAGTTCACAAGTCGACTGCCAGATCTGCCCTGACCACGTCATTGTTTGGTAAGGACCATGTGTGTGTGCAGTCCACTGGTTGGTATGGACTATATGTTCAAGTCATTGGTTGGTAAGGACCATGTCTGTATGCAGGTCATTGGTTGGTAAGGACCCACGTCTGTGTGCAGGTCATTGGTTGGTAAGGACCCATGTCTGTGTGCAGGTCATTGGTTGGTAAGGACCCATGTCTGTGTGCAGGTCATTGGTTGGTAAGGACCCACGTCTGTGTGCAGGTCATTGGTTGGTAAGGACCCACGTCTGTGTGCAGGTCATTGGTTGGTAAGGACCCATGTCTGTGTGCAGGTCATTGGTTGGTAAGGACCATGTCTGTGTACAGGTCATTGGTTGGTAAGGACCATGTCTGTGTGCAGGTCATTGGTTGGTAAGGACCATGTCTGTGTCCATGATTGTTTCCATAAATGTGTAATACTTACAGTCACTGGCATCATTTGTGCGGAAGGTCGCCATCATGGCGGCTCACTGTCACAGAGAACAAAAGAAACAACGGAAAGAGTCTCATACATTTCCCATAGTTACAAAAACGTGTTATCGTTTCTGGGTTTTGTATGTCAGTATTCGAATGCCAAATATCAAGAGTAAAAACAAATTTAAATACCTTTCGTCAGACAAAAACTCAACTCAAGACGCAGCTGGATAACTTGGCATCATCATATGGACATATATTGAAGCGGACGTGTGGACGTAACGTCTCATGGGACGTGTGGACGTGTAACGTCTCATGGGACGTGTGGACGTAACGTCTCATGGGACGTGTGGACGTAACGCCTCATGGGACGTGTGGACGTAACGTCTCATGGGACGTGTAACGTTTTCCCATGGGCAAACTTCTTGTCAGATGTACACACGCCGTACTTGCTGAGATAATTAATTCCTGGAAGACATATTGGCCTACAAACGTCTGGATATTTGTCATGTTAATTTGAGCTAACTTACACGCATTGTTTGACATCAATGTCGGCATCCTTGTTCTAACGCAAGGGGATAAACATTTGCGACGTTGCAGAGCCTGGTGTGGCCCTCCCTTCCGTCATCACTTACAGGGGGACATTGACCGTGTGTCGTAGGTGGTGGGGTGGGGGTAGTGGTGGTAGTAGGGTGGGAGTGCCAGTTATGGCAGCGAAGGTATATTCACTAAGTCTTTACACAGATTAGTAACTCTCTCCCTCTCTCTCCCTCCCTCTCCCTCTCTCCCCCTCTCTCTCCCACGCTCCTCCCTCTCTCCCTCTCCCTCTCTCTCCCTCTCCCTCTCTCCTCCCTCTCCCTCTCTTTCCCCTCCCTCTCTCCTCTATCTCCCTCTGTCTCTCTCTCTCCCTCTCTCTCCCACTCTCCTCCCTCTCCCTCTCTCCTCCCTCTCCCTCTCTTTCCCCTCCCTCTCTCCTCTATCTCCCTCTGTCTCTCTCTCCCTCTCTCTCCCTCCCTCTCTCTCCCTCTCTCTCTCTCCCACTCTCCTCCCTCTCTCCCTCTCCCTCTCTCTCCCTCTCCCTCTCTCCTCCCTCTCCCTCTCTCTCCCCCTCCCCCTCCCTCTTTCCTCTATCTCCCTCTGTCTGTCTCTCTCTCCCTGTCTCTCTCCCTCTGTATGTGCATGAGAGACACGGAGCCAGAGAGAAAATCAAAGAGAGAGAGACAGGGGGAGACAGGGACAAATGGACAGAGCGAGGGAGATGGCAAAAGAGAGGTGGTACGTTATCTGACATGCTCATGAGGATAGAAGCAAGAACTTGAATTTGTCAACACCGTACCTTGAGTTGAACCAAAGTTGCACCACTCTACACATGCAGGCTATGTGAAGTCCTACGTACAAAGACGGAGATTGGAAAGGCTGGTCGTGATAACTAATCTACGGTAATGATAGCATGAGTACGACACTAGCAGCCTCTGTAACCCTGGCAACTGTTTTTCGCTAATGTTGTTCATTCAACCAAGAAGTTTTAACAAGTATATTCCAAATTTCATAGCAGTTCGTAACACCACAATGACTGCATAAATAGTAACACCCCAGTGATTCCCAAAGTCAACTCTGATTTTCAACATGTCAGACTGTCATACGTGTACAAATTCAACCATTATTTAATCAATACCACCTCCACACTTTTCCAATCTGCAGGCTGGTAGACATAGTTGCCTCGTCACGTTGTTTAATTCGCAACCGGAAGTGCAGCTGCAAGGTGCTCTTTGACCTCAAGGGAGACAAAGTTAATCGTGTTTGTTCCCTAATCCCGGGATCTACTGTCCAACAGCCCCAGAATGCCTGGACATGAAGTTCCGGGCAGGACGGGGACGGAGAACGGCAGTCTTCACGCGTCTGGTGTCGGGATGGGAACACCGTGTTTACAATGTATCGTCCAGTCGATGCCGAATGTAACAACAATGTGCCAGAGGTCAACACTCCTCGTCTAATAGTTTGTATAAAGCGAATTGTATATCAATAAATATATGATCAACATAACTGGACTAGATCGTCGCCAGCAGAAGATGGTGGCAATGACAGGAATGTTTCTAAACCCTAGAGTCACCATCCATATCCGACTGGACTGTCGATCTGACGGGGAGGTAATCCAAGTTTAACATTGTCCTAATGTTAAACCCCCAAACGGGTGTCGTGACCCTCCTGGTTGGGAGAACATCGACGTGAGATGAAGACAGCGAGTATTGACATATTTCTTCAATATTTCTCTTTTAGGAACTAAGGAATTTGCTCCACACAATTTGAATATTGGGGGGCCATTTTTAAACATATTGACATATTTCCAGATTTGTTTTCAGTTTTGGGGTGATTGTGGAATTTTTGATACTTGGGAGCCCTGGACAGAGTCACGTGGCCTGAACAGAACTGTTGTTTTTTCTCTTTCTTTTTCATCCAGGGGCCCATCGTCGGAAACAGCCGGCTGAAAAACGTGCTCATAAATCATCCATTTGAAATGTGTGTAAACAGTGTTTAAAGCACTTTTCACGGGCGCAAGTATGATATAAAATCAAATACAAAACGTGATATAAAGCGGGATAAAGCATGATATAAAATGATATAAGCTTTATATAAAGTGTTATAAAGTATATGAAGAGTTCAAAGTTCGATCTTGGTCATGTGACTTGGTATAACTTTCAATGCGTTTTCTGAGCGATGTTTGGATTTCCACATTTGACGGACAATGATCCCTACAACGCTGTTTCATTACTTGACTTTTACTATTCCCGTGCCTTTGCATGTGTTTGTGGCTGTTTCCACTGGCGGGGTAGGTGAGGCTCACTCCATACGGAGCACCTGGTGTCTTTACTGTGTCATTAATGTCAGTAACACTGAATTTTTCAATTGACTGGTTGACAGAGATGTCGCTGAATGTAGAAAGGGTTTTGTAGCTTCTGTTCCTGTATGTCCTACTCTCTATGTCTTACTCTGTGCTCTGTGTCTGTTTATCTCTCCATAAAGCAATATCGTGGTCATGCAACGTTCAGGGTTTTTTGTGTTCACGAAACGGTTTCCAATAAAAGGTTTTAAGATATGCAGGGCCGCCATTTATGCTGGAGATCCTGTCCTGCCAGCATTATGCCGTACTGATCAGTAGTCCAGCTACATGGCAGTGACCTGTAAATACCGAGTCTGTCTAGTGATCAACAACACGAGCAGCGATCTACGCTGGGTTACGATGACACGTGTCAGCCAAATCAGCGAGCCTTACCACCCGACCCCGTTAGTCACCCTTACGGCAAGCATAGGTTGCTGAAGCTCAATTCTAACTAGTTACTTCATACTGTCTCTCGTAACAATCACTACCGATTCCTAAATCTGCCGTACATTGAATGGGTTTGCTCATTGCCGTGCACCGCCTACTTCTCGTAAACGCGTTCTCTATGCCGGTCCAACTTCTCCTTGTTTGCCACTAGGCCCGAGCCCGAAACCACTCGGATCCACAGCTTCTGTTTCCCTCAAGTTCTTATGGCTGACAGCTGTTTCATTCGCGATAACTAACAGAATCATTTAAACATAGGCCCTGCACATTCTGATCAGGATCCACAACTGTTCGTGTCTCTGGGTCCATAGGACCTGCAGACTTTTTAGGTTAAGGGCACACACTGGTCAGGTTTGACACAGGCTTCCTGTTGTATTTAACTTAGTTAACTTGCAATGAATAATTTTCCGTGTACCCAATTAAGTCACCTATTCTAAATTTTGTTTTCTCAATAGATACCATCTATACGTTTACTTTAGAATATAAATATAACATCTAAAAATCCAGACGTTGCTGGTTGTTTTCTTTTCAAAACCAAAACCAAACACAAACGGACGATAACACGCAAATATGATGTATGCTTTCGTCTTTCAGTACATATAAATATAATCAAATCCATCACTCACTAATGACCTAAATTATCAGAAACTACTGAATGGATTCATCTGCAAACAGGATAAGTAATTTACAGATGTTATCTCAAGAGGCAACAAGATTTTCATATATTGATAATGATTTAAAACAGCATTTTCACAAAAGGAAAATAATATGGGTCAGTGACATATTGTTAATTCCATGGACAAAACGTACTTAATTTTCTATACATAACTTTATACTGATATCCTTTACTTGTAGTAAGCTCATTGTGGGGAAGAACATTTGCTGTGGATTGCCATGGGAGGTGAAGATGAAAGATAACACGTACATCGTACTCAGCGTCTGTCCCTCAGTCGTCGATGAATATAAACTGAATGATACCTTTAACCGGCTTACTGATTATGTCAGGATTAGGGTAACCTAACCTAACCTAACTTTAACCGGCTTTCTGATTATGTCTTCAGTGAAAATGTTCACATCGTACCTCTTCATAGAACACCCCTAATTTGAGTAGTGTCGACCTTTTATTGTTAAAAACAGTTCCATTCCTTTCTGCATTTAAGTAGAATTTGAGTTTGTCTCAACCGACGTTAACGTTAATGACCAAGAATGTTATTTTAGGCAATAATACAACACCCCTTATCTTTAGAAAGTGATGGAAACATTTGTTGGGCACAGAGAGTGTTTCAATCACGAAACCTTTCTTGTTTCAGTGCTACAGAACACATACTTAAAATGATTTGAACATTTCTCTGCCCAGGTTGTTATTCTGTGAAATACACGAGTAAAATGTCAACATATGTTTGTTGTTGACAAGAACGACTACGGTGCTGAAAGTGTGTTTTTAGTGTGGCCGCTGTGACGTTTCCACGCCAGACAGCTGGTTTCACTGTGTGTCCATGAACGCACGCAGGCGCAAGGCGGCTTTCGCCATATTTAAAATGAACATTAAACATTTGAAACCTTGACCACAATCACAACCCAAACTGACCAAAGTGTCTGCGCATGTCATCTGTTTAGTGTTTGGTATCACCCAGGTGGCGATTCTGCTCGCCAACAGCGAGTTGGAGCAGGCCAGGGGTTGTTTGTTGTGGTAATCTATCCCATGGTTGACCTTGAGATTGCTCCACCTTTACACGGGGACAGTGTTGAAACTATAACATGCAGCAATCCAGGCGATGTCTGCCCTACTGTGTCTGTTGGCGAATGAATTAGCCTTTTGATAATGTCAACAAAGAAAAAGTGAAAAAGGTCAATTTTTTGAGCCAGGGAAATATTTTTTTCTCTCTGAAATCAACTGTTTTATCCACGAGATAGCAACGGCTTGATCTTCTTGTAGCATTGAGGAGTTGTCGGTTGTTTATATATCTGTTCAGCTTAACAGGGGATTGAACGATTTGCTGATAAATACCAATGACTACTCCTTCAATTGAGAGAAATATTTACGACATATTACTGGAACGCTTTATGACAGTTCAATGCGAGGCTGTCTGATCCTCCCACGGTTGGTAGTTTACCGTAAAATATTCAGCTATTTATCTCATTTAAAATACTGACAAGGCATCTTTACTAAATGATCGTCTCTATGGAAATACACCTATTGTGACGGGTTTGTGGTGTGAAAAGGGATCATTTCAAGATAACACACAGCTGTCATTCAAAGTAGAAAAACTTGTTAGTTTCTTATGAAAGTTGTAAGATATAAAGCAATAGCGATGTAGCGAATGATATTGTGGATAAGATGAGCTCGAGGTTCAATATTGGGAGACATGAAGGCATCCGCGGTCATCAGACATCGCCCTCTTGTGAAAACGACACGTGTGACGTGACAATATTCCTCACATCACAGGTCAGGGTTTATCCTCGGCGAGTAATGTTATAACATTATTGGGGACATTGAGGGGAAATTATCAAAAACACACTGGTGTCCCGGGAGAGACCCTTTCATCCGCACCGGAGTATTCTAATAAAAGCCGGGGAAATAATCGTATGGATAAAGGAGTCAGGGAGACGGGAGTGAGTGCGTGAGTTTAGTTTTACGCCCCACTCAGCAATATTCCAGCTATATGGCGGCGGTCTGTAAACAGTCGAGTCTGGACCAGACAATCCAGTGATCAACAACATGAGCATCGATCTGCGCAACTGGGAACCGATGACATCCCGTTAGTTGCCTCTTATGACAAGCACAGGTGCCTTTTATGGTAAGCATGGGTTGCTGAAGGCCTATTCTATCCCGGGACCTTGACGGGTCCAGTGATACGGGACCATGTACCCTGGACCTTGACGGATAAAGTGATGCGGGGCCATGTACAAAGAAATAAGAAACCGTTAGAGGCATTATTACAACTGTAGATGCACGCGGAGTCTAGACCACGTGAACAAGTTTAGTGTCATGACAACCTGTTGGACATGACAGTGTACGTATCTCAATATTGACGCCACACTGCTTAATGCCCCAATCAACAACATTGTTTGTTTATGATGGACATCCGTGTTTGTTTGTTGTTCACGTCTGGATCAGACAATCCAGTGATCTGATACGATGACACGTGTCAGTCAATTCAGCCAGCCTGAGCACCCGATACGGCAAGTCGCATCTTACGACAAGCGACCATGTTTAACCCGGATCTTCACGGTCAAACATGGACTGACTTAATCGAGCGAGTGTGATCGCACTCTGAAAGGCTGGGTAAGTCACTGGCTTGTTTGGTCCTGTTACTATTATTCAAGGACATTTTTTCATGTAAGATATGTTTTTAAATGTCTAATTCATACAGGCTTAGACCGACGTTAGGCAACAAAGACGGTTGATGTGAATTTACACAAGGAATTGGTATTCTTTCTGATAAAACTTGTTGAGAGAAGTGCAGTTAAATATTCCATATTGAGCATCCATCCCCGTTCATTGGATTTGTATTGTTTTAAACTTCCAGGGGCAGTAATTAAGGTATAAACAGATCGGCTCCACCTGACATTCAATCGTGGCTCATTTGTTTCTGCGTGCATGAAAGTAAGAATTTCTGCAGCGCTGGGAGATAAGGTCAAACGTCAGGCATATGAGTGAGGAGTGAGTGAGTGAGTTTAGTTTTATGATGCTTTTAGAAATACTCCGGGATATCACGGCGGGAGACACCAGACAGTTGGCTTCACATATAGTAGCCATGTGGGCAATCGAACCCTTATCTTCAGCACGACGAGCGAGCACGTTAACTACTGGGCTACCCAACCGCAACTTGAGGTATAAGAATTAATGATTTTTCTTTGTTCAATAACAACCAGGGATCTTATTCTCGAAAGGATCCTAGCCCTAGGGTATACTAACTTTGATCCTAGGGTCTAGGATAGGTGTCTTGAAAAATATCTTAGTGCTGGGACATCCTAACTCAGGACAAATACTAGGATAGGTTGTGACTTGTCCTCAGTCCATCTCAGTGGAAATCAGCATGGTGTGGTACTTGTCTGTTCACCAATGTTGACGTTGTGAAAACTTGATTACAGCTGAATTTACAACAGCACGCAGTTTTTATAAGTAAAGAAGATTTTTTCAATTCATCAGTAGTGAATTAGGCATACTTGATGCAATACACAAGGAGATGTATTATTATTCTTACCTATGTTATCCCTTTTTATTCTCAACATCGCCCTTTTTTGTCACATTGCTCTGAAATGTCAATGTCAAGGCCAACTCGATAAGGGAAGTAACTTCTGTTCATTTCCAAAGTGAATTTTCACTTTGTGAGATGACGCATAATGAAAATTCAAGTCATGATAATTAAAATGAATTAAATAAATCAAATGGAAATATTTTATGCTCGTCTTAATAGTCTTTTTGGCAGACTCTCAAAATCTGGCGAGAAATGTTATGTCCTAGTTGAATAAATGAATTTGATGTGATGCGACTATCGGATATGTTAACATGTAACAATACTTTAGATCTATTCGAGTACAAGTTGTATTTTTCTGGATACAAGGTAGGTATGAATTGTGATTATAATTAACAATTAATTACAATTTCTTCTAGATCAGTCCGTCAAAAGATGAATTTCACCACTTTCAAACCTTTACTTCGATTTAAAGTCTCAGCATTTGTCGTAGCTGCCCTTACATATGTGTATCTCAAGCAATGAATTATGGGTAATATTTAGATGAACTTGATGAAGGTTGCTTTTATATCTCTGAGACCGAAGAGCTCGCTGTCCTAGCTAGGATCTGTTAGGACAAGGATAAGATCGTTTCGAGAATGGGTCTTATCTTAACAGTAGGATGTAATAACTCCTGTCCTAACTAGTTAGGGTCTGTCTTAGCTGGGATACTTTCGAGAATAGGCACCCAGCACCCTTCAACTGATTTAGAACTAGAAACAAACAGGTGAGCTCACTCCGTGTGCTTCACATCTAGAGCTTGGGATGGAGACTGACCAAAACACTCGCTGTTGGAGGCCCAACTGATAAGTCGGAAATGTCCCTTTATACTGAATACAATTGCAAGCAGTAATAGTTCCGAAATGTGTATAAAGTATTGGAAGAATCGTCAAGGAAATAAAGTATTTTAACACTGTGAAATTATTACCGTCCATATATTCTAGGTGTTCCCTCGGGGTCATTAAGTACACCTGAAACAATGACACCATTCATAAACTGCACGGTCTGCATATGAATGTATAGCTCCACAAACAGACATAATGGCGCGCACGAACTAGGTGCATGTAGCCCTCTGCTGTGTGGCAGATATGTGACATGCAAGAGAATCTTCTCAATGTTTGTGTTGTGTATTAAACTTAACTCCAAACCAAACACAGAGCTTGTAATGTTGTGTAGACAATAACAGCACGTGCACATTGTCATCTTGTGACGTGGCGAGATTCTCGAGAATGGACGCAGCTATGTGCAGCTCCCTCCACCGACAAAGTGCAGCATATTGCACGCCAGTGTTGTACGCGTGGTGTGTGTCTCTGCTTTCTCAAATAAACATTTCCTCTCAAAAATTTGAAACAACACGTTTTCACTGAATGCTAGAGATGAATTCACAACACTATAGATCGTTGTTTGACAACACAGAGCGGGGACAACCTCGTACAAAGGACTCCCAGACCATAACAGTCTCCAGCTACTCAAAACCGTTTCTCCTTCTTCCAACACACATTACTCTTTCCTTCAACAAACAAACGTCTCCTACAACCCAACACTATTCATTTAACACCATAAGAAACCTGGCCCTGTATGACTTAGTTAAAATCTGTTGAGGATTTGTTGGAAGGTAAGTGTTTACCAGGTAGGTTAACAACACAGCTTAGTGTCAATCTCGAGGAACAATTCTCTAATGCATTCATGTTACAGGTGGAATGCATCGATTGTAGGAGTTAAACTGTCCTATTTTCGACAATACCGAAATCACCCAATAACACCAACAATATTTAGATGTCCAAAAGAAAGGTTGACATATGATTCTGCTTTGATAATAATATAAAAAGATTTAAAGCCATCATTTTCCAACTATTAAAACAAGTAATGAGTGTTGTAGAGTGCGTACTGTTGTAAAGGAATCGTTGCTATGATTTCAGTCCTTTAAAACATATTCTTCTTATTTGCGTTAGTGAAAAGGGAAGACGCGTCTTTGATATTGTGAAAAAAAATTGTGAAAAAAAATTGTATAGGAACATTCTAAATTACCTGGGTAGCATTTTAGCTTGAAAAGTCACCGTTTTCCATTTTCTGTTTGCACACAGCAATATCAATGGCCAAAACGTAGCTGTATTCAAGCCGTAATTTCCATCAGTTTCTCGTGAAGAATTATTCTATAGGGCATGAAGAGCGACTAGACTGCAGGATATGGTACGAACAATATCCCACTAGTAACAACTGAAGACAGTGGTATGCCACCACATAACGCTTATAAAACTACGCCACAGAGAGACTGGGGTCACCGCAGACAGACGCTTTACAAATCCAGGTGAAGATAGGTACTTCCGTCATTAAGGAAGGACGGTAACGTTTTCTTTTGACGTTTAGGGTACATAAAAACTGAAGCATTTCTCGGGGCGAACCTGTCTACAAATTCACCATGGGGAAGACGATTAACTATTAGATCACCCGTCCTATGGTAAAACCACGTTGTAATTAAAATCAATCAAGGGAAACTAGGCTGGATGGTAATTGTCTTCTTGGTGAGTGGCTCTGATATTCAGTGCATGCATGCATGCATGTCCGGACACTCATACTTTGCATGTCGTCGGTATGTCCATGCTGACGAGCCCATGTTGTATCTACGAGAAAGACCCGTTCATCACTCGATCTGTAGCGTAACGACACTTGCCAGTAACAGTCTGATTAAATATCGACGAACATTTGACAGGACATACAGGACAATTTTATGTAGCTTCAGCTATTGTCGTCTGTGCACCAAACACGTGCTGATTTTACGCCGCTTCTATCACAAATTTCATTTCCATACCATTTTGCGGAGTGAGTGATTGAGTACAGTTTTACGGCGCAGTCAACAATTTCCCAGTTATATTGCAGCGGTCTGTAAAGTCGGGTCTAGTACAGAAAAAGCAGTGATAAACAGCATGAGCATATATCTACGCAACTGGGAACCGATGACGTGTCAACCAAGCCAGCGAGACTGACCAGCCGACGCCCGGCGTTAGTCGCCTCTTACCACAAACCGAGATGCTCAAGATTAATATAAAATCCAAATCTCCATAGGGCCATGTTGTTGTGAGAAACCTGTGGTGAAGTATGTCAAAACTGAAACCCATAGCTGCCAGCTCCAGCCTTCTTACTGTCCAAACTTGAATGAAACTTCAGTGTATTATACTGAACATCATTGAAAACGCACCACCCCTAAAATTGTGGATTTCTAAGAGCAGAAGTGAGCAATCTATGTAAATTTTACATATTTGTGTAGACCAATGTTTGATAAAGAAAAGAAGCAAAAAACAATCAAGCAAAACAGTGAAGATTTAATGCAGCTGACAATGAAATAAAGATGGGGTCAAAATGAAAAGTCAGTAGCGTGTATGACCCCCGTTAGCAGCAACACAAGCTGTGCAACGTCTCCTCATTGAACGGATAAGTCTCTGAATAAAGTCCTGAGGCACTGCATTCCACTCTTGCTGCAAGGCATTGTCGAGTTCCCCAAGGTTGTTGATCTGCGGACGACGTGCGAGGCGTTTGCCGATGTAATCCCACAAGTGTTCGATGGGTGACAAATCTGGTGACAATGCAGGCCAATGAAGTAGAGGAATGTTGTTGTTAGCCAGATACTGTATCGAAACACGTGCAGTGTGGGCTCGTGCATTGTCATGTTGAAATGTGTGCAGATCTTGATGCTGGTGAAAGAAGGGAACGACGTTGTTCTGAAGAATGTTGTCACGGTAGTAAACGGCATTCACTCTGCCACGACAAACAATCAGAGCGGTTCTGTGGTGATAACTTATCCCTCCCCACACCATAATGCTGCCCCCACCCCACCGATCGGTTTGCACAACACAATCCTGATGATAACGTTCACCCCGTCGACGCCATACCCGTAGACGCCCGTCAGCATTTCGCAAGTGAAAACGCGACTCGTCGGAGAACACCACACCATGCCAACGTCGTAACAACCACACACGATGCTGTTCAGCCCATTGTCGGCGTTCACGGCGATGCCTGTCAGTCAGGATGGGTCCAACGTAAGGGCGTCGACAACGTAACCCTGCCGCACGGAGACGGCGTCGGACGGTGGAAGCGCTGATCAAACCACGTCGACCCTGGACAGCGTTGGCGGTTCTGGCAGCGGGCAAGGTTCGATCCCGAATATGGCGCCGTACAATGTCTCGATCTTGACGAGGGGTGGTAACACGTGCCTGACCTGGGCGTTGCCGGTCCCTGCTGGTTCCTGTTTGTTGGTATCTGTTAGCAAGCCTCAGAATGGTCGAATGATGACACCCAAATCGTCGTGCAATGTTTCTGCTTGAAGCGCCGACCTGCAACATACCCAAGGCCTGTTCTCGTTCCTCTGGTGACAATCTTGGCATGGCGAAAAAACTTTACTTACGAAAGTACTGCGAAAATGAGAACGGTTTTGTGCCGAAGGTCATTTATACCCCTGAACAGCATGCTTTCTGCATGCAATTTGTGCCCTTCGTGTGTGATGTGCATGAATTTTGTTGTTTTCATGTGATGTGTTCGATGATGTGTTCGAACGATCCGTTTTTTACTGTAGAGCGTTATTTACGATCTAGTGTGTTATTATCAAAATTCCCACCATTAATTTTCCATTTCCAAAAGATTCTATAGCCTTATTTCAAAATTTACAGGTGGTGCGTTTTCAATGATGTTCAGTATATATCGGTATCCTCGTGCCATGGCTAGGCTGGTGGTTAAAGCGGTCGCTCGTCACGTGGCAGACCTGGGTTCGATCCCGATCATGGTTACAATGTGTGAAGCTAATTTCTGGTGGCACTCGACCTGATATTGTTGGAATATTTCAGGTGAATTTGACAATCAGGAAGAATGAAAATGAATCGTCCAATGAGAACATTGTTGAAAGGTAAGCACGTGCTTAACACGTGTAACTCGTAGTCAGTTGTGACGTCAGGAATTGTGTCCACTAGTACATGAATAAGATTACAGGAATTCCCTGGTGGGTTTTGTCTGTCAAACCATGTTTCAGAGTCCAATAACGAGGTAGATTGTGAAAGAAAGATTTATCGACTTAGTCAGTCACTATGAATGAAGTGACAATCACTCCTGTGAGATCGGACCACTGCTAAATTATACAGACGAAAGTCATGATTTGATTTTTTTATTCTCTTGTTTTAGTTCTTCAGGCTTTCGTTTTGAACGTCTTATTGTCCTGATCGCGTTCGATAATCTCAGAGCTGGGTAGCCCCCACTAATTAGCATGGCTGTATACCCCCAGCAGTTGTCTCCCTTACCTCAGCTTGGTGGAAAGTAATATCATTAGGGTATGTCTCAAGTTACATGCATGGACCTAAATACACAGCAGTTGTCTCCCCTGATGTTCCGAGGGCCGATTTTACCCTATGAATAACAGTAGATATTTTCCAAAGAAGGAGAATGGTTATTCAGGGGAGGTGACTGCACCTTAAGGGGAGATAAATAATCCTAGATAGGGCAATACAGGGCGTTAGTCGAATGCTGATGGGCTGAAGAATTACCAGTCAGTAAGACAACAGTATATGAAGGGCAATGTCTGCATCGAGAGAAGATACGCAAAATCAAGGGAGATAACTGTATATTAAGGGAAAAGTGCATCAAAAAGAGGCACGTATAAATCGGGAGATACCTATATATAAAGGGAAATAACTATACATGAAGGGACAACTTATCAATCAGGAGAGATAACTCTATTTGAAGATATACCAGGGGAGACAACTGTCTCTGAACACAGCGGAAAGTGGTTGTACACAACTACCCAGGTAGGCGTAGCTGAGGAACAAGCTAAAATCAAACGAAAATTTTGATGTGTCTAATAAAATGGACATAATCACAACCTTGTACAAAAAATGATCAATAAAATATAAGTAGATTGTATACGATATGGTAGTCCAAGAGCCCCTGCTGCAGGCTCAGGGTGGACATCTTGTTGGGTCGGATTTGATCTCCTGCACAGTTAGTCTAACATGCTCACTGTAAACCTTCTCCCGGTAGTAAACACAATCACTGAGTATTTTATCATACGCTTGTGTCAGTTGAGGAATGTGTTATGCAAGTTGTACAGATTGTAATTCCTGACTTCTGCAAATTGCCATGGAGAATGACACAAGCTTAAGTCTAGGCTTGTCATGAAAAGACCAGACACTGAAACAGTTAACATAACTGACGTGTCGCCTTTTGTGGCATAGTTCACAGTAGATGCTGCCAGCGAGAGACAAGACAAACCAGAGATGGAAAGGACAGAAGACACACAAAAGAAGATGGTGAAAAAGACGAATACAGCTTGCACAGATATGCAGACTACTTCACTGCTCAACTACTTCTACAGAAAGGAAACAATGCAACTGACACTGACAGATCACTGTGACGGTCTTCAGGGATGGAGGGGGAAATGTTGTTGCCGGACAAGATGGCTATTTATGCTGACATCATTAAATGCTTGGACCCCCAGTCTGATTTCTGATCTGTATGCTATGATACATATTGACTGACAAGTCAGCTGTGGGGCCTACTGGACACACTGACCAGTAGTGATGACCTCAGTGCAGATATAATAGGTCATGATACTGACACATGCAGAAAGGATGATGAACTTCTGGACTACAAATACGAGTCTAGCTACAGTGAGGATACACAGAATGTAAAGTGAATTCCTGGTACGTGAATCGAGGAATGAACTTCTGGACTACAAATACGAGTCTGGCTACAGTGAGGATATACAGAATGTAAAGTGAATTCCTGGTACACGGATCAAGGCCTGAATTTCTGGACTACAGTGTCAGTGACAACGACGAGTGCAGTCTACGGTGTAAATACAGAGAAGGGCTATGTACAGTACAGACATTCCACATCTAGCAGCACTGACTGCTAGTGTTTTCATTTTCAGCATCAAGATAGCACTAAAAAGATATCAAGGTATAAAACATGCATCTCTCGCTCAAATTCATGATCTGCCAAACGAATCCTGTCAACCTGACTGGAAACCCTGTCTAGTTCTGTATTTTCTCTAAACATCATGCCTCACATTTACTGAATATTTTCAGGTCTTTGAATTACGACTCAACAAACTGCAAATCATATTTTGTATGGAGATGGTGAATGTGGGCGAGAGATGTCGTAACACGGTTCAACAACAATAATACTGACATGTAGCACATGACCTGGGGATCAGACAACGAACAACACTGTTGTTCCTCACTCACAACACAGTGCACAACCTTGGGATGATAACAATGAACAACACAGATGAACATCACATATTGGGGCTGGACTAAATATCATGGTATCTATGTATAGTCAATATAGTTAAAACAGCTGGAAAATGCTTTTGATATAAAACACTGAGATTGTTGCCATTGTCTCTCAGTACACCAGATACAGGTTGTCTCGAGGAGACCTTTCTCACACTTAAAGTCTTCAATGACAGAACAGGATATCTGCTGACCTTTGTCATTAGTGACACATTGTCTGTCTCTCAGACCGAGTCTCTTGGTCTGTCACAACTCTCTCACACCAGGTCCTGCGGTGTGTCACAAATCCCTCTGACGAGGTCTTGTGGTCTGCCACAACTTTGTAAGACCAGATACATTACATACCCGGTCTCTGGTCTTTGTATTTTGACTGATGTGTAGTCTGATGTGTCACAGACCTTCTCCTGCCACAAAGAGAATCAATATTGTCTGTGATCAGATATATCACAGACCTTGTCTGATTCATCAGTTAGGAAACACTCACAACATCTGACATGATACGAAGGAAACTCATTTGTCCATCTTAGCAACAGTTTGTGTAAAATCATCTGTAGTCATATATACCAGACATTCATGTTTCTGTCTTCAAGAAAGGTTTGTTCTTCTGTTTGAACATGGTAGTCAGTACGCACTGACTGATACAGATCTCCACTTGTTTGATGCATGTGTCTGTGTCCGCACTGTCCTACACCAACACAATCACATAGATTATGACCTTCACCACTGACACATGAGCTAAACGTGTCTTCAGCCACACACACGTCTGCAGTTTCTGTGGAGACTCCATGAGAGAAAGCACTATAGCATGAGACACAGATGCCTAGTGTTGGCAGTCAACAAGGCTTGATGTGTCAGAAATGGTCTACAAGTACTGACACACTGTTCTTACTGACATGGCCCTGGGTCACACCCTCTATCCCCGCCAGCGACATGTTCTGCCACTTGGTTGGCTGACCTGAAAATCAGATAAACAAAAATATCTTTGAAATATGTAACATCTTCAGGATTACTAAAAATATGTGATGCTTTTAGAAAACAACTGGACTTTGAGATGTTTGTTAAAAAGATGACTTTGACCAAAGCAACATTTTGAAACCAACATTTTAAAATAAACAATAGCTGGAATATTCAATATATTTAAATGATTTGAGATACAACATATCATAATACAAAAACATCTTTGAAATATCTTGAGCCATGCACAAAACATAAGATGCTTTGACGAGACAAACGTCACCATAAGATGTTTGTCAAAAAAACATGACTTATAGATTAAACAACCACAAGATCAACAACACTTTTAGATTTAGCACCACTTTAAGATTAAACAAAACTGAAAAAGACAACACTCTGAGATTTATATTCAGTGAAGGTGAACAAAAATTTTAGCCAACATAACTTTCAACAAAGCTGAGATGACAACACAGATAATATGAGATGCTCACCTGAGGGTGAGTCGCTGGACTTGAGCGCGAAGGACCAACTCTCTGGGTTGACCGAGGCGCAGTGAGGGAGTCTCAACTCTACCGGGGTGTTAAACTTGAGTCCATGAGGGCCACACATCACTAGGGGGCTGAGGAGAGTCTCACCTGGAGGAAACAGAAACACAGACAAGCGTGCATGAGTGTGTTTTTCGCAATATTCCAGCAATATCCTAGGCCATATGACAGTAGTGTCTCAAGTCTAGGACAGGAGATCCAGTAAGTGATACTCTGTAAGCATGAATTAATGGGATATGGAGACACACCCAAAACGTTGTCTTTACACACAAGCAACGGAAGCTACATCCTGTAGTCAGCTGAAGACAAAGAACCATCAGACAAACAAGAGATGATTGATTTACCTTTATCTTTGTCCAAGGGCGGCAGTATACTGTTGTCTCGACACACCTTGAAGTAAATCTCCTGCTTTATTCCTTCGTGAATAGCTCCCTTGGGTATCACAATGCTCACCCCTGTGTCACACATAGGAACAGATCAGTAAACTCACATCCAACACAGATATGTGTCCAAATGTGTTTGAGGATGAAAATAATACAATTGTATTCAAGGATGTAAAACACGAATTTAAATTGTTTGCAGATTTAAAGAATATGTTTAAACACGTTTGAGAATGTGATTAAATCTGGCAAGAAAAAAAGCAAAGAAGAAGCATACAACACCAAAGAATATGAAATAGACCACACTTCACATGAAGATGAGTTGACTTTAAACATACAGACTGTCAGAAATCGGAAGCCTGTCTCAAGAAATATGTTTTTCACATGTCACATGTTGACTTGGAAGTAGAGTCCATGAGTGGACAATTTAAAGATTGTATACCTGTTTCCCTGGATTCCAGCACCCCACCGTCAGCATCAAAAACTCCCCTGGCCGTGGCCACCACTGTGTGCCGTTCATCCACGTCTTGGTGGAAGTCACTCCTGAAAACAGAGTTCTCCACAAGATCAGCAACTATCTGAATGTCACAAAATACATATCTTAGACTTGCTGGCACTTGGTGCAGGCTGTTGTACCTGATACAATGTTGTACTGGTTCAGGTTATTGTAGCTGATGCAATGTTGTACTGATGCAGGCTGTTGTACCTGATACAATGATGTACTGGTGCAGGCTGTTGTAGAGGATACAATGTTGTACTGGTTCAGGTTATTGTAGCTGATGCAATGTTGTACTGGTGCAGGCTGTTGTACCTGATACAATGTTGTACTGGTTCAGGTTATTGTACCTGATACAATGATGTACTGGTGCAGGCTGTTGTACCTGATACAATGTTGTACTGGTTCAGGTTATTGTAGCTGATGCAATGTTGTACTGATGCAGGCTGTTGTACCTGATACAATGATGTACTGGTGCAGGCTGTTGTAGAGGATACAATGTTGCACTGGTTGAGGCTATTGTAGCTGATACAATGTTGTACTGATGCATGCTGTTGTACCTGATACAATGATGTACTGGTGTAGGCTGTTGTAGAGGATACAATGTTGTACTGGTGCAGGTTATTGTAGCTGGTACATTGATGTACTGGTGCAGGCTGTTGTAGCTGATATAATGATGTACTGGTGCAGGCTGTTGTAGCTGATACAATGTAGTACTAGTGCAGGCTGTTGTAGCTGATACAATGTAGTACTAGTGCAGGCTGTTGTAGCTGATACAATGTTGTACTGGTGCAGGCTGTTGTAGCTGATACAATGTAGTACTAGTGCAGGCTGTTGTAGCTGATACAATGTTGTACTGGTGCAGGTTATTGTAGCTGATACAATGTAGTACTGGTGCAGGCTGTTGTAGCTGATACAATGTAGTACTAGTGCAGGCTGTTGTAGCTGATACAATGTTGTACTGGTGCAGGCTGTTGTAGCTGATACAATGTAGTACTAGTGCAGGCTGTTGTAGCTGATACAATGTTGTACTGGTGCAGGCTGTTGTAGCTGATACAATGTAGTACTAGTGCAGGCTGTTGTAGCTGATACAATGTTGTACTGGTGTAGTCTGTTGTAGCTGATATAATGATATACTGGTGCAGGCTATTATAGCTGATACATTGATGTACTGGTGCAGGCTACTTTAGCTCATACAATGATGTACTGGTGCAGGCTATTGTAGCTGATACAATGATGTACTGTTACAGGCTATTGTAACTGACAAAATAATGCACTGTTACAGGCAATCGCAGGTAACACAACATTGTTTTGTAGCTTACACAATGTTTCACTGTTACAGGCCATTGTATCTAGCACAATGATGCACTATTACAGGCTGTTGTAGCTATCACAACAATGCAATATTACAGACACTTGTAGCTAACACAACAATGCCGTTTTACAGGCTATTGTTGCTCACACAAAGCTGCACTTATACAGACTATTGCAGGTAACACAATGATGCATTGTTACAGGCAATTTTACCTACCACAATGATGCCTTGTTACAGGCTATTGTTGTTTACACAATGATGCCTTGTTACAGGCTATTGTTGTATACACAATGATGAACTATTACAAGCTATTGCAGCTAGCACAATGATGTCCTGTTATGGGCTATTGTAGCTAACAATATTGCACTGTTACAGGCTATTGTAGCTTACACAATTCTGCCCTGTTACAGGCTATTGTAGTTTACACAATGATGCACTGTTACAGGCTATTGTAGCTGACACAAAGATTCACTGTTACAGGCTATTGTAGCTTACACAATGATGCACAGCTACAGGCTATTGTAGCAACCACAATGATGCACTGTTACAGGATATTGTAGCTTACACAATGATGCACTGTTACAGGCTCTTGTAGCTGACACAAAGATTCACTGTTACAGGCTATTGTAGCTTACACAATGTTTATCTGTTACACGCCGTTGTAGCTACCACAAAGATGCCCTCTTACAGGCTAGTGTAGTAAACACCACTGTTCAAAACACATATAGCATCAGTACACACACGGCTGCACTTCTACACACTACTATAGTGACACATTGTGTTACACAAAGTGTTTCACACAACTATCTGCACACTAGTTTTGATATAAGTACTTGTGCAATGTATGCTATTTCACAATATAGTTCATTTCTAGCTCATATCGAGGCCTAGGTCATGTCAAGGTCTCTTCTAGGCAATGTCATCTCTCTTTACAGACGTGCCAATCTAAATGGTGAGAAGGTATTTAATATATTCTGGTCGTAGATAAATGGTTCTAGCTACGCATGTGCTTCAAGAGATTTTTGAGTGAGAGTGAGTGAGTGTCTTACCCCAATATTACCGTTTCCGGGGTCGAAACGCTGTCCGACGTACCACCACCATCCGTGTCACCTGACCTATCTGAGTTAGCCTCGCTTTCATTCACACTAGCCTCACTCTCAATATCTCTAGCCTCATTCCCATTGCCCTTAGCCTCATTCTGATTATCCTTAGCCTCGCTTTGGTGTTTGTCGGTATCAGCAGCTTTCCCATTGTAAGAGTTGAAGTTTGGAGGGGGAGGGAGTGGTGGAGGGGGGTGTTTGACGGTGGGGGGTGTTGTTTGAGGAAGGAGGGGAGGGGGTGGAGGAGGAGGGGGGAGAGAGGGAGGGGGAGGTCGGGAAGTGGGTCCCTTCCTGAAGCAGAGTAGAGAAGAAAGACACAGAGTAAATACATGAGAGATGGCAAACAAGGCAAGCCTACGATCCCTAGCAACCTGAGGGAGATCCACAAGCTATCCCCTAACGATACAGAGCAACCTCACACACAGCACTAGTTAGCAAGCCTGGTAACCATGGTAATTTGACAGGGCAGGTTAGTAGCAAGCCAAGAATCACACCAGGTTAGTTAAACAATCTCTACAGTTACTGTAATGAGTTACGGCTTCACTGGAAAGTGAGTTGCCTTATGGCCTACCTCTGAGACAATATCTTACACAATTCAACAGTTACAACAATTATTGAAAATAAATAGAAACTATCTGTAAAAGCAAATCAGTGAGATCACTTACAAATAATAACACATTACTTAGGAATGCTAAAGGTTGATGCTTACATCACTAGTCAGGAGACTAGAGAAATACAGTAATAGGAAATGAAGGAAAAAATGAAAATGAAAAGCATGAAAAACATTTGGCTCTATCTTTTGAAACTGATTGGGTAAGCTCCTATGTTGAATGGAACCAACCAAGCAGACACTGGGAGACACAGCTATACTAAAGCAGAAAGTCTACAGCCATCCCCCCAACAACTCACTTTACACTCTCGGAGATGATCCTCGCCATATTGGCCGCAGGTTTGCTGGGGCTTGGAGGAGATGAGGATGTTGGTTTGCGGTATGTCTCGAAGGCGCTGCTCCGCTGCTCTGGGGGAGCAGGTGGTGGTGGGGGTAGGGGTTTCTCCTGACTTCGGTCTCTGTAGAGTATATAAATAACATGTATGACAATCCTGCTGCAACAAGGGGAGGTAATCTATTTGTAACAAAAGAGAAGAAATCCATGCATAACTATTAGAGAAAAATCCATTAAAGACAAGGGGAGAAAATCCAATAAAAAGGCAATGCAATAAAAGGAGTAGGCAATCCATCTATATCAAAGGGAGGCAATTCATTTAAAACACTGGCACAATCCTTGAATAAGGACAGGCAATTTGTAATATTGTACATTATGAAAACAGATATAAAGGTAGGTAACAACCAGCATAGGTTTGATCATTTAACAAGGAAGACAATTCTTTAATGAAAATGGGATCATCTTTCAATAAAGGGAGATAATTCTTCCAATCACAAATTAGAAAAATAACTGCTATTTGTGTCAAATGAATGTCACTTTTAGAAGAAAAATAGGAAGCTTGGCAAAACCAGCTGATGAGGCAGCTTCTCGGTGTATACAGTTACAGCAGAATACTCAAGTCAAGAGATTAGATAACATCTGTATACAACAGTACAGCAGAATACTCAAGTCAAGAGATAAGATAACATACATCTGTATACAACAGTACAAGGTTTATCTGCACTCTACTGGTGGATGAGATCCCGGGCTACCTCTACACCTGCATGCATGGAGTTAGTACATAGCTACATCTGTATACTGTATAGTTATCCATATAGTATATATACGTATATATCGGCCTGTACACCATGCCAGGATATACAAGAACACTCTGTTCTTCTCAGCCATTGTCAGTTTATGTTTACCACAGTCCTTCATGTGATAATACAACAACCTTGAACATTCAGTCTCACAACACACCTGTTAGTTATATTCAAGTGTCACGTCAAGAACAAATTTCAACAAACTTTAATATCTTATTTTACTGTTACGATTTGTCCACATATCTACATATTGAGACATCCTTGGTCTCCCAAGTCAGCTGTGCAATCCTCTGGTGAAAACACTTGTACAATCATCAGGCAAGAAGAACTGAATAATTCTCAGGCGAGAAGAACTAGATAATCCTGTGTCCAGATGAGCTAGATAATCCTTTGAACAGGGATGGCAACAGGTTAAAGTCATTTCCGCAGAAAGTCAGCTCTGGGTCTGAGGGCCGCAGACACCTCACATGGTCCAGGATCAATAGATTTGAGTTTAAAAATATGTAAATTTACTGAAAATTGCTGTTCCTGTTTGACAAGAAGAGCTAGATAATCCTCTCACTAGAAAACGTTGATAATCCTCAGACTAGAAAAGCAATGGAAAAGAAGAGTTCTCACATCAGAAGCATAACCCAAGAAAACAAGATAATCCTAATATCAAAGATAACATCAGAGATATATAATCTTCAGATCAAACATCTACATACTCTTGAGACCAAAGAGCTATATAATATTTAGAGCAGAAGAGCTAAATAATCTTCACATCTTCCTCATACCCAAGACCAAGATAATCCTCACATTTTGTTCATACTCAAGACCAAGATAATCCTCACATCTTGTTCATACCCAAGACCAAGAAAATCCTCACATCTTGCTCATATCCAAGACTACGATAATCCTCACAACTTGCTCATACCCAAGGCCAAGACAATCCTCACATCTTGCTCATAACCAAGACTACAATAATCCTCACAACTTGCTAATACCCAAGGCCAAGACAATCCTCACATCTTGTTCATACCCAAGACTACGATAATCCTCACAACTTGCTCATACTCAAGACTATGATAATCCTCACATCTTGTTCATACCCAAGACTATGATAATCCTCACATCTTGCTCATACCCAAGACAAAGATAATCATCACATCTTGCTCATACCCAAGACCAAGATAATCCTCACATCGTGTTCATACCCAAGACCAAGATAATCCTCACATCTTGTTCATACCCAAGACCAAGATAATACTCACATTTTGTTCATACTCAAGACAAAGATAATCCTCACAACTTGTTCATACCCAAGACCAAGAAAATCCTCACATCTTGCTCATACCCAAGACAAAGATAATCATCACATCTTGCTCATACTCAAGACCAAGATAATACTCACATTTTGTTCATACCCAAGACAAAGATAATCATCACATCTTGCTCATATCCAAGACAAAGATAATCATCACATCTTGCTCATATCCAAGACCAAGATAATCCTCACATCTTGTCCACACCCAAGACCAATATAATCCTCACATCTTGCTCATACCCAAGACCAAGATAATCCTCACATCTTGCACATACCCAAGACCAAGACAATCATCACATCTTGCTCATACCCAAGACCAAGACAATCATCACATCTTGTTCATACCCAAGACCAAGATAATCCTCACAACTTGTTCATACCCAAGACCAAGAAAATCATCACATCTTGCTCATACCCAAGACAAAGATAATCATCACATCTTGTTCATACCCAAGACAAAGATAATCCTCACATCTTGCACATACCCAAGACAAAGACAATCATCACATCTTGCTCATACCCAAGACAAAGATAATCCTCACATCTTGCACATACCTAAGACCAAGACAATCCTCACATCTTGCTCATACCCAAGACCAAGATAATCCTCACATCTTGCTCATACCCAAGACCAAGACAATCCTCACATCTTGCTCATACCCAAGACCAAGACAATCCTCACATCTTGCTCATACCCAAAGACCAAGATAATCCTCACACCTTGCTCATACCCAAGACCAAGACTATGATAATCCTCAGGTCAACAATGGCGTGGTCTCTGAATTACCAGATCAATCAAACACTAATCAGGTGAGGACAGAATTATGATGATCACAGCCACAGAACCATATTGCTGATCAAATAAGTAATTAGACAAGGTAAGCGCTGCCTGCCAGCCAAGACGTTCATCAGTGTCCCGTCACATATTTAAGTGGGTCATGTGAAATTGAACAAGCAGTGAGAAGGAAGCAGTGCACACAGCAGTAAGGTCAAGGTCCCACCTGCACCACGTTGTTGAAGACGTTGGTGCTGCAGTGTGCCGTCAGTGCAGATGAAACAAGACCAGCTTGTAAGCAGCAAATGTAATAATGGTTACAGATGCAGCAGTCTTCACTGCTCAATGTTCCTCCAAGACAGCAGAACATTCAACAGCAGCAGAGCTTGAGTGCAGTCCAAGAGAGCAACAGAATACATCTAAGGTTCTGCCTTGCCCAGTAACATACAAGCAAGGGATTTAGAAACAGGTTAACAGCATATCAATGCTGGTACTGACAGGTATGAAAGAGTCTATTTAAGAAGTCAAGAGCAGGTCTTGTCCCTGCCACATCTATGGAGCTGTTCAACAATCCCTGAGTATTCTGTTGCATCTCATGACTGAACATGTAGAGGCTGGTTATAGTTTGGTGTGCCCTGCCCCCGAAGTAGCAAGTTACCCCTGGAGCAGCTCCTGAGAGCTGGAGATGGATCTCCGCGAGCCGTAGAAGCCCGGGGTGATGAGTCGCTTGTAGGACTCAAAGTTCTCCTTTCTACTGTCCAGAGCCCAGCTTATATGTTTCTGGGACTTGGAGGTGGGATTGGCTAAATCTGCTAAACCAGGCTCGGACCTAGCTCGTATACGAGTATTTTGTAATGATCTTTCTTCTAGTTCCGCCTCATCTGTCCTGAAAGTCAAACACTGTCACATGAAACACACACGCATATTGTACGGGACTCCTATGAAGCTTTGGGATGGCAAGTAGGATACACTTAAGTCAGTGAACATTGCTTTGTATTGCTATAAACCAGCCAAAAGCTGTGGATGAGAATGTTGCAGGATTCGAAGTGGGTGTTTTAGTTTATAGAGGATAGGGAAGCAGTGTGTTAGTCTAGAGGGTTCTTGCTGAGGGAAGGTGATCATTTGGTGATGTGGGTCCCATGTGATGTGATGTGAATGAAACTACATAAATGTACAGTGTTCCCAGAAATTATTGAGAAAATCTTTGTTTTTTTTCTAATGATGCTAAGATTGGAAAAAGGGCTTTCACTATGCACTAAGCACACTAAATAAGGGAGACAACTCTTGAAGGCTTAGAAGGCAGCTCATTACGTCAAGAGTTATCTCCCTTGTCTGGGCAGACGGCTTCCTGTGTTGACATGGCAGAATTTACAGCAAGAGAGAAAAGAAAGCTCATTCTAGATGATTTTGAAAGGGGTGAGGCTGATGCTAAAGTGTTAGCTTGTAGACATGGTATTCCTCTGTCTACAGTTTACAGAACTTTGAAGTATATTCAAACAGGAACCGGGATAGAGCACAAAGCAGGGGCAGGTCGGCCTAGGAAATTCAGTGTTGCGGATCGCCGAAGACTTGGGCAGATTGTGAGTAGGGGCAAATTGCAAAGTGTTGAGAACATCAGAAATGAAATGATTAGCAGAGGAAGTCCTCAGGTATGCAATGAAACAGTTGGGCAGGAATTACAGAGACTTAATTGGGTGAAAAAACGTGGAATTCCCTCGCCGTTGATGAAAGATGCACAAAAGGAAAAACGTTTAAACTGGTGTCAGGCTCATGAAAATCAAGATTGGGATAATGTTTTCTTTTCGGATGAAAGTTCTGTTTGGCTTTTCCCTAATTGTGTGAAAATTTGGTCCAAAGATACTGTCAAACCTATCTACCAGCGACCAAAACAGCCCGAAGTTTCACATGTGGGGTGGCATATCGGCTCGCGGAGTGACGCCATTGTGTGTTTTCACGGGAAACTTGACAAAAGAAAGATACGTTGACATTCTAAATGGTCACCTTCTTCCGACAGCACAAACATTGTATGAAGATGATTGGATTTTCCAGCATGATAATGACCCAAAACACACTGCGCGATACACAAAACAGTGGTTGTCGGGCGAAAATGTTCAAGTTTTAGACTGGCCCAGTTACAGCCCAGACCTAAATCCAATTGAGAATGTGTGGGGAGTCATGAAGGAAAAGAATAAACCGAAAGGGACTGAGAAATATTGAAGATATGAAGGCCGAGGTGGTCCAATATTGGGATACCCTGTCACACGATTACCTACAGACTTTGCTGGGTAGTGTGCCTAGGCGTATTCAGGCATGCATTGCTGAGCGAGGAGGTCTAACAAAGTACTAAAACAAGACTGAGACTGTAAAAGGATGATGTTTTAACATGTTTATGTAAGTAAAACGCCAGAAGTTAATAAACGTAATGAGTTACATGACGCAACATGATTCTCAATAATTTCTGGGAATACTATATATGTTTAGAGAAACGTATCAGTGAATGCATCTTGATGACATTGTTTCCACCTGATAACTGATGAATACAAGTCTATGTAGGACTCCATGTCCTGCACCTTGTTCCTCAAAGTGATCATAGCGCTAAGATTGTAATTCCCATACTACGATCCCATACTTTAAAATAGCGCTAAGATCATAATTGTCATACTAAGATCCCATACTTTAACATAGAGCTAAGATCGTAATTCTCACACTAAGATCCCATACGTTAACATAGACTTATTATGATCGCTTTGAGGAACGATTCCCTAATCAACTGCTGGCCGACATACCTACCACAACAGATCCAGGCACAATGCTGGACAGGCAAACTTTGACTAAATATTGGTACTCACGACTCATTTCTCAGACAAATACATACAAATGACTGTATGGGGTGTAGGTGTTTAGAGAAGGACTGTATGGGGTTTAGGTGTTTAGAGAAGTACTGTATGGGGTGTAGGTGTTTAGAGAAGGACCGTATGGGGTGTAGGTGTTTAGAAGGACTGTATGGGGTGTAGGTGTTTAGAGAAGGACTGCCTGGGGTGAAGTTGTTTAGAGAAGGAATGTTTGGGGTGTATGTGTTTAGAGAAGGACTGTATGGGGTGTAGGTGTTTAGAGAAGGACTGCCTGGGGTGTAGGTGTTTAGAGAAGGACCGTATGGGGTGTAGGTGTTTAGAGAAGGACTGTATGGGGTGTAGGTGTTTAGAGAAGGATTGTATGGGGTGTAGGTGTTTAGAGAAGGACCGTATGGGGTGTAGGTGTTTAGAGAAGGACTGAATGGGGTGTAGGTGTTTAGAGAAGGACTGTATGGGGTGTAGGTGTTTAGAGAAGGACCGTATGAGGTGTAGGTGTTTAGAGAAGGACTGAATGGGGTGTAGGTGTTTAGAGAAGGACCATATGGGGTGAAGGTGTTTAGAAAAGTACTGTATGGGGTGTAGGTGTTTAGAGAAGGACTGAATGGGGTGTAGGTGTTTAGAGAAGGACCGTATGGGGTGAAGGTGTTTAGAGAAGTACTGTATGGGGTGTAGGTGTTTAGAGAAGTACTGTATGGGGTGTAGGTGTTTAGAGAAGGACTGTATGGGAGGTAGGTGTTTAGAGACTGACATGTGTTCGAGTGTTCTCTCATTATGTTGATTGCTAAAGATCATCTGTGTCCACTTATTGAGTGATACATCTACCTGCACCCCATTGTTGAGTTACACTGTAACTTCAGTTTGTATACTAACATTGACCTTTACTTGCAGTTCACCAATACACCACCATGTATTATGCGTTACTATAATCCCAGCTGTGCTTCTGTTTCTGTCATGCAATACCCCTCCCTGTGTCAGGCTGACAGTCTGATTATACTGATACATGGGACATACTGTACTCTACATGCAGTGAAGCCATCTTGCTCCAACTGTTGAGGCAAGTTACACTCATGCTTCAGTTCTGCTAAGTCATGCTATTTTGGTTCCACAGATGCTCTATACAGATGCTCTATACAGATGCTCCATACAGATGCTCTATACAGATGCTCTATACAGATGCTCCATACAGATGCTCTATACAGATGCTCTATACAGATGCTCTATACAGATGCTCTATACAGATGCTCCATACAGATGCTCTATACAGATGCTCCATACAGATGCTCTATACAGATGCTCTATACAGATGCTCCATACAGATGCTCTATACTCTATACAGATGCTCTATACAGATGCTCCATACAGATGCTCTATACAGATACTCTATACAGATGCTCTATACAGATGCTCTATACAGATACTCTATACAGATGCTCTATACAGATGCTCTATACAGATGCTCTCAGATGCTCTATACAGATGCTCTATACAGATGCTCTCAGATGCTCTATACAGATGCTCTATACAGATGCTCTATACAGATGCTCTATACAGATACTTGCTTCAAGCTCAGCCTAGGCCTGCAGTGTTGTAACGTGCCCACGCTGTAACCTACGATGACACAGGGTGAGGTGCTCACTACTACAGCACACATTCTGACCAGCATGTTGTCTTATGGGGGAATTTTGGTCAAGATTTTGTAACAAAGCAGAAAAAAACCAATTCACTAACAAATTATAAGAGTAAAAAACTCTAAAGAGGATAAGATAAGAAAACTCTTTCCCAGGTGGTTCTGTAAACTACGGGCAGTATACACAAGAATCCATGCAAGGCTTGGCAGAAAAACGACAAACATGCTGGAGTCAGATTGGAGCTTTATTTCTGGTCATGCATGTGGAGTAGATATGTGACATGCGAGGAGATAATATCAGCTGGAATCTACATCTGTATATAACAATAAATACACAAAGTTATTCACAACTAAATGACATGCTGGAAACAGGGTTGATGAGTGTCGAGTCCTGAACAAACATGCAAACGAGCTGCTATCACAGTTCACATGGAACACCTTGGGTTTCAAAATGGACGTTTTGTTCCATAACTTAAATGAATGGCTGTTATTATGTCAGTCAAAATCTAATGAGTACACAGAGGTCGGTTTGGTACAATTAACTGTGGTCATTTCATGCTGAAAGACCAACTTGTCCACTCTGGGAATTGCTGTCAAGATATTATGGCAGAATGATGTAAAATGCTGAATTAGGGTCAGGTTTCAACGGTTTAGCCAATCTACAAGCACTGGTCATTTTTACACATATCCGCTTTTACAATTACTAGTCATTGTTGTATAGAATGTCATAGAAAACCCCTGTGTACAAACAGTGTTGTGATCAATGTCATATAATCCCCCTGTGTACAAACAGTGTTGTATACAATGTCATAAAAAAAAACCTGTGTACAAGCAGTGTTGTATATAATGTCAAAAAAACCCCACCCTCCACGCCCCCCTCACCGTGTACGATTACTAGACAGTGTTGTTTACAATGTCATAAACAGTTTGCTTCCACATGTACTCATAAGTGTTATGTGACATTATGTACAATCTGGCATTAGACAGGCATCCCAACCTTGTGTTATGACAAACAAGGTGTTAGTTTCAACAAGGTATATAAACATCAAGCACTATCTCATGCAACTGGCACATTCAACAACTCTTGGTTTCATGCTGTCATGGTGACTGTGTTTGAGCGGCAATCACTTAGATGATAGGCAGGTCCTTCAGTACCAGACTCAAAACTGAATACAGAACTATGGGATGACAGATGTGTGTATATATGTAGATGTCAGTGAGATGATTAAAGGATCTTTGTACATTTGTACAGGTAGACAATGAGATCTGATGTTTGAATGATGATGATGTTATGTGAGAAGTGCTGATCTAGAGTATGACATGGTATCTGGCAGTGTGATGTTAGCTAGCAACAGAACTATCAATCTCAACTTTCTGCTACTGAGACAGGTCCCCTAGCCTAGGTGTGTGGCAGTTCATGTGTCCCTTTATCTCAGATGTAGGGGGTCTTGGGTGTAGGGGTCACTGTGTCACCCAGTCTAGGTGTGGCAGTGCATGTGTCCCTCTATCTGGGGTATTGGGTGGGCATGTCCTTTGACTTGGGGTGTTGGGTGGGTGTGTCCCTTGATTCAGGGTGTTGGGTGGGCGTGTCCCTTGACTCGGGGTGTTGGGTGGGTGTGTCCCTTGACTCAGGGTGTTGGGTGGGTGTGTCCCTTGACTGAGGGTGTTGGGTGGGCGTGTCCCTTGACTCAGGGTGTTGACTGGGCGTGTCCTAGAGCCTAAGTAGGATGCAGTGGATGTGTCACCTAGTCTAAGGGTGTGGCAGAAAGTCAGACGCTTGTCCACCCCCAGATCTATCAGAAATTGATATTATAACAAATAAAATGCCATATAGTAGTTCAGTAATATTCGCCACAACGATCTGTCTACAGACAAACAGAGTGTGATACTGACATACACAACTCTACACACACTCCCAGTGTAAGATAATTGTCCACATTACTATACAGCGTACCATCAGCCCGTGCTGGTATATAAGTTATAACAAACAGTAACAATACTTCAACAGCCTATAGCACTGACAACTGCTGCAACATCTGGTGTGGAGTGATCCCAGTAGCTTGTCTCCTGTGTGCAGGATTGTGTCAGCTTGGGGAAACATTCACACCAGTGTCAGCATCAACAAGGAATTTCATTCCTCTATATGTCTTGAAAATATTTACAATTTGACATTCTAAAATTATATTCCAGAATGAGAATCTAGGCTCCCAGTGTTGAGTGATTGAGTGAGTGAGTGACACAGAACTTTATCACCACAGCATCACGGCCTCACCTTGGTCGTGTGTCCGGCGACATGTAGTGTTCCCGCTCACCACCAGGGGCCTTCCCACCATGCTTTGCAGCACGTAACCTCTCAATTTCTCGATGGTCCATGTACATCTGATTAGCGAATGCCTTTGCATGGTCGTATGAGTGTTCCCTCTGTCGGTTGCTGTAGTGGTCAGAATGCACCCTGTCGAGGTGGTTGTCCACCCTGTCGAGCTGGTTGTCAGAGCGATGCCGCAGATCCCGCGGCGGGGCAGAGTGATTCCGGATTGCAACGTACTCATAGGGCGTGTCTTGTCTCGGGTCTACTGGGCCATACTGGTCTGGTTCTAGGTAGCGGTCACCACCTCCTCTCTGCCCAGGGATGTTCACTTCACTGTAGTTGTAGTGCCTGGAGTAACAAACAGTCAGATGCTACGGTCAGATGCTACAGATTCACATGCTACAGAGTCAGATGCTACAGTCAGATGCTACAGAGTCAGATGCTACAGATTCACATGCTAAAGAGTCAGATGCTACAGAGTCAGATGCTACTGATTCACATGCTACAGTCAGATGCTACAGAGTCAGATGCTACAGAGTCAGATGCTGCAGAGTCAGATGCTACAGTCAGATGCTGCAGAAGCAGATGCTACAGTCAGATGCAACAGTCAAAGGCAGATGCTAGTCAGATGCTACAGAGTCAGATGCTACAGATTCACATGCCACAGAGTCAGATGCTACAGTCAGATGCTACAGAGTCAGATGCTACAGATTCACATGCCACACAGTCAGATGCTACAGAGTCAGATGCCAGAGTTGGACAATACAGTCAGAGTCGGATGCCACAGCTACATTGTGAGATACGAGGAAAGAAGTATGTTTCTCTGACCTGTTGGAGTTCTCATAGTTGCGGATCTTCTGTTCGTCTGGCTCAATGCCCCGTTCCTTCATGTTGAAGGTCTTGGCTGGTACTGGAGGGGGCTCCTTCCTCTTCTGGTGGGGGAGAGTGTGTGACTCCATCCGCCCCTGGGGTGACCCAGGACCCTCATCTTTCCTACAACATCAATCATGGTGCAGACACTCATAATGTCAGACAGATTTCACTGTAAAATTATACGATAACGCTCAAAAGAAAATGTCCATGGTACCACAGATACAATGGTGTTCACAGATAATCTGTATTCGGTATAACACTGCCTGCTCACCTGTACTTGGCAGCGAGGTCAGAGATCTTGGCCTTGTTGACGTTGCTGGTGTTGACGGGGTTTGCAGTGCTGCGTGTGAAGCGGTAGGGGTCGTGACCCGGGCTTCTCTCCCTCCCCGTCACACCCCCAAGCTTCTCCCTCAGTTTGGTGTCGTCGTGCTTGTTGGAGGGGTGGTTCACGTACTTACTGTATGAGTCGGAAGAGTGGGAGGAGGAATCATTGTGAGCCTGTCACAGAGGAGGGACAATGTCAGAACATGTACTGGAGGGTGGGGAGACAACAGGAGAGTTGCTGTTCTCAGGGATTTGATATTGTACACCAAGTTCCCATCAGTTCATGAGTTTCAGTTCTGTAAAATATCCTGGCAAGAAACTGTTCAGAACAGTTTGAGTAACAAATGAGACCAGGTCCTTGTAAAGTTGGGTAGCCTAGTGTTGAAGTGTTCGCTCATCACGACGAAGACCCGGGTTTGAATCCCCACATGGGTAGATGTCTGAAGCCCATGTCCCCCGCCATGACGTTGCTGGAGTTTGGCTAAAGAGAAAAAGGTGGTATGGCTTACCCGTTGTTCTGTTGGCGCCCCCTGGCCCATGTGAGGAGAATGATGGGGAGATGACTGTTTTGGAATGCTTGGTTCTGCACGGTACACGTCCCCGCCAGAGTCATAGCGGTGGGGGCTGTACTCATCGTACAATTGATACTGTTGATCTGCAACACAACAACATCATCTCGTTAGGTCCAGTCAGGATTACACATAATATAGTCTTGGAGCAGGCCAAGGTGTGTTTCACATGCTTTCACATAATCACTGCTGAGAACAACAGGGTGTCACAGAGAACACTCTCACCTGATGCTATTCGGTTGCGGAGGCGTTCACTGGGGGTGAGAGTGGCGTAGGGATCTATACTTGAGCGGTTGTGATGAGGCAGTGGAGGACTCTGGGCGTAGTAAGACGGGTAGTACCGGTCCTCTGGCTGTGTCCCATGCCACTCGTCTGTAACAACACAGTCTCCATCAACACACTGCTACATCGCTCAGACAGAATGAGAAATACCTCTAGATCTGGTTACACAATATCTATTTGAAATAGAATTACACAAACTGACCAGGTAGCTAATCCTTATAAAGACAGTGTGGGACTGGGACAGGTACCCGGGTACCCAGGACAGATAGGTAATGAGTTGCACCTGGGTACCCATCTCAATACCCAGACCCGTCATGATCATGTGACTGATTGATTAAACGATCTAATGTGATATTCTTTCACGTTTAAAAGGATGTGTTCTCTTTGACGATTTAGACATAACTTACAGTTGTTTCTTTTGAATATAATACAATGTTAAGATATTTTAAAAAAATGAAATTTTAGCCTCCAGACTGAAGAATATTTCATTTCTTACAAATTCTCTGGTAGAAATGAACATGACCTAACACCTGGGCAGGGTAAAAGGGGGTGAGGTGCCAGAGTAGAAAATATGGACCTGTCCCAGGCCTATAGCAGTGGCGTCTATCTCTGCCCATTCTCTTCCCACAGAGGTTACTCCTGTCATATCTTCCTATGCAACCTCTGTTCTAATACGGCCATATTTCCCGGTCATTGAGAAATCCCCTTGCGGCAAAAACTTGCAACTCGAATTATCTCCCTTGTTACTATCCAATCAGAACATGCGTTAAATAGATTTAACTCCAATATGGCGGCCCCCATAGAGTTGGTTCATCAACGTGCGAAGGAAAGATTCGGTATTTCATGTTTAACTGAAAATCAGAAACTGGGAATAGAGAGGGCAGGGATCAGTCGCCATGATATGTTTGTAGAAACAAAAACTGGTAGTGGCAAGTTTTCCCGGTGCATTTGGAAATTACCGAGATCATTTGAATGATCACTCTTGAAACATTGTCTCTGATTGGACAACTAAATCTGAACGCCACCAATCGCTAGTCTTGAACACTTGCACCATGAAAGGGCCGTATTAGAACAGAGGTTACGTAGGAAGATGTGACAGGAGTAACCTCAGTGGGAAGAGAAAGATCTCTGCCAGGTCTTGGTTGTCCTATATTTTGTTTATCCTCATTGCATCAGCATACTATGTGGTGAGCAGCTGAATGGTATTTTGTACTCACTGTCTTGAGGCCTGCCAGCCTGTCTCGGGTCAGATCCCCTTGCATAGCGATCTTGTGGCGAAAACTGAAACATTCAAAACAGGGTTGTCAGTCCTTCTCGGACTAAACAGTCACAATATGTGTGGTTTCATCTAGAACTGAAGTCAATCCTTCTAATCCATACAAGGACTAAGTTGCCCTGAGACTCACCCTCTGGTTGTGGTAGCTGGGGGGGTCAGGGTACGGTGGAATTCCTGGAATGCCATGTTCCGCCGTGTTGACACTTGGGTCTGAGGATGATCTCACCAGTCGTTTCTTCTGTATTGGAGACACATCAAAATCATCATACGGTCGGTGGAGGTCCATCTCACTCTCCGGTGAGGCGTAGCTGAGACGGGCAGGCATCGGGAACAGGAAGTCTTCACTGATGTCTTCATCAGGCTGAAGATAAAACATGGTGGTTGAAGAAAGACAGAGACCAGAGATGTTTGTGTGTGTTCTATGGGATATCCACAGATGTTTGTGTGTTCTGTGAGATGTCCAGAGATGTTTGTGTTTTCTGTGAGATGTCCAGAGATGTTTGTGTGCTCTGTGATATGTCCTGAGAAGCATGAGACTTCAGCAAAACACACACAGACATGTTGGTTTTCAGCAAGATGCAAAGGATGTTTGTGTGTTCTGTGCCCAGAGTAAGTGCTCCTACCTTCTTGTCACTCATCCAAATGTTCTGGCGTTGCTGGTAGATGATCAGTTCACACAGCTTGGTGTACCACATGTCTGAGCTGCCATGTGTGATGGTGCCTGCAGACACAGAATTATGTCAGTACCTTCATTGAATAACTCTCCCATCAAATATCAGCACAAAAAAAGGGCAGTACCTCCACAGAAAAACTCTCTCCTAAACATGTAACAAAAGCACCTTTCATTCACTATATCTGCTAAACATGCCAACTTTAGACTCACCAGTAAACAAGTGGGAGTACATCTTCTCCAGTTTTTCATTATGTTCATAGATTTTCTTATGGTTCTTGGCAGGTGCCTTCCAGCGAGAGCGCAGGTCCTTGACTGCCTGCTTGCTTTCAGCCTTCAGGTTCACAGTAATAGGGTAATACTGGGCGTAGTTGAGGCGGTCCACGTGGTGCGGAGTGACGTCCAAAAGGCAGTGTTTCCGCTGTCAATGGAAGATTGAGATAGGCGTCAGAGATAACTCATATCAACCTCAACACTTACACTATGTCAGGTGACACATTGGTATTAGCCATAAATAGATCACTCCTGACAGGATGAGGATCATTACCTTGGTGATGGCCTCCCTGATGGCGCCAAGTCGGATGATGCCAGACTTCTTCCTGTCATCATCTTGAGCCAAGTCAGACTCTGCAACAGATGGAAGTTGTACATTGTTACAGTCAGGGAGAGGACATTGTTACAGTCGGGGAGGACGTACGTTGTTACAGTCAGGGAGGACATGTTGTTATAGTCAGGGAGGACATTGTTACAGTCAGGGAGGACGTACGTTGTTACAGTCAGGGAGGACACTGTTCCAGTCAGGGAGAGGACAATGTTACAGTCGGGGAGGACGTACGTTGTTACAGTCAGGGAGGACACTGTTCCAGTCAGGAGAGGACAATGTTACAGTCGGGGTGGACATACGTTGTTACAGTCAGGGAGGACATGTTGTTATAGTCAGGGAGGACATTGTTACAGTCAGGGAGGACACTGTTCCAGTCAGGGAGAGGACAATGTTACAGTCAGGGTGGACATACGTTGTTACAGTCAGGGAGAGGGCATTGTTACAGTTAGGGAGGACGTTGTTACACATTGTTACAGTCATCTTGTTCAGTTACAATCAGGGGAAAAAGATAGAGCCATGAAGTGCAAATGACCAGGTATTACGTGTTGACATTGTTGTCCGACTTACGTGGAGATTCAAACTTGTCAGGGAAGTCAGACAGCAGCCTCTCCCTTGCAATGTCTGCGATGGACCCAAATATCACCACCGGACGCATGAACCCCGCTGTAACAATACACCACAGCATTACACACACAGTCATAGCATCAACATCAGCAGTTTGAGGAGGAACTTCTATAGCAGTAACAACAGGGTGTATGGAACGCTCAGCATCATTTGCTACAAGTTCCCTTGCTGGATAAATCTCAGTGTATTCTGTATCTAACACATCCTGTGAAAATGCTTTTGATGAAAGTTTCAACACAACAACAGGTGATATTTAGGCCTGCAACAATTTCTATTGATTCATATTGATTCACTAAAAATGAAATGTGACATATTAGTTCCAATTATTGATAACAGTTACCACCATTTTGCTTCAATATTTGAACACCTATTTTGATTTTGTCCACACAGCTCCAACTCGAGCAGTTCTGAATGTTGAAACATTGCGCAACATGATTGGTTGACGCCGGACTAACTAGCCAATGAGTATTGTTCTTAGATGACATCGCCAAGTTGACAATGGACTTCATGCTAAAAAAGCTACTGCTGAAAGTTGAATAAAATCTGATGTTTATTTCTGAATGGAGAATCAAATTAAAAATGATCAAATTAAGGGTCCAATATTGAAAACAGAATGGAATCGTTGCAACCCACGTGATATTCAGAAAGCGACTGACCTTCTCCGAGAGCAACCCTCTCATATGGGGGAAACTTGGTAGACAGACCAGCTGAAACAGTTTAAAACAGACGTAAAAAACAAGCTGCTACTCAGACATCGACAGTTTACAACACATGAGACACATCATGAGACACATCATGAGACACAACAAGAGACACATCATGAGACTCAGCCTCACCAACTCAAGGATGTGTCTGGCTTTGTGTTTCCAGGCTAGTTGTGGTCCAGTGACAACACTTCCCAAGTGTAATCCTGTAACCTACTTCTACCTATTTTTACCTCAACATATTCAGAGCTCAATATCATGTATTGCAATTCCATGGCAACAAGCTAAACAGAATTATTTAATGTGTTACAACCCAGTATCTGCTTACTTAGATGTACAGTACACTTTTTTTTCTATTTAACTCATTTGACTTATTCACAGCCATATTCTGGTCTGTTAACAATATGTAGCTGTGAGGTTCAACAATGTCGATATTTCTACGTTTACCGAGGCCAACTTCTAGAACAAACATTGATTAATAAAGAAATGTTTCCATGGCAACATAGACCAACAAGGATATATTCTGATTATATGTTCCATGCGTATGCTGACACTGAGAATACAAACCAAAGGATTACAGAGAGCATAAACAATAATCCTCGTAAGACATGGTTCATGAATATAGGTACTGGCAGTCAAACACGCATCAGTTGTTGGGGTGGGGTCTGGAGGCTTGTGGGTGTTGGGGTAGGGGGAGCGTAGGAAAAGTGTTGTTCGCTCACCACACAGTGCCACTCTGGGGAGGGTCTGGAAGGTTTGGGGTATAGCATTGGGGGTATGGAGGGGTAACGGGTGATGCGTGGAGGTGGTGGCTTAGCTCATCACACAGTGCCCCCCATGGGTGGGGTCTGGAAGATTCGGGTTACAGTAACAGGGCATGTAAGGGTAACGGGTGATATGTATGCAGGGAGTGGCTTAGCTCATCACACAGTGCCCCCCATGGGTGGGGTCTGGAAGATTCGGGTTACAGTAACAGGGCATGTAAGGGTAACGGGTGATATGTATGCAGGGAGTGGCTTAGCTGATCACACAACAAGTCTCAAGATGCCACTGGCTATCTGCTGTCTGACACCAACTGAATAATCACATTCATAGCTAGGCTAAAGTTAGGACATGTATGATGTTCATCAATATGAATCTACGCGTATCATAGAGAGGGGTTGGGGGAGGGGGGTGGTTGATGCAGGTATGTCCATGCTATCAGTCGCTGTCTCCCATCTTCACAGAGTCTGTGACGAGGGACAGGAAGGGGTAAGTAACACTATGCTACACAACAACCCTGCTTGAGACACATCCACCAATAATACAGTTCATGATGTGATCGGTGCATAGTGTAGCTGAAGGTGTTCAGAGTGTGTAGAGTGAGTGATGTCATGGCAACGGACGATGGCATAGGAGATGTCATGGCAACCGATGATGGCATAGGAGACGTCATGGCAACCGATGATGGCATGTGAGATGTCATGGCAACCGATGATGGCATGTGAGATGTCAAAGAAACGGATGATGGCGTGTCAGATGTCATGATGTGACTATGTTCTGACGATGTGTCCTGACTTATTGAAGGCAGTAGTCACTACATCTATGTTAACCGTTAACAGATGATGACATGACATGACATGACTGTGTTCCGACTGTCAATGTGATTGTACATCTGATTCTACATGGTAGGCATGGGGTGATGAAATGTGACTATAACACTGGATACAGACTAACAATACCACTACATGATGCACGTCTACCAAATCATGGCTACTATGGCAACATCTAGATAAAAATATGCAATTCCTGAAGTGCAGGAGAGTATTTGTAGAGACAAGCAAGTTGCCATGGCAATGACTGACAGGTAAAGAGTTAATATATGCATGGCAGGTGTCACACTTACCGGACTCATCCGCTACAAATAAATAAAATGAGTGAGGACAAAATATAGTGGCACGTGAAATTTGAAACTGCAAAATAGTAATGTTTGTGTTCATTTAAACAACTTCTTACATCACAAGGACTTCTCTAGACAGGGATTTATCTAGGTAGGGATCTATTTAGCTAATATACCAGGTTGATGCTGAGCCAAATAACCTTATATTTCCCACTTCAGGTTCTCAGAATGTTGAAGGTTTTGAGCTGGTGACAGCAGGGGCCATAACATGAAGCCTTATATTGTAGTGACTGCTAAGAAGAGCACTGACTGACACGTCAGTGTCATAATTGCCTGACACGGGCTATCCTGCATAAACCCCTGCACCTATAGCTGCTGACAGGACACATGGGCTGACAGAAGACCTGGATGAAGACTTGAAGACTTACAGAAGATGACCTCCTCCCAGTGGTCCTTGCCAAGAGACTTGGCTCGCCGTGCTGCCTTCCGCTTGAACAGACTGCCACGCCCCTTGTTCGGGAAGTTCTCCTTGTCACTGCTGGACTGTTGCTGTGTCTGGGCCAGCATGTCCGCCCTGCAGACATCAGACAACAGACATCAGACACCAGACAACAGATATCAGACACTAGACAACAGATATCACACATCAGACAACAGATATCACACATCACACATCAGACAACAGATATCACACATCAGACAACACACTGCCACACCCCTTGTAGGGAAGTTCTAATTAGCACAAAAACCAGACAAACTGATATCACAATACATCATTTTTAAATCAGTCCAGCTAGAGGCACATTCATTCATTCCTCTTGCTGGGACCATGTGAAGGAAAATCACACCTGTTTGTGTGAAGATGAGATCACTCACTTCTTGTTGGGTACCAAGAGGAGGTAAACTCACCGTTTCTTGTTGGGTATGGTGCCCTTCTTGGACTCCTGGTTGTTTTTGCCGAGTTTGACGGCTAGCCAGGACTCGCTCTCTCTCCTGAACAGTGTGTCTTTCACATGGAAGATGTCCCCAATTTGAAAGCCATGATCCCCCGCCTCCTGGGGGTCGTACTGGAAGTGAGTCCTGCACAATGGGGCAGAAGGACATAGTGACATAGATACACACAAGTACCTGTATGACAATGTGAACATTTGAAATAAAATTCCACTGTAGTATTTTACTTCATAACAAGCATCACAGAACCTTTTTTTCTTAAGAGAATACTTTCACCAAAATGTGGAACACATGTACTTATGTGATGACATACTTGTTTTCTACAGATGTAAGAGTTGGTGACCTACCTGACATAGAAGTCATCTCCCGCCTCATGGCTGGCCATAATTCTGTCATACTCTGGAACAAACACAGTAGTTATAGATGTCAGGCAAAATATGTTTGCTGGTTTGAGCACTAACTTGAGGTGTGAGTGAGAGCACAACCCAGACTCCCAGTCCAAAGCCATACCATTAAGGTCTGTTCCATCACATCTAGCCCTGCCCAATCACATCTAGCTCTGCTCTATCACATCAAGCCCCATCAGACCATCACATCCTGCCCCATCCCACTTCCGTCCCACCTGATCACACACACACCCATTACATTCTGCTCTGGCCCATCACATCCCTCTTCACTCCGCCCCACCCCATCACACCAACATCCACCCTGTGCCAAAGTCTCACCTTCTTTCTTGTACTGCACTGTGAAGGTCACAACCCCTGGCTCCCCCAATCACACCATGCTCAGCCCCACCCCATCACACTCCGCGCCGCCCCACCCCGCCCCCTGCCGGAGTCTTACCTTCCTTCCTGTACTGCACTGTGATTGTGACCTTGCCCTCCAGGGATTTGAGGAACGCCACAGCCTCCTCTCTTGTCAGCCCTGTGATGTCCTGCACGTTTGCCTGTACAAAGCAGTCATCAACAGCCAAATCATTCACATATCTGTCCTGGGGTCATGTTTCAACAACACATTAAACTGTCACATGCTGCCTGTCAAAAGTGTGATAGATGCATAACCAGAGTGAAAATGATATCTGAAGATGAGGACCACCCTGAAGTGTAGGATGATCACCAGCGTCCATGTTTGGTACATGTAACATATCATAGCCTACCCTGAGTATCTGGTCCCCTTCACACAGACCCTCTCTCTCCGCAGCACTGCCCGGCTGAACGGACGCGATGAAGATTCCTGTGGCATTGCCGCCAGCAAGACTCAGCCCTAGACCATATGTCTTGTCTTTGATGAAGACCACACTCCGAGGCTCTGGACGAACATCCTTCCTCAGACCCACATATCTCCTGTAACAAGGTCCACTCATCATTAGTACAGTCTCCCTTGAGATCTCTGGAAATCTACAGTTTGGAAATCTGTCAAGAAACACACACTCATTCGTTGTTAAGTGCCTACTTACTGTTCCTGCTACCTGCACCAATTTACTCTTCAGGCCTACTCCGTGCCTCCTTTTTCATCATGTCTAGTGTTTGTCTACTGGCCTACGCCGTGCTTACCTCCTCATCATGTCTAGTGTTTGTCTACTTACTCTTCAGTCCTACTCCGTCCCTACTTTTTCATCATGTCTAGTGTTTGTCTACTTACTCTTCAGACCTACTCCATGCCTACTTAACATTTTGCCTACACCATGCCTACTTACTCTTCATGCCTCGTCCCTGAGAACACGTCGTCATCTTCATCTGTCATATTGGGTCCACGTCTATCATCATCTAAACGTGTCTCACGCCTTGCCCCGCTTTCCCGGTCACTATAGTAACCATCCTTCCGCTGGTAACTGTCTCCTGAGACTGGACTGCGCGAGTCTGGCGAGGAGTCTGCAACATGAGGAACACGTGACATGCAGGTGCTTGCTGAGTCTCTAATACAGCACCTTCAGGTGCAGTAAGCTGACCAGTCTGTGATCACACAGACCATGTGGCCAAAGTTCAACAGGTTGTCATGACAGTTTTGGTAGCCAGAGTCTGTTACAATATGAAATCAGACCAGATGTCTGCTAGCTCCAGCACTTACCATCAAATCCTGTGGGCAGTGGTGGGCGTGGCGGCGGTTCATTGTCTAGGACGTATCTTCCATCATACCGGGCGTGATCTGAGTTTGGATATGCCCCGTGTGGAAGCCCTGCATCACGAGGAAGGGTCCCTGGCTTGAAGATGTCGTCTTCGGAGCGCACGCTGGGGCGGTAGATGTTGATGTCATCCTTGTCATGCTGTCTCCGCAAGCTGGAGTAGCCAGCTAGGATTTCTGGGAAGAAGAAGAAGGGAGAGCAAAATTTATTTGAATCGTGCAAAGAGATGTATTGAAAAGTAAACTGACATGAAGGAATTACATCCTTTTCGTCACATGTATTCAGTAGTGGAGTTACCTCCCTTCCATCACACGAACACCTGCTGATGCACTTCTTGAACTCACCTTCCTCCTTGAGTTGACTGTTCTGACGCTTGTGGCGGTCGTCAATCGTCTTCTTCTTAGTGATGATAAGTTGCAGTTTGTCCTTCGTCTTCTCGATAAGTTTGCGTGCATCAGTAAGAGACAGGTTGTCTATTGGGGTATTGTTGATCTGTGGAGCCACAAACAGGTCAGATGTGCAAGTATCAAAGAAAAACCTCTGTCAGACATCAGTGTATCACAGCTGCAATTTACAGCTGCAATTTATTCCTCATGATCACATGACAAATGGAAAACTACCAACATTGATGTAATGTAAAAATTTACTCTAGTCAATTATACCTTTTTTTATCTATCGGCAAACGATTTGCAATGACAGTAACTGACCGCCATACTGAGAAGGAGCTCACCTTGAGCACAGTGTCCCCCTCCTTTACTGCGCCCTCCTGGGCGGCCAGACTGTGAGGCAGCACCTCCTTCACGAAGAACTTGCAGCCCAGGACCACCCCGAAATCTGAAACAGAGGGTGAGAAATTGAGAATAGTTTTATACTACTTTAGTACGTGGTAATACCATGTTGGCAAACACCAGAAATGGACTTCACACATTATATCCATATCGCCATTCTCTTACAGAATCCCTCATTCAGGTGAATCTGTAGAGTAAGAAGAGTAAGGAGCTTAAGGAGAGTAATGAGAGTGAGTGAGTGAGTTTGGTTTTACGCCGCTTTTAGCAATATTCCAGCAATATCACGACGGGGGGACACCAGAAAATGGGGAGTAATGAGAGTGAGACACTAGTTACCATCAGTTACCAAGAGTTGAGGAGGGCGACCTGTCTTACCATCTTTCTTTCCCTTTTTACCCAGGGTAACTTTGAGGGGAGGAGTTTCTGTCTCCAGCCCCGTGGGCAGCACGATCCGTCGCCGCACAACCTGTAACGTAAGGATTGATAATGATAAGGATTCAGGTTAAACAATATTTCTATTACATCACAGAAGCTACATGAGGGAGTTCCCTGTATTTCATTCTGCAGAACAAGGACAAGTAACATGGAGGAAAATAACTCAACATCCGGCTACCCACCAGGTTAATTGTGTTGCCGCTGTCCCGCAGGACAGCGATGGCTGTGACGTGTTCCACATTCTCCAGGGATATGTTGTTGACAGTGACGATGCGATCATTGACTCTGTAACAAGGAAGGAGGATGTGTTACAGTAACAAGCAGACTGACATTCATATGCTCATATGCATTGTCGACATATCCTGCTAAAATATTCTGTCCAGATACTTACTGCAGTCTGCCCTCAGCGGGGCCTGCCTTCAGGACATCAGAGATGGCGATCGAGGGGTCGCCATTAGCGAAGTGGGGACTGTCCCTGCCGCCACTGACGGCAATCCCGAAACCAAAACCTGGAACCTGCAACAAGGGCATAGATCGTAGACATGTGACACTGATGTCTAGAAGTCCAAGGAGCATCTGACCATAGATCATAGACATGTGACACGGATGTCTAGAAGTCCAAAGAGCATCTGACCACAGGTCTGCAGGCATCATGACAGACACATGATTCTGTGTTACAGAACAATGTGTTCTTGCCATAGAGCTACACTTGAAATACTCTTTATCTTTCCCTCATTTATAATACATAAGAAATTACATACGGTTGATACAACAGATATCTAGTGTTCATGATAGGATCCTGGCACATGAAAAGGACATAACTCTGTACAGTATATAAGGAACTGAGCCACAAGGCCCCATTTGAGGACTGGATACAATGTTGATGTTGACTGGACAGCACTCACCTTGGTGAGGCTAACTCGATGTGTCTCCCAGATCACATTGTCTCCACTCTGAAATACAAACATCTCACATTACGGTCTGAACAGTAACACATGGGACTATACAAGGACAAACATGCAGAACAAAAGATATAATCTTGTCCCCCAAAGTGGAACACATCAGTGGACACTCAGGTTACCTTGTGATGGGCAAATCCAAAGGCTCTTCCAGATGCCCATGTGCAGGTGCCCCTGAGTTGGGATCTGCGTACCCTGGTACAGCTGGTACACATATGTGTCCTCATCATATAGCAGTACAAGTACATACAAGTACAAAGTACACACACTTTCCTCGTCACAAGCTGCTGTGCACCTCTGTACCACAGGTACAATGGGCATACATAGGTACAGGTCTACCCTTGTCACCAGGCACAGTTCCGCTATGTTTGTGTCTATATTGCTATATAAGGTCAAGTATATCAGTGGCTGCCGACTGTCAACACTCTATCTCTCCACAACCCTGGCAGTGTAATTCCTGGCATAGCCCCCTGATAGCCCCCATCAGAACAAAGGCAAACTAACCACAGTTATCTTTATAATCTCAACTTGCTACAAACATCATAATCAGTGTGTTGATAGAAACTGTAACGCCTCCATCTTAGGCGATAACAGACTATATACAATACAGACTGTACAACCCTTGTCTTACATCAGACCATTACATCACAAGCATAAGCTGTAGAGTGTAGAGATAACAAAATTAATAAACCCAGAGTAGGAGTGCAGCAAGGAGATAGTTTATGTCCTGCTTTATATGTAGGAACTGCCGAAATAGTTTGAAGTGATATGTAAGGTCAACATTTACTTCATGCAGTATAAATTGCAGTGTGTTGTGATACGCAGCACAACACTTCCAGTACTGGGAGATAACTGATAATATAACAAATGTCATGCCCATCTCTTACATCACCTTACAGCAGGCAGATAAACTGAGGCACATTAAGATCAAGGACTTATCACTGTTGGTATCACAACCAGATATAAGATGATTGTTGAGTACCTGGTTACATGGCTGTCGGTAGATCATGCAGTTTCTATTCCCATGCTTCAGACTGAACTATATCTCACACATATGTATTATTGTACTGGTAAATAACAATCAGCCTATTGTTAAAACATGACGATATAATGATGCATGTTGTTGTATGTCATTGGCATATTTCTTCTATTATCACCTATTTAATATCATCCGTCATCCATCAGACATCGTCCATCATGACCAAGTGTGGACCAAATAATCTCCACATTAACTACAATCAAGTGATGTTTATATTATATATATGTATATTTATATTATATTATTAGAATATATTTGGTGAAGATGATGAAAACTTTCAGAGAAAATGGTCTGGCTGTTTTACACTTTAAAGAATGGGACTACCTCTCCTTGTACTCTATCCACCCCTCACATATGTACACTCACAGGTAAGTATTAATCTGTGATTTTGCATAAATGTATCAACTTCAAACCAAAATTACAACATGTAGCTAATACCAAGTACAATTTCACTCCCTGACTTTAATGCAAATCACATCTGGATATAACGAGCACTACTCTATGAGGGGGCAACATGCAGTGTAATACAAGTTGTATCCTGACAGCATGTTACACCATGCAGGTAGCCTGTCAAGCGAGCAGTCTAACATGCACCAGTATAAGTATGTGACAATGAGAGCTCCTGGTGAGCATGAAATGTTCCAACCCAATTATGTCCATCCTCATTGTGCTGCCAGATTGAGCCACTTTGAGGTGTGGGATCTTTACGGTAATACTTTCACCAGGCTTACCATCCTGAGGAGGACACGGCCACACACTGGGTTAAACTTTCACCATCATATCTATATAAAGAATATTTGACAAGGGGATTCCCCCATATGATCTGACATTGGGTCAAGTAATTCATGCCTCAGGGGTACTGATTATATAAATCACAGAGTTACATTTCATGGTTTTGTGGACCTAAACAATAACTGTTATTGAAACCTCTCACCTAATGTCAGCAATCCCAAATAAATGTTTCTCTTTGTACATCAATATTTGGTAGTAATAGAGAGATAAACCCACATCACAGAGACTGGAGACTGAGATTGGAAGATAACAGTATTGACTTGGCGTGACCACCATAAAAGCACTGATTACCCCCACACAAAGCCAGCACTTGGATGTGTATAGGGTCTTTGATGTAGGATTACCTGTAAGTACAGCAGGGATCAAACACTCACCCTGCAGCAATGTGGCCAGGCTGACCACTGTAATTACAGGTAATTGTGCTGTAAACAACACTGCAGGTTTTGTCCAGTCCAGCCAAGATGAGGCAAGATGAGCATGTTGGGCAATGGGAGGCCAGATCACACAGCCTGGGTTTGTTTTGATCAATTGATTTCCTGGTTGTGAATGGTGACCCTTGTTTCAGGCGAGGCGTGAAATGTCGCGCTGACCTCTACAGCGAATCCCTCTCAGGGGGCATTATGAATCAGAACTGCTACATCAGGAAATTATTTAAATTAGATGCCATTATCAACCTATAAATTACGCTAAAATCTTCAGACAATTCAAATACAATGGAACAGTTGGAATTAGAGGTATATCAAGGTAAATGACAATTAAAATTTCATTACATCAGTGCTTAGACAAGATGGACTCTGCCATTATCGATCTATAGATCTATCTTATATAACTATCAATAAAAAAGTGACTATTTCAGACATATTATTTGTTTTACAGTTCAAATACAATGGAACAATCAATATTAATATTAAGGCATATGATCATTAAAATTTTGCAGCTCTGTTTTAGATATTTCCCTTGTTAAAGCACATGTGCAGGAAATGTACATAGCATAATTAATCACTATTCCATGTTTCAGTCACTGCCCCCAGTTGCAGCATCCAGTGGCGCCATCTGGTAGTATTGGCAGGCACCCAGGTGGTGCTGTAGGTAGGTCAGCACCTACAGGTGGTGCATCTGCCTTGTGTGATGAGATGCACCATAAATAATCTGAGTCTTACTTCATCCATATTATTCATGGACCTATATCGTCCATAACTGTAATGTGAACCGTTCTAATAAGGATATTTTGAAAAACTGATAAAACTAGATATTATTCAGTCTTCTGCTTATATACCACTCATTCCTCGGAAGATTTTTGTTAAATTTCCAAAAAGCTAAGCCAAGAAGTGAATGTCAGAAGATGGTAGCAGGCATCGGCTCTGGCACCAGACCACAAACCTGACATTCAACATTTCACATCAGACAGAGAAAGTGACTTTAGATTCATTGCCTCTCCATGATACTGCAGTAGAACTTTAATTTGATTTCTAATTAAGTTAGTTGCCACGTCCCCCTTAACACCCTCAACCCTCCGCCAGATTATCCCACCATTTGTAGGTAGTGATCTTTCATGTTGTGATTTGTTAGTGGTGATCTTCATGTTGTGTCAACTTTACTGAGTGGAGATCAAGAGATCAGCTGTGATCACATCCCACCCTCACTAATCAGCTAATCATCACTCATTGCTTTGCCACTGGTGCAGAGTACTCAGGTGCCTGAGACACAATCAACATGTGCTTGACACAATCAACAGGTGCTTGACACAGTCAACACATGCTTCAAACAAGCACTGATCTACATTATATCTACTCAAGTACTTTACTCAGTCATCTTTAATATTCGCGTGTCTAACTTGTATCTGCTCAAGCTATAGACCAGCAACAGGTGTTTTGGACTATCAACATATAGCCATCAATCTATATTACACTTATTCAGATGCGTGTATCAACATTCAAACACCTGACATCACATCTACTAAAAGTTGTGTTAAATCCTTGACCCCTGTATTTACTGCCGCCACCCCGCCACCCCAACACCTGACATCACATCTACTAAAAGTTGTGTTGAATCCTTGACCCCTGTATTTACTGCCGCCACCCCAACACCTGACATCACATCTACTAAAAGTTGTGTTAAATCCTTGACCCCTGTATTTACTGCCGCCACCCTGCCATCCCAACACCTGACATCACATCTACTAAAAGTTGTGTTAAATCCTTGACCCCTGTATTTACTGCCGCCACCCTGCCATCCCAACACCTGACATCACATCTACAAAAAGTTGTGTTAAATCCTTGACCCCTGTATTTACTGCCGCCACCCTGCCACCCCAACACCTGACATCACATCTACTAAAAGTTGTGTTAAATCCTTGACCCCTGTATTTACTGCCGCCACCCCAACACCTGACATCACATCTACTAAAAGTTGTGTTAAATCCTTGACCCCTGTATTTACTGCCGCCACCCCAACACCTGACGTCACATCTACTAAAAGTTGTGTTAAATCCTTGACCCCTGTATTTACTGCCGCCACCCTGCCACCCCAACACCTGGGTACAGAGATAACACAATACCTGGCAGGTATCGAGGGTATGTGGCTGGTATATTTATTTCCTCTATTTGCTTGTTATCACCCTCTCATATGTCTGGAATGTGCTTCTCAAGAATACCACAGCCTTCATGGAACTACAGTCAATCTCAAATATATCCTGGTATATCTATATCTCTCACATATATCTCCCTCATTCCACCACATTCATGTTGCTGCCTTCAATAATGAGCATAATACTATAATGAGACACCAGAGAAAGGCTGCTAATTTCGAATTTTATTACAGTTCCACTGCTGGAGTTCTCCCACAATATTAGCATGTATTGTTTGCTTGGTGTTACAAGACAACAATACCTGCCTGGATATACAGCCATTGTTCTAACTACCTATTGTATACAGGGATTATCACCCTCTTTGTCTCACCAATCACAGGATTACTGGATTATCCCAACAATTTCACGGTGACCTACATTTCAACAAGGGTCAGGATGGGTCACAAAAGAATGTTATTTTTATTTCCTCGGGAAAGTGTTCTTGTTGTGTTAGTGCAGCACCTGAAATACTCGTTATGCTCTGGGTCACATTAAATGTTCATCAAACACATAAAAATCAATTTTACTGAGTTAGAACCTGTCAGGTGCCTGTTTAACAAATGCAATATTCAACATACAGTCATCCAGGCAGAACTGTAATACTGATCAGTGTAACCCATGAAACTAAACATGAATATTTAAGAAATATAAGTAACATAAGAACATCTTTCAGTGGTAAATCCATTAAGATGTCTTCTATCTTCAGCATGCCCATCAAGCACCAAATATGAACAACTATCCTGTGTTTAGGGACAAAAAGGATGAAGAAGTTCAAGATCCATCAAAACTGAAATACAAATATGACACACACAACACAAGACATCTGACAGGTGACTGTTCAGGCTGTGACCGATTAGAAGTATTTGTGTGCACCTGATCGGTAGTGATTGCGTGCTGGCTAATTATGAAGCTGGTGTGTTAGATGTGGGAAGTGTTTGATGTGGTGAATCACGATCAATCTGTCTGAGATGGCAACTGACACTGTTGTCATAGTTACTGCGGTCTACCTGCAAGGACGACTGATATGTACAATGGCAGGTAACACCTGTATATAGCCGGTTCAATTATAATTACTGTCACAGTTCGTGAAATAATTCATTTTTATAAACACGACATCGTATCAATATAATTACTGCATTACCCAAAGATTTTGGTCATACATATGTTTCCAATATTTTATAAATCTTTATGTTCAATATATTTATCACATTTTATGGTGGAATATATAAGAACCATTGATAAACAAAACTGTCAGCATCTACCTGTGATGTGCCGTAGTAAAACAGCTAGGAAATACGTTTGTCATAGTGACTACTGTCACAATTTTCAAAATCATTTATTCAAAAGACCATTTTTTTTACTAAAAAAAAAATACAACCTAAAACAATTTTTATGATTCATATACGTAATAATAATTTCAAATATCCCAAATGTACTCTATATTTTTTTAAATTGTGTGACTAATACTACTGCATGTATTATGAGATATTGTATCATGATAATGCATAAATATCAATATAAGCCAAAAGAAAAATAGGAAGCTGAAAATATCCAATAACAAAAATGATATCAAATTATCAAAAATTGGGTAAAATAAAAATTATCAAAAAGTAAAAAATATTGACATATATATAAATTGAAACCTAAATGTTTTCGAGAAATTAAATTGAATCATGATCACAATCTTACTAAATATACACATCTAAATATATTCTTTGTCAGCATTGTTGCATAAGAGCTTTATAAAGTCTGACATGCTCACCCCAAGGTTGTCGATATAGTCTATATTCCTCTTGATCCTCATACTGTCGAAATGAACACTTGACGTGTTATGTATATAGGTATTATCCAAGGCACATGGTTCACAGAGAGAGAGAGAGAGAGAGAGAGGAGAGAAGGTCTTGTGTCTCTCTCAGTCAATGACAGATATCTATCTATCTTGGTTCTTTTCCCTGACTGGGGTATAAATAGACAAAACACTCAGCCAATCACAGCTCAGAAAGAAAGAGGTACTGGCAGTGTTAGCCAATCAGATTAGTAGCTGTGGAATCTAAACTGACCTCTGACCTGAGTGGTTCATTTCCTGACCTGTGTTTTGTTTATAGTGGGGAAGTGTGAATGTTTTGAAGGGGAGGAGGATGGGGGAGGGAGTAGGGGGAGACTAGGGCTAGGTGAAGGGGAGAGTGTGGAGCAGAAGTACGTGAAGTTGTGATCTGACAACTTTAAGACTAATATAACTGTTTTATTTCAGTAAGAAAAATAACACAGCTGTATATTGTCAAAATATGCTATTATCCTAGTGCACTGTCTCCTGTTACTGCTAAAAATAGCACAGGAAATATGACTGTACATAGATACTGTGCTATTTTGATAATTGTAATGGTATTTACATACAAAAAATAATCTTTGTTTCATAAATATCAAAAACTGTCCTCCACAAGATCTAAAATGTTACTAAGCGACTTGAAAACACGTAATATTTTGTACATTGTACATAAAATTATATGAGACACATTCAGTCAGTGAGACTTACAAGAAGTCTCTAAAACAAACAGGTGCCGATTCACCAGCTGGATCTGATGCACCTGGATTAATATTGTATCATATTTTGAATGGACTTCTATTTTGTAACCCACTAGCTGAGTGTAATAAAGAAAGGGTGGAAAAAAAGAAAAATAAGTCTCTGAAGCAAAAATATTTTACAGAAAAAAAAGTTCAGAGTAAAAAAACAACATAACTAAACAGAGCCCAGTGGCTTTCACCAGGCACATCGTCCAGACTTGTGTCGACTTTCTTGAACATATTGGCTTCAGGGTCCGTATGATAGATCAACTAACAGTCTGTATGCACGGTTATAAATAAACATAAGTAATGTAGTCTGTGTTTGACAAATTGACCACTGGCCCTGGACAAGCAACATTCAGCACATTCTAGGGACATTTCAGTCTGGACAACCATTCAAATATAATGTAGATGGCAAGTCTGTAGCAGATCATTTTTAGTGAGAAAACAACAAATATATATATTTCTGACCTTGGTTCTTGAGTTCTGACAAGAAATTCCACTATTAAAACGACTGACTGCATGTTTTTTTAAATAATCAGTGACTGTGAATAATGAGGAAAATGTTCAAATTTTATAAAATCATCATACCATTGTTTAAACTTATCAATTAACTCTCTCTCTCTCTCTCTCTCTCTCTCTCTCTCTCTCTCTCTCTTTACTAATCTACACATGTTCTCACCCTGGTATATATGTATATATGTATATATGTATATATGTATATATGTATATATGTATATATGTATATATGTATATATGAACTGATCCTGCTGCAATACAAGATGAACAATGATTAAGATTAACAATGATGGCTATTTATAAAGCACCTGTTTCAAGTCAGTTGTACAAGCTCAAGGTGCTAACACGTTTTTGAATTATCATCAGTTGTTGGTGAGGTGTAGTGAAGGTGTAGTATTCAAGACAACAGAAGTGTGTAGATGACCTTAACTTGTCTCCAGTTAACGGTCAGCTATATTTGACCTACTCCAGGGTGATGGGCCTCATGAAGGAGGCAGGACAGACTTTGATAAGCCCATTCTTACTACCAAGTTTCATTCATGCTGTGCACCAAGGCAACAATGTAACCTGCTCGAGTGCAGTATTGACACAGTGTCATTCTCACACACAAGTCAGCGTCATATCTCCAATATCACATACCTCCATATATGGCAAGGACACGCCCGGGTAAGTCACTAAGTCAGTGGATCTATCTGACACCATCTATCCAGACGTTTATTAAGTCTCAATTTGTCATAATGTAAATAATAAATATTCGTTTCCAGACACAGCAGTTTATATTTAAAATTTAAAACAGTCTTCTCTCATATCACCATTTATGTGAAGTTTTGACTTCCTACGTCCACAGCTGCTTGTGCTGATTTTGAGACCGCCAAAAACACTGGATTTGGTCAAGGCACTGTTCACACACCATGTATTGAGCTCAGGATGTTCCACCTTACACAAAGTTTCATACAACGAATAGGATAGATACCGAGATATCTGCATGTATCATAAGGCAGTACAAGCTGTTGTTGCAGACCACCACCGACATCATTACATGGTGACAGAACACATGGTATTTGGAAAGACAGTCAAGACAAGAAGTACAGGAAGTTAACTACAAGACTGGAGGTGGTCTAATCTGCAGCAGCACACAGTATTGTCAAACAGTGTCATCAAACAGTGCCGTAGTAAGTGTCGTCAGAGTTGTCATCTCACAGTGTCATCCAACAGTGCCGTAGTAAGTGTCGTCATCAGAGTTATCACACAGTGTCATTGAATAGTGTTATCATACTGTTTCATCATCAGTGTCATCAGTTTCATCATACAGTCATCAAACAGTGTCGTCATGCTGTGTCATCAAACAGCCTAAACACAGTGTCATTATACAGTGTCATTAAACAGTGATCAGTATCATCAGTTTCATCATAATGTCAGCAAACAGTGTCGTCATACTGTGTCATCATCACACAGCCTTCAAACAGTGTCATTATACAGTGTCTTGGGGTTCATGCATCCTGTAATTGTACACAGTTTAGTGTTTCATACGGCAATAATCGTTAAACACTGAACGTGACGTGAACATCACAAGAATGTATATATCTGTCACAGGCCATTATGCCATTCTGTGATTGCAGGAACAGCTCCAGTCACAGAACTTGCCATTCACATCACTCCATTCACCTTGAGTATTTTCAAGCATTTTTAAGTATTTCCATCAAAATATTCTTGCCAACAATGGATGCTCAAACTTCAAGCTTTTCATATTTAGTAAGATACTGAAAAGTGATTTTATGCGAGGATTTGAGAAACAGATGTTCATCTCAGGATTTAGATTAAATTACAGAAATTAGTCAAAAGATAATATCTACTTATTGGTAATTTTACCATGGAATGTGTCTGAGAGTGTTACATGTCTATATGCACGAACGAGGGTGTCACGGTAACAAGCAACACATTAGCTTTGCCTCTACAACTACATGGTATTTTAATTTTCTTCACAACAAAACATGACATCCCATAATCTGATCAACTCAACATATAAACATCCTGAAGAATAAGAATATATATATCCTGCTTTCAAAGAGCTGGCATACATGTAGATGAAACAGCACCAGAAAAACTGGGAGCAGAAATACAAACAAAAGTATTTATACAAATAATATGAACTATAAACACACTGATTCTGCAGCTAATACATGTACATTATGTAACTGTACATTTTACATTTCACCTTCCAACTAAAACCAGGTACAGAGGGAGTACATTTCCCTAAATATTAACACAGAGATTTGGTGAGAATCAACATGGTTAAAGCCGCCTGGTTCGCTGTGATGTGATTACTGTCATCTGACAACAAGCAAGATGAACCAGAATGAAGTTTATCCCACATTCAAAGTAGAATACAGATTAACTGTTTAGTTAATTGATTGTATGGATGGCAGATGGTAGAGTTAGGAAGCCCTGGTGGGTGAATGCTGGATGACATCACTGTCACAACACTGGCTGTTCCTCTACACAGTAAGTACACGGGACTGGCCAAGGTGAGAAACTCGGGAGCGTATCTGAAGCCTGGACGGATGATCACTTCCACTGGCCATATGTCATACATAGTCACTGTGACAACATTGGGGAGGGCTCTAACGAGGCAGTGGACACAGCAATATGGGGACAACTAGGGCTGAACGAAGCATCAATGAAGCATGAAAGCTGCTATTGGGGTGGCAATGTATGCCAGCTGCCAGCAGTTGCTGTCTTCTCACTGCTCAGATCACTGATTGAATTAATTTTAAACTGATTTGAAGTTACAGTGTCATCTATATTAGGTCGTATGACTTTGTTCAAACATTAATTAACGTGTACGTTCAGATGATAAAACTCACACATAAGAGTCTTAAGTCTTTGACACAAAAACAATGAAAGGAAAGGAACCACATGGAATTAAGTATGCACTTGACTAGTGAGAGAGCTGGTACATTGCAGTCAATGACACTGTACGTGGGTGCACACTCTCTCTCGCACAAAATCCAGTATGAAGCATCTCTGGTGCTGGCATTTTTTCTGTGTATTGCAAGACATTATTCTACATTTTGACCGAACATACATACCAGGTTGTCAGAAACAACACAGTCATCGTACAATTGACTGGATAATACTGTTGGATTTGATGCTAGAGAAATATTTCTTGGATTCTTTGAATTCTTTGGGTTTTTTACATGAATCTAACCCCAAACTTTGGCCGTGTGAGAAAGTGTGACACTGTATATATGTAAATACTACTTTCACCTGATTGTCACAGGATTGTACAACACAAATTGCATAACTACAAACACACCTCTGGTGTTCAACCACAGCCTGTCTCACTGTCCCCTAACCACATTATTGTCCCTTGCTATCATTCTATTTCTAAATATTTAATGAAAGCAAGACTGGATTTCCACAGGCTGACATCTCACTGGCTTCTTTCAATTTAAATGGTTTTATTTGTTATTACCAAATCTGTATGTTGAGAGACAAAATGTTACTCTAGCTCAACCAGTAATAGAAGCAAGCAAGATCAAATGTGACCTGCCATCCTACAGACTGTGATAAGCTGTAAACAATGCAATGGAAGAGCATCACAAGGAAGAGCTTCACAAAGAGCATCGCAAAGGAAGAGCATCACAAGGAAGAACAACACAAACAAGAGCAATACATTAGGAAGAGCATCACAAGGAAGTGCAACACAAACAAGAGCAACACAAGGAAGAGCATCACAAGGAAGAGCATCGCAAAGGAAAAGCATCACAAGGAAGACCAACACAAGGAAGAGCATCACAAGGAAGAGCACCCTTATATGGTAAAATATGTTTTCCTTATAAGGTAAAATCATACAGGTTGGTATTTCGGTATGGATATATTTTTAAATGTTCATGACAAACGTGTGTTGCTGGGACAGAGCTGCTTATAAACAGAGCTGCTTATAAACAGAGCTGCTTGTAAACAGATCTGTTGTAATAACACTCTGAGTTGTTTCATGTTAGCAATAGAGACAACATGGACACAGATTATCAAACTGTTCTTAACAAATATGTGTTGCTGGAAGCGAGGTGCTTGTACATAGACCTGTAGCAATAACACTCTGATTTGTTTCATGTTAGCAATAAAGACAACATGGACACAGATTATAAAACTGTTCTTAACAAACATGCTGGAAGAGAGTGGATCGTTAGCGAATCTAAGCTTGGGTTTATTGAACCATCTATCTGCATACAAAACATGAACATCCTTAATCCTACTGATACTTAATACTTGTTGTAGAAACACATTATCAAATCTGTAGGCTTCACAACAGGGTTGTCTCAAGAAAAATGGTCGTTAGATATACACAAGCTTTAATTCTTGTAACATCACTGTTTGAACAGCATGTAATTAATCTCATTGACAAAAATGGTCATTAGATACATCCATAGTATTGCCCATTGTTAATCCTGTGTTTGATGGCTTCAATGTTTGTACAAAGGAGGCTAGAACCATCACAAAGCTTCTGATTTGACCTGGCCACTGTGTTGCTACATGGAGGCCATCATGGTAGTCAGATGTGCAGATCTGTTTCTAGACAAACATGTATCTCTGAGTATACGTTTGATTCTATGAACTTGTTTGTGATGACTACTGATACAGGTTCAGAACTTACAACAGACGGACTAGACCACATGTAACACTTTGTTAAAGGAAGAAACCTGGACCAAGATAACAGTCTCAGTGCTGTGTCCACAGGTTGCGAGAAGACAACTGGGTACAGCAACTTCATCAGGATGAGTGAGTGAGTTTAGTTTCATGCTGCACTATTCCAGCTATATGGCAGCGGTCTCTAAATAATCAAGTCTGGACCAGACAATCCAGTGATCAGCAACATGAGCATCGATCTGCATTATTGGGAACCAATGACATGTGTCAACCAAGTCAGCGAGCCTGACCCCCCGATCCTGTTAGTCACCTTTTATGGCAAGCATGGGTTGCTGAAGGCCTATTCTACCCCAGGGCCTTCATGGGTCTTCATCGGGATAAAACAAGGGAATGAGGTTGGTTTATCCAGGCTGAACATAGGGCTTAAAATTTCTTTCAGTGTACCCATCCTGGATCCTTATAATTTCTAAAGAAACCTATCTTTATAGAAAGCCATCACTTTATTAACATAAAGATGACAAGAATTTTTATGGATGATCAACTTCTTTATTGCAGGGTAGCGACGTTTCGGTATAGATTCTTATACCGTTTTCAAGCGTGTGGGGAATGGCAGGGGGAGTACAATATATATACAGCAGAGATGAGCATGTGATGACAATACAACAATAACAGGATTAACAATACATTGGTAAGCTGATTAAGGACTGAAGCCAGCGGGTGAGTTGACAGAAGCCAGAGTGAGATGAGTGGATTAATTAATTCAACTCACCCGCTGGCTTCAGTCCTTAATCAGCTTACCAATGTATTGTTACCTCAAATAGTTATTGTTAATCCTGTTATTGTTGTATTGTCATCACATGCTCATCTCTGCTGTATATATATTGTACTCCCCCTGCCATTCCCCACACGCTTGAAAACGGTATAAGAATCTATACCGAAACGTCGCTACCCTGCAATAAAGAAGTTGATCATCCATAAAAATTCTTGTCATCTTTATCTCAGCAACTTCTAGAATGCCTCTCAAACAGTTTATTAACATGTTGTCATTAAACCTTTTTTCATCTGTAAACTAACAACACAATGGTTTCATCAACATTTAGAATGCATTAGCTCTCAGCCAATCAAATTTGTCGCTGCAAATCCACATGCCAGTTTGGTACCGGTTAGAAATGATTAGCCAATGAAAGAAGACCTTCAACGTTTAGTCACACTGTCATCAATCATGGCCAAGATGACCCCAACTAGTTTCAACTGTTTCATTTATTCATTTCAATTTTTTTTGCAGGTGTATTGTTATGTATGTGTGTGTTTTGTGGGGGGGGGGAAGAATGTGGGAGAGCATGCTTGTTCAGTATTTCAAAGATGATAATTAAACATGTTAAAAGTAACGAAGCACTAAATCTAGCCCTGGAAAGTCACAAACTGTGTTCACTATCACTACTGTGTTAACTATCACTACTGTGTTAACTATCACTACTGTGTTAACTATCACTACTGTGTTAACTATCACTACTGTGTTAACTATCACTACTGTGTATGGGCTGAGTATGACATCTAGGACACATCAGGTGAAAGTACAAGACTGGAGGTTGATCTGTTTTGTCTCACAGGAACCTGTATCTTCCTGTTCTCCACACACTGGTGAAAGACTTGCTTGTTTATGTTTATGTTGCTGTGGTCAAACCCTTTCACCCCCAGCACTGTGAGGAGTTTACAGCCAGTTGCGCCTCTGTGATGACACAACTGCAAGGAGCAAGACACTACAGGATATCCTCACATGTGGAATAAGACCATGATACAGTGTCGCCCACACGCAGGGTATAACTCTCATATAACCCTTCCATGGAGGAAGTCACCAGGGGATCTGATTCAAATTACATCCCATTTTCTGGCTGACTGGCAAAATAAACAAGGAGAGGAACATAAACTAATGATTAGAAGGCAGGGGGGTGGGGTGTGCTGGCATGATGAGGAGGGAAAGAGATGAGGGGAGGGGTGGACGGATGTGCTGGGTTGCCCCAGGGAAGGGTAAAACAATTGTGTTTCAATGTGTGGATTTTCATGGTGATCAGATAGGTATTTTAGATTTCTGCCCAGTAGGGATAAAACAATTGGTTCTCAGATAGCTATTTTTTTCATGATACAAGCAAGTTTTTCCTGTGTCTGGTTCTACCAAGTGGTGTTCAAGGAATGAACGTATGTTCTCATCATAATCCTGATGGTCTCAGTTACAGAACCAGGAAGTTCTTGGCTCCATATATCACAGAGACCAAGGAACTTATTTCATTTGGAAACCTGATAAGTGTTGATGTTACTCCCATGACCATACAGATCAACCTCGTTGACCACTTCCTGATGTGGGTCACTGGTTGCTGCTATGCCTGGATGGTCAGTGACTGAGCTCATTGGCGTGAACATGTCTTTGAGGGAGGCCCATCTCAGTCTGTACTCCACAATGTGGGGTTACATGCCAGCCCTGATTGCCAGTGTATAAACATCATTAATTACCACCAGAGTAGAGGATTAACACAAATACCACACCAGACCTGTATCCAGCTGTACGCTCAACTGTATGTTAATCTAGAGAGTGGAAATTTCAAGGGTGGGAAAGCGAGGGGAAAGTGTGGGGATGGAGAAGTAAGGGGTGGGGAAGTGAGAGATAGAGCGAGGGAAGGGGAAGAGAAGGGTTGGAAATAGAGGTGGGGAAGCGAGGGTGGGGGAGTGGGGGTGTGAAATGATGAAAGGGTGTGACTGGGGAAGCGAGGAGTTGGGGAGTATGGGGTGAAGAAGAGAGGGGTGTCGCGGGATAGAGAAGTGAGGGATGGGGTGGGGAAGTAAGGGGTGGGTAGTGTGGGAGCGAGGGGTAGGTAAGGAATGGGTAAGGAAGTGAGGGGTGGGGAAGTGATTGGTGGGAGGAGAGTGGGAGTGGGTGGTGTATAACTTCAGCTTCAATACAAGTGCCAGGCTTCATCTGGGGAGGGAAGGGAAGCCTCCCAGCAGCAGATTACAGGAATAACCATCACATTCTACAAACTTCTGACAATAAAAGTGTTCGGTTGAACCAGCTGCTGTGTCTCAGTTCAAGACGCTGATATTTAACACAGGCATGCACGCAAACCTTCTGTCATATCAACAGAACTGAAACTTTCTGTATATAACATCCTTATATAACAACTCTCTCAACAAACACTACATTAATCTCCACTGTAGACAAACACCCTGATCCATCAACAACCTGGTCAAACCGACCACCCTGGAACCTGACCAACACCTCCATCCTGACAACATCAAAGTCTGTTTTTCCATGGTCTTTACCATCTGTGAAGAGGGCTGTATCATTGCCTAGCAACTGTTATCAGGAATGACTTATTTATGTAAATATTTAAATGAAGTGTGTTTGCTTGCTCACACTGTAGCAAAAACAAGTACCTGCTCTGTATGTTTAGAATAAGCAGAAATACACCAGATTCTATTCCTTGAAACACATTAACTGACAACACTGACTACTTCATCCCCTCTTCACTATATGACGTATGCTTTTCAATGTACTTTTATCATCATGGATGTGACATACATTTGGTGTTATATAGTAACTTAATGAAGACTCTGAAACTAACAAAAAGTTAATCCCGCTATTCATCCTTTATCCGGTTTTCAAACAAGAAATTATTAGGAAACTATTCATAAAGTTCAATAATTAAATACCATATTTTATTCAAAGAGCAAATGTGTGGTGCCAATATATTTCATTACCTTACTGGCAATTGACTTGTAAATATCTTCCACAAATATGTACACATTATACGGACAGAGACTCTCTCCTCCCTCTGAGACAGAGACTCTCTCCTCCCTCTGAAACAGAGACACTCTCCTCCCTCAGAGACAGAAACTCTCCCCTGAGACAGAGACCCTCCCTCTGAGACAGAAACTCTCCTCTGAGACAGAGACTCTCCCTGAGAGCCTGAAGCAGCAGCAGCACCCTAAATCTGCCATCCATCTCAGACTAGAAGACATCATACCTTTCACAAAGTGGTCAACAGTAGCTTGTTCAGAATTAAACCTTCTCAGTAATGATCAGATTCTAATCCTTCCAGCATTCGAGTCTGGCAACTAATCACCATTAAGTCATTGACTTGCAATAGGGTAAAACAGCTGTAATTGTTTGTCTATCACAGATTATTGAGTGCCAAACTGTCAAGCTAAATAATTAGACTGGGACATGGTTCAGGCAGATATTCAGTCCTGATTATCGAACAATTAATTAGTGGTGGGTCCGCCAGACCACCAGCCATTACACAGCTCCACGGTCATCAGAGACAATCGAATTGTGTTGTTCTTTCATTAGTGTATTTTGATGACTTACTTATACTTGATCTTTAAGTCAATAACCAGCCATAAGCTACTTATTATTACTGTGGCTGAGTGTGGTGTTGATGACAGGGCAGACACAAGCTGTATGTCAATATTACCTTGTCCACTTTGTCCTGAGTCAACCCAGCATGCAGATAATCTATTGTCTTGCAGCTAATCCCCTCAGATAATCCACCCCAGTCAGCAGTAAGTGCTTCATCTGTCATCCCTCTAATTACAATCAGGGATTATTCAAGTGCGATGTAGATTATAATATGTGACATTTGTCTGTGTGATTGGTGACAGCGGTGTTGAAGGAACAGCTAACTGGGACAAATGGTGTTGAAAATTACACACTTGGAGTTGAATTACATGTCAACGTTTATCAATTGTCGGTCTTTGTTTGTATAACATTCTCCTTATTGTCATTGTGATCCCTCCATACAACTTCTAAATGACTCTCAAAGAAGCCATTCAACTTTGTATATGTCTGTATACTAGTATATACTAATAACTAGACTCTGATATGAACATATGTTACAGATAAATAAACTCATAATTATAAAAACAAATTGTAATGAAAAGAGCCCTGAACATTTCTGCATTTCCTGAAACTATGGAAATCTAGACTTGCAACCAAATCTAGACTTGCAACCAAATCTAGACTTGCAACCAAATCTAGACTTGCAACCAAATCTTGACTTGCAACCAAATCTAGACTTGCAACCAAATCTAGACTTGCAACCAAATCTTGACTTGCAACCAAATCTAGACTTGCAACCAAATCTTGACTTGCAACCAAATCTAGACTTGCAACCAAATGTAGCCTTGCATGGGCTGTTTTGGGAACGTTTGCATCAAGGTTTGTATGACAGACTAGGATTGTTGTTTAACAATATCTTAACAACATTCCAGCTATATGGCAGCACTCTGTAAACAGACAATCCAGTGATGAACATCGATCTGCACCACTGGGAACCGATGACAAGCCTAACATGGAACCTGATTAGTTGCCTCTGACAAGAAGAATGGATTACTGAAGAACAATTCTATCATTTAAGTGTCACACAATATTCTTATTGTGTATGTTTGGTTGAGTGAAGAATGTCAACAAATAACACAGGTGAGCATGATGCTTCAGAAGTCCGGACTATGCAGTAGTGTAATCACACAGTATGACAATGCTCCTAGTTCCAGTGACAGACGTAACCATGCATGCTCTCCTATCCTCTAACTCTTCTGTCCTCTCTGTCGTCTGGCCTGTATCTCACTGCCTCTGCTGGGTTTTATCCACAACTCACACTTACTGCCTTTGGCAGATTTATATGTAAAAATGTTTTGGGTTTGGGTTGAAAACTGGGATTCTCTGTCTTATTTGATTAAATTCTGTAGAGTGAAACCATGCATGGTCGACTGCAGGTTCATTGTCTGTGTTTATACTTAAATAACATGACTACAGAAATGTTTTAGTTCTAATCTGGGAATGTTACTGATATAGACAGTGGCTGGAATATCGAAAGTCTTTCCTCAGTGACAGCATTCCAGCTCAAACTCCAGATATAAACACTGACAAGTTACACATGAAACTAAGTTAAAGTCAACCGTAGGTCCCTATGGATTCAAATTTGTTTCTTCCAAATGTAATTAAACTCTAGCATCCTCTTCATAAAGACTCGTTGCTTGGTAACAGAATCAAAAAGATTCAATCAAAAGATCAGGCATGCTCTGTATTCTACACTCGCTGCAGCTGAATTAGGTATGTTTGTTTCTGGGTCTGTCTGACACAGTGGGACAGAACTTGATGAAAGTTTTCCACAGCTTTTCATTCAGTCAAGTAATCAACAATGAAATTGTAAAATCAGTTTACGATTTCATCGACAGAAGTAAAGAAAAGGGAAAGTTATAAATATTAAAAACAACATTGCCCAAAACCAGAGTCAAGTGGAATTCTCCGCTTGACTAAGCAAATATCCACATTAAACTCTACCATGGTGCAGTAGAGGCAAACTTACTGAAATGTTTGGATATATGTATTTTGATGATGAAATAGAAATTGCTGCCAACTGATAAACATTATTTGCAAAAAAAACCAAATTGCTGATTGTTGTCAAATGAAACTGATATTTGTATACAAGTGTATTTTGAAAGTTTACTGGACCTGTGTAAAACAAAACTTCACCCCTTGCATGCATTAAATAATAATCACAATTACAATAACAATGCCAATGTCGATGCACAAATGCAAAATGTTTTCATGGAGTAATATATATATATATATATATATACAGCTTTTTTACCAATTTGATCTTCATTTAAGAAATACAAACATGTTTAAATTGCCCGTAGTCCATGGTGAGCTAGTTTATAAAACACGTGTTGTAAGGAACACACGGCCCTGGCAGTGGTGGGGTTAAATGTATCATATTCCACACCATCTGTTCCAGTTAGCTGTTCCTTCAACACCACTGTCACCAATCACACAGACAAATGTCACATATTATAATCTACATCGCACTTGAATAATCCCTGATTGTAATTAGAGGGATGACAGATGAAGCACTGCTGACTGGGGTGGATTATCTGAGGGGATTAGCTGCAAGACAATAGATTATCTGCATGCTGGGTTGACTCAGGACAAAGTGGACAAGGTAATATTGACATACAGCTTGTATCTGCCCTGTCATCAACACCACACTCAGCCACAGTAATAATAAGTAGCTTATGGCTGGTTATTGACTTACAGATCAAGTATAAGTAAGTAATCAAAATACACTAATGAAAGAACAACACAATTCGATTGTCTCTGATGACCGTGGAGCTGTGTGATGACTGATGGTCAGTCTCCAGCTAGGACACTAACTGACCACATTATACACCATTCAAGGCATTATCACAATGTATCATTTTTACAGTTGTATTTCACATTTTTAACTTTTTTTAATTTGGCATATCATTTAAATTTTCCTTAATACTAGGTTTTAACAATTCTTGGGTAGAAACACCACGCTTTCAAAATTTCTATTGTTTGTTCCTTCTCTTTTCTTAATAAGTATAGTACCCTGTCGCAGAAGTACCTTAGTTGTGCGTACAGCATTAAATAAAGCAAATAACTAACTATCAACTGTACTGAGAGTATTCAACACTCCTAAGATGTGATGCAGTTTTTCTGTAGCTCTCAGGTTATGGTCATGGAATGATGCATATTGTTGGTCTGTCTGTCAAACTGATAAACAAAAGGCTAAGCATGATTTCCCTGGCGGTGTTTCATGTTGTAGCCCCACTAGGCTCTAGTCCAGTCATACATCATCAGTTGTGGCCCCCCACTTGGCTCTAGTCCAGTCATACATCATCGGTTGTGGCCCCACTAGGCTCTAGTCCAGTCATACATCATCAGTTGTGGCCCCACTAGGCTCTAGCCCCACTAGGCTCTAGTCCAGTCATACATCATTGGTTGTGGCCCCACTAGGCTCTAGTCCAGTCATACATCATCAGTTGTGGCCCCCCACTAGGCTCTAGTAAAGTCATACATCATCGGTTGTGGCCCCACTAGGCTCTAGTCCAGTCATACATCATCGGTTGTGGCCCCACTAGGCTCTAGTCCAGTCATACATCATTGGTTGTGGCCCCACTAGGCTCTAGTCCAGTCATACATCATCGGTTGTGGCCCCCCACTAGGCTCTAGTCCAGTCATACATCATCGGTTGTGGCCCCACTAGGCTCTAGCCCCACTAGGCTCTAGTCCAGTCATACATCATCGGTTGTGGCCCCACTAGGCTCTAGCCCCACTAGGCTCTAGTCCAGTCATACATCATTGGTTGTGGCCCCACTAGGCTCTAGTCCAGTCATACATCATTGGTTGTGGCCCCACTAGGCTCTAGTCCAGTCATACATCATCGGTTGTGGCCCCACTAGGCTCTAGTCCAGTCATACATCATCGGTTGTGGCCCCACTAGGCTCTAGTCTGGTCATACATCATTGGTTGTGGCCCCACTAGGCTCTAGTCCAGTCATACATCATCGGTTGTGGCCCCACTAGGCTCTAGTCCAGTCATACATCATCGGTTGTGGCCCCACTAGGCTCTAGTCCAGTCATACATCATCGGTTGTGGCCCCACTAGGCTCTAGCCCCACTAGGCTCTAGTCCAGTCATACATCATTGGTTGTGGCCCCACTAGGCTCTAGTCCAGTCATACATCATTGGTTGTGGCCCCACTAGGCTCTAGTCCAGTCATACATCATCGGTTGTGGCCCCACTAGGCTCTAGTCCAGTCATACATCATCGGTTGTGGCCCCACTAGGCTCTAGTCCAGTCGTACATCATCGGTTGTGGCCCCACTAGGCTCTAGTCCAGTCATACATCATTGGTTGTGGCCCCACTAGGCTCTAGTCTGGTCATACATCATTGGTTGTGGCCCCACTAGGCTCTAGTCCAGTCATACATCATTGGTTGTGGCCCCACTAGGCTCTAGTCCAGTCATACATCATCGGTTGTGGCCCCACTAGGCTCTAGTCCAGTCATACATCATCGGTTGTGGCCCCACTAGGCTCTAGTTCAGTCATACATCATCGGTTGTGGGTCTTGACATTCTTTCCATTCTCTATCATTTCCAGTTAGTTTAGCCAAGTAAGCCAGTGCTTTGTCAACCATCTTCACATCAGTAAATCGTTGAATGCAAATATGGCATCTCCAAGACCAAAGGCTTCAGAAAGTTAAAACTGTGAAACATTTTCTGTCCATAGTCAAACCTTCATTTTCAAATTCTGTAATGTTAATCTTGAGTATGGCATCAGACGTCCTCAGCACGAATCTCTCATATAAACCAACAACAGTAGGGCAGGAGGAGTTGTCTCCCTTGGACCATAGCACGGTCTTCAGGCTGACCCTGACAGAGTCATTGAATCATGCAAGAAGACTGTGTCTGTCTCACTAACATTTCATACTCACTCATTGTATTGAATACTGAAGGGAGAGGACCCCAGACGGCGGAGCAGTGGTGTAGTGGTTTATCATGCTTGCCCAACATATCTGAATATGACTCCATTATGGTTGGACTAAACAAGGACGGACAATTGCAATGTCTCATGTTGATGACAGGTGGAATATACTCATCAGTCAGAGAGTTGATTATCTCCAGTCTTACATGGAAACAAAGATTTCTGACAGTCATTCTAGTAATCCCGAAATAACAAATTGAATTCATGAGTGAGTGAGCATGATGTTATGGTGCTTGTAGCAAAACACAAGACATGGGCTTCACACATTGTACCAATGTGGGGAATCAAATCCTGGTCTTCATTGTGATGATGAAATGCTTCAACTGCTAGTCTACCACACCAACTCCGCCCCAACCCAACACATCCACCCAGTTCATGTAGGGATAACTATGCTCTAACATACAATCATGGAGTATTTCAAAACCCAAAGATATGTTGCTGTTAACTCAATACAACTCTAAAGCAAGATATAAACATGTGCACAAGGATCGTGTGTGATAACCGTCCATATACATGATACCATGCAATGGTACTACATGCTGATTGGTCAGTTAAGGTGATGCGATGTCACAGTGCTTCATTGTTGAGACAAAGGACATCCATCTGTTGCCATTAGCCTGACTACAAAGTATCTAGAATACCTCACTGTTGGTTGGTAGATCTCTACATTTACACCAGACAATCATGCAAACATCATGGCACTCAGTATATGACACGTAACCTACAGATGTGAGAGTACACTGGAACACATCTAGCTGCTTCGTAAACTCAGATCTTCACAGAGTATTCAGTAATTAGGACAGATCCTGATCTAGGTGACTGACAGACCACATGAGTTCTGCCACATAAACATTAATGTCATGACATGGATGTTATCTGGTGCCAATTAGCTGTGGCAGCGGAGGAGGTGGTAATGAACAATTAGCGTGGTATGTTATCTGTGAGATGGGCTGAGGAGAGTCAGCTGGACCAGGGCAGAGAATGCTGCTTTCATGCATGGACTCACATAGTCTACAAACTCTTGCTGGATGGAGTAATATAACAGTACACCAATATCTTGTTGGACAAGATGATATCCTAATCTACCAAACTCTTGTTGAAAGGAGTGATATCCCAGTCAGCCAGTGTCTTACTGGAATCAAACTCTTGCTGGACGGAATGATATCCCACACTGCCAATCTCTTGTTGACTGGAATAACATCTAAGGACGCCAATCTCTATTTGGTTGGGATGAAGTCCAAGTCTGCCAAACTCTTGCTGGACGGAATGATATCCAAGTCCAATAAACTCTTGGACGAAATGATATCCCCGTCCACCATTCTCTTGTTGTCCACAGTCTTTTATTGGATAGAATAATATCCCAGTCTACTAAACACTTATCGGACAGAATGATATCCCAGTCCACTAAACTCATGTTGAAAAGAGTGATATCCCACTTCGTCAATCTCTGGTTGGAAGGAATATGATGTGGCAAGAAAGGATATCATTCATAATTAATAAATCCCTTGTATGCTCTGTGGAGATAACATGGAGGAAAGTTTACAAACGATACTGTTTCCACTATATGTATTTACACCATCAGCATTTTGAGAGCAGGATATACAAGTTGTGCTGAGACAAAGGGATAAAGTCTGTCACAGAAAACATGAAGATGATCTAATTCAACAGACCAGTGCCACCCAAGTGTATCATATGTCATACATCCAACTCATGTTAACACACATCGTCAGTATATACAGCATACAGTAGCAGCAGCAGCAGCAGCAGCAGCACCACCACCACCACCACCACCACCGAGTTCATACCTATTATGATTATTAATATTACAATGAGACACTGACCAGCTTGTTGAGTTCCTAGCTGATATTATGATTATTAATATTGCAATGAGACACTGACCAGCTTGTTGAGTTCCTAGCTGATATTATGATATTTAATATTACAATGAGACACTGACCAGCTTGTTGAGTTCCTAGCTGATATTATGATTATTAATATTACTATGAGACACTGACCAGCTTGTTGAGTTCCTAGCTGATATTATGATATTTAATATTACAATGAGACACTGACCAGCTTGTTGAGTTCCTAGCTGATATTATGATTATTAATATTACTATGAGACACTGACCAGCTTGTTGAGTTCCTAGCTGATATTATGATATTTAATATTACAATGAGACACTGACCAGCTTGTTGAGTTCCTAGCTGATATTATGATATTTAATATTACAATGAGACACTGACCAGCTTGTTGAGTTCCTAGCTGATATTATGATATTTAATATTACAATGAGACACTGACCAGCTTGTTGAGTTCCTAGCTGATATTATGATATTTAATATTACAATGAGACACTGACCAGCTTGTTGAGTTCCTAGCTGATATTATGATTATTAATATTACTATGAGACACTGACCAGCTTGTTGAGTTCCTAGCTGATATTATGATATTTAATATTACAATGAGACACTGACCAGCTTGTTGAGTTCCTAGCTGATATTATGATATTTAATATTACAATGAGACACTGACCAGCTTGTTGAGTTCCTAGCTGATATTATGATATTTAATATTACTATGAGACACTGACCAGCTTGTTGAGTTCCTAGCTGATATTATGATATTTAATATTACAATGAGACACTGACCAGCTTGTTGAGTTCCTAGCTGATATTATGATATTTAATATTACAATGAGACACTGACCAGCTTGTTGAGTTCCTAGCTGATATTATGATTATTAATATTACTATGAGACACTGACCAGCTTGTTGAGTTCCTAGCTGATATTATGATATTTAATATTACAATGAGACACTGACCAGCTTGTTGAGTTCCTAGCTGATATTATGATTATTAATATTACTATGAGACACTGACCAGCTTGTTGAGTTCCTAGCTGATATTATGATATTTAATATTACAATGAGACACTGACCAGCTTGTTGAGTTCCTAGCTGATATTATGATTATTAATATTACAATGAGACACTGACCAGCTTGTTGAGTTCCTAGCTGATATTATGATCATTAATATTACAATGAGACACTGACCAGTTTGTTGAGTTCCTAGCTGATATTATGATTATTAATATTACTAAGAGACACTGACCAGCTTGTTGAGTTCCTAGCTGATATTATGATTATTAATATTACTATGAGACACCGACCAGCTTGTTGAGTTCCTAGCTGATATTATGATTATTAATATTACTATGAGACACCGACCAGCTTGTTGAGTTCCTAGCTGATATTATGATTATTAATATTACTATGAGACACCGACCGGCTTGTTGAGTTCCTAGCTGATATTATGATTATTAATATTACTATGAGACACTGACCGGCTTGTTGAGTTCCTAGCTGATATTATGATTATTAATATTACTATGAGACACTGACCGGCTTGTTGAGTTCCTAGCTGATATTATGATTATTAATATTACTATGAGACACTGACCGGCTTGTTGAGTTCCTTGCAACAGTTACATAGTTTCAGCAGCTGCATCCTCATCCTCTATCGTCGTCGCTGTCGTCGCTGTGTTTACCTACATCTACCTCCTACCTACATCCCCAGGTTTAAATCTGCCGGCTGACACAGAACCAGTGTGGGTCACCACGTTTAATTGGCTCATTCAAAACACAGCTGACCAGTGTAATGTGTGTCTAATTCACAATGATAAATATTTGGGGTCAGAGGTCATGGGTGAAAATACTGCAATATCACTGGCTGGGGTTGTGTAGTGGTGTGCTGTGATTTGCTGGTTTGAGTAGAGGAATGTTGAGAATGTGACAGTGGAGACAGGGAGAGGCATCACTGACAGCCACCACACTCCACGAACACATACACACACATGTAAAACACTAGTAGCTGGCCATTTTAGAAACAGGCTACACCTAGAAGAAATATACCAATTGTAATCCAGACAACTTTATAGTGAATGTGGTCAACTCACACGCAGAACATCTAGACAGATGATGTCTGGATACAGAATTTTTATTGTTACAAATAAAGCCAGTCAAATTGAACGGAGCCCAAGGGAGACCTTAGGAAATCTAGACTTGCTTCATTACAGGCTTTATTGATAATCATTGCAGGTAGGGCTAGGCTGTAGGGAAAATAATGTGGTTCAGGGACTGTGAGACACACTACATTGCAGGGAGAGCTTGGATGCAGGGAAAATAATGTGGTTCAGGGACTGTGAGACAGATTACATTGCAGGGAGAGCTTGGATGCAGGGAAAATAATGTGGTTCAGGGACTGCGAGACAGACTACATTGCAGGGAGAGCTTGGATGTATGGAAAATAATGTGGTTCAGGGACTGTGAGACACACTACATTGCAGGGAGAGCTTGGATGTATGGAAAATAATGTGGTTCAGGGACTGTGAGACAGATTACATTGCAGGGAGAGCTTTGTTCAGGGACTGCGAGACAGACTACATTGCAGGGAGAGCTTTGTTCAGGCACTGCGAGACAGACTACATTGCAGGGAGAGCTTATTTATTTGGTCAAATACCTCACAATATATTCCATATGAAAGAGGGTGACAATTATATGTTCTGTTTTTAACAAATATTTTTTTTCAATATCTATGAATACTTCCATCCAGTATTTTGTGAACCTACCAATCAGTATTTAAATAACCCAACAACTCCTATCCTATGAATATTAAACGTTTGCTTTGTCAGGAAAGTCAGCCAATTGGTGATTCCCAGCCCTTTGATACAGATAACACACAGACGCAAAGATTCCTCTTGTTACTTCCAATACATGTCACCATGTATAATATTTTTCATTATTTGTTTTGGGTATTCATCCATTTTATTTTTTTGTGCAGCTAATATATGATATCATTCAACATATGAAGTTTCACAGAAGGTTCCTATAGTGCCATACATCTATAGATAAAGTCACTTAAAAAATGGTACAGTATGGTTCAAAATTATTGAGAATAGCTCAAGCATTTCATATTATTAAACGAGAACAAATCAGATAAAATTGAATGTATTGTGAAAGTGAACTGACCTTTTCATGTTGTGTAGGTAACAATTTAATATTTTATCAAGTCTCCTTGAGCTTCACGGCACAGTCTAAGACGGGTAGGCATACTTCCTATCAGAGAGGTTAGTGTCTCGTGAGTTATGCTGTCCCAGTATCGGACCACTTCTCTCTTCATGTCTTCAATTTTTGTCAACCCCTTTTGATTCACACATTCCTTCATCATCCCCCAAATGTTCTCAATGGGATTAAGTCAGGACTATATGCAGGAAATGGTAATGCAGTCACATTTTTCTCCTGAAACCACTGCTTGGCATGTTTTGCGATGTGTTTAGGATCATTATCTTGCTGCAAAATCCAGTCATTTCCATAAAACACATGTGCACTTGGAAGGAGAAAATTATCTAATATGTTAGTGTAGCGTTGACTTGTCAGATTTCCCTCAAACACACACAGCGGGGTCGTTCCTAATAAGGATATCCCTCCCCATACATGAAACTTTGGGCTGTACTTAGGTCGTTGATACAACGGTGCTGACGCAGACTTTGTCCATATTTTCACATTATTGGGATATACCCATATTGAGCTTTCATCAGTAAAAATCACATTTTCCCAGTCAAAGTTTGCATGTGCCAAACACCACTCAACACGCCTGTCTTTATGTTCTTGTTTCATGAGAGGAGAAGGAATTCCAGTCTTTTTCTCCCATCCAAGATCAATCAAATTTCTTCTAACTGTAGATTTTGATACAACTGTTGATCCCCTTTCTATCATTTCATACCTGAGGTTGGAGATGCTTGCCCTTTGCTTTTTAGACGCTAAAATTCCCAACCGGACGCGATCTGAGAAGTCCAATTTTCTGGGCCTCCCTGCTCCTTTCTGGTGCCCAAAATCCTTTCCCTCTTTAAAATTCTTCCTAATCCTATACACAGTAGAAAGAGGAGTTCCTGTTCTCTCTGCCAATGTATTTACATCATCAATTCCTTGATTACACAACTCAAAAATCAACCTTCTTTTATCTTCAGCAGACATTGTTGACAGTGCTGAGGAAAATGACGTCTGCTACAAATTCAGGGGAGGTAACTCTAATTGTACTATACTCAGTAGGCCAAGATGAGTTACCTCCTTTATACCATTACTTAGTTTTAAGTATCAGTGAATCAGTTGAGGTGTTAGGATAGCTCAAAGTAAGAAGAAAAATTCTCAATAATTATGAACCAGACTATATATAAACAGAAATGTTCAAACAAACAACTTCCAGCAACTGGACCAAAATTTGGCAAATTCGTTACAGCATGTCTATCTTGTACATATGTTGATAATATTGGGTTGCACCATGTAATATTGGGTTGCACCAGTGCAAGTAACAAAGCATTAAATCTGAGCCCCGTGATAGAATTATGGCTTTATTCGTATATCCCTCGTCTATTCCCACAAGCTCTCCCCTGTCACGTCCAAGTGACAGTCTTCGTAATAACTATCAGATTGTTCTTATACAGAGAGAAAGTTTTTCCAGGCAGACTGGGGCACATCCTAAGTGGAAACGTCAACACTACGAGGGCTAGGTCCATGTGCAATGAATGTTGTTTGCTGGAGGTAGTTGTCAGACAAACATGTTGCAGGACCCGAGACCCTCAGCTTTGCCTCACTGGATGGGTTGTGTAATGACCAGAGTGTCAACCCTGTCAATATTGGCAGTCAGCTGGGAGGCTATTAACAAACACACACAGAAAGAGAGCTGACATAAAGACCCAAGCTTTACAGATCACATCTGTATCTTAAGTCTCTCACATAGACCCCACAACAAACATATCCAAGGAAGCCCATGCAAGTCTAGATTTTCTGAAAAGGAAGAAAGTCTATGGGCTCCTTTTCATTACATTTTATTTTTTTTCACTATGACCTGTTTTTTTTTCTGTAAAATATGTTCATTTCAGAGACTAATCATAAAGCACCCTGCACACAGCAAACTGAAGTTTGGCAATATGTGTGGTCCAACTTCAGTTTGCGAGTATGAATTTTACAACAACTTGCCAGCACCAACTTCATAGTTGTCAAACTGTTGTCCAGAAATAGGATCCGCCTCTATTCTCACCAACTTCTTCATCAAAATTATAGTGTTGTCAAACTTGAAATTGATATATCAAGTACTGTCAAACTCATGTTGTTCAGAAACAGCCAAATGCAGTCAACAAAATTGTCACATGATTGCACTGATATAGACATGCAGCTCAGATATGATAGTATGACAACGTGTGATTGATCCTCAGTTAGCAGGATCGTGTAATCTAAGTAACGTAGTAAGAATTTTGATGGATATGAAATCTTTTTCCCAATCACAGGCTGTAATCCAGAATGATACACCAATGACATTCGTTGTTTTGACTGTAAGCTGTCATTTCCTGCTTCAAATATTCCGAATATGACCTAGTGAAAGGCTCTGATATATTTCACACAATGATAGGCCATGTGATTCAATTCGACCAGTAAGAATCGTTACAGTGAGTCTTTATATCTATCTGTATATATATATCTTCTTTAAAAATTTATATCGTGAAAGTGTATAACCATCTGACATAACCATCAATTTCTAGTGAAAAAATTAACAATCTTAAGATCAGTGATGTGTATCACGATAAAAAAAAGCATCAATATATTTATCGACTGATGAAGCATTACTATTATTGATATAATGATATATGTCACAGCTGTATTATCATCTTTAATAATTTTTTAAAAATTTGATTACGCATTACTCACATTAAATTCAGTAAAAGTGTGTGTTAAGTTGAGGGCAGAGCACCAAGCCACCATTACGTACAACCATCCCGGTCACATGACCTGATGCCTTGAAACAAACGTTCATTGACAGAGAATGGACGTAATTATCACAAATGCCATACTTTGACCTATTTAATGGCGTATTTGTTGCTCTTTCACTATAAAATGTCAAGAAACGTTTTGCAAATCTGTCGTATGATGTCATAATAAGCACATCCATCCCTCCCTCTGTGCCCAGTGTCAGTGTTAGCTGTATTTACCTATCAACATGAATATACCGTCAACTTTCATATTTATAAGTAGCTGAAGCAGCGTTTTCAGATGTTGAGTGACAAGTCAAAGCACAGGTTTACAACAAGCTAACGGCTCCATTGACAAATGCAGAACAGTCTCCAGGAACTTTTTAACATCCAGGTTACATTCCTGATCTTAACAGAGATTATCAGGCAACAGGTGAAGATTGACATGCCTGCTTTAAGTAACCATGCTTGTTAGAGGCAACTAAAGGGATGTGGTGGTCAGTGCCGATCGATCGCTGACTTGGTTGACAGATGTCATCATATTCCAAATGCATAGATCAATGCTATTGCTGTTGATCACTGGATTGTCTGGTCCAGACTTGATTATTTACAGACAGCCCTCATATAGTTGGAATATTGCCAACCACCCAAGACGTTCAGGTGATACCTGAGCACTAGACTGACTGGTGTTGATAGGTTCCTTATATTAACCTCCTGCACAACTTGAGATTACCTGTACACTTGACTTCTCATTAGACTTTGCGAGTTAATAACAAACTACTCAGTGCCTTCAATTTAGACATAAAACCTATCTAGCAACACAATAAAGTTAGCCACTCTGAAACTGGTTGAGGTCACTTGAAATGGAGTGAAATCTGTTTGAACCTGACAACCACTGCTGATAACACTGATCAACCAGCCATCAAGTTCGTCTGTCATCAAGTGTATATCACAGTCTCATGCTTCCACAACTCTCAGTGACAGCTGGGTCTCACAGGTCACAGGTCACAGGTAAAATGGAATGATCTATTAATAGCCCCCATGCAACGCCTGACACATACTTCAACTTGTCTGAATGTAGTATAATGGATCTTACAGTGTAAGAGTAGGCAGGGAAGAACAGCACTTCACTACAACAAAGACCTCTGAATAAATCACGAAGGTAGTGCAGAATGACTAAGGAATATCATTCATAACACCGTATATCTGTACATTGTATGTGTCTACCGTCAACATACCTCCCTCCTTACTCATCTGACATACTTCAACACTCACAGGGGATTTAATCCAGCTTAATATTCCACAGCTTGTGCTGCAGGTGTGGAATGTGCAGTCGACTCCTGCTGTGTACAAGGTGTCCACACTAACCATACAAAACAAACCCACTGGCAATACAAGATCATCAAGCATACAGGATAATAGACTTCCATCAAACAACAGCTTCAGTCTGTCACTCATACACTTGTAATATTGTACACTCTGGGTGGTTGTTAGACAGGCTAAACATAGTCTATATATACCTACAAAACAAGTACCTGCTTACATTTCTACACAAGTACCTGTTAATATACCTACACAAGTACCTGCTTACATATCTACACTACAAGTGCCTGCTTATATACCTACACAAGCATCTGCAGACATACCTACACAAGTACCTGCTTATATACCTACGCAACAAGTACCTGCTTACATACCTACACAATAAAGACCTGCTCATATACCTATACATCAAGCACCAGCTTATATACCTACACATCAAGCTCCAACTTATATATCTGCAAAACAAATACATGCTTACATACCCACACAAGTACCTGCTATTATACCTACACATCAAGCACCTGCTCATATTCCTACACATCAAGCACCTGCTTACACCACATGCACCACATGTATATATCTACAAGCACCTCCCTATCAACTGGTTACATGTCTACATTTCTTGTTTGTAGAGTAAACAGTCAAGGAATTTGAAACATTTAAACAGAATCTAACAAAAGACTTGTGAGTTGCAGCAGCAGACATGACTAAGGGACTTGTCCTACATGTGATGAAAACCCCTCACTGCCCGGCACCAACAACACCAGTACTCAATGTCAGTTCAAACATATACACAGAAACGATACGTGCGTCAACATCAACGCATGTTCCCAAAACAGTTTTTCATGATGTAGACCAACTTTTAGAAGTAACTTCAACTTTGTGAGTTTACATTCACCAACAATCTCTCCAATCTCCAAATATCGCTTTAAAAACACCCCCACATCCCCATACTAGCTCCATCCTCGTCATCCACACACTCCATCCTAGCTCCACCCTCATCATCCACACACTCCACCCTCCTCATCCACACACTCCACCCTCCTCATCCACACACTCCACCCTAGCTCCACCCTCCTCCTCTGCTCACCTCTGCGTCAATGAAGCTGCTCCACATGTTGATGTTTTTTGAGGACCCTGCAGCAACATCGTTGAGACTGACAGAGAGTCTGCGGTGGTCACGTCTCATGGTGTTATCCTGGTCACGATGTCGCAGTCAGTGTGAATACATTCGTATCACAACACAAACAGACAGCACACTGTGATGTAATCCTTCAGTGATTCAACCTCAGGTAACAATAGCCATCAATAAGACAGATGTGTGTCAATCTGTCAACTTCTGACACTGTCAACACCAGATAATATTCACCCGATATCAGCATCTGTATCATCAACACTGGTAGAATATATCCTATATTCCCCTATACACCCATGATAAGTAATGATATACTTAACACTGGTTTATAAATCCTCAGTAAAACCCAGGAAATCTCCCCATCATAAGACATGAAGGAACACAAACGCAATTGGATAAATCCTCTATATCCCAGGTAATGTTGCAATGTGCACACTACAGATCAGCATATTGCACATAATTGTTCAGGATTCTAATAACCTGGGAGTAGCCTCATGTAGACCGTATTGCGATCAGGTTGGAATGTGTCTCCTGGTCAGATATTTCCAATGAATGAATACACAAGTAGATTCACATGTCTCATTCACTGTCACATCCACGAATGTAAATCTTGTATCATAATGACAGAATGTGCAGAGGCAGATGCAGGCTTGAAATAGCTGCCCACACCACCACAGGCACCGAGGCATATCCTACCCAGCTGTACAGGTAGTCACAGTACAGATCTGTCCCAGGACAGCTACAGAGTCCTCATCTCCTTCTCTCCACACTGGTGGTGGAGATACAGCTTGAGTTGTTACACTTGATGCCACAGATCTTCCTTGTCCTTCATCACTGACTACACACATCAGTTGTGACTACACCATCAGCTTTTGTAGTGTTGTAGTAGTCTTGCAGTAGTTGTAGTAGTTGTAGTAATAGTGTCGTAGTTACAGCCGATGTGGCCATGGACTCCTTCACACACTAACTCAATATAAAAATCCAGGCAACAGATGTCCAATACTTGAGAGCTCGAGTCACTAACTTCTATTGTACATCAGTTCCAGCGAGACGACCTGCCCATGTTGTCACATCAGTGGTGAATACACCTTCCTTATCACACACACCTGAATATCACAGCTACTCATCACATGACCAGGTTGTGACTATTGAAGGGGTTTTCCTGTCAAGGTGCCCACATTCCACCAGGTCGTGTAGTCATGTGATGTTTGTATAAAGTATTTCACGCCAGGCAGGTGGATAAGCGTTTAATCACTTCAATGGTTGGATCGTCAACTTGTTGAATTTCCTGGATAAAAACGTGTAACCACAAAGTCCACACAGTTAATGTGGGCAGACAACATGCAGTGATCAGATCCTGCCTGTGAGGACAACTGCTGAACCACAACCAACACGGGGAAACACCGAAGTAAGGGAATCTGGTCAGGTAACGGACCACATGCTGAAGAGCTGCAGCAACTGGTGGGGTAGACAGATGGCAGCAGCCTACTGTCTCTGTATAACAACCAAGAACTGCTGCCACTTTGATCAAAATTTAGCTCTAATCGTTGTCACCTTGAGATCTCAATAATCTGCGAAGTACCCATCTGTGGGTATGGCTAGAGCTGAAGACAACAGCAGCCAGTGAACTGAGCGGCGGATGTAACAACTTGGTCAGCACAGTTGCATCACCTGTCGTACACCACAACGTCAGCAGGGATGATGATTATGATGATGACAGGTGTGTATACATCAAGTAGCAGTGTCACCTCCCAGAGTCCAGTTGTCACACTGATGTCTGTCCAGTCTCTGTTATCTGACCAGACTGTTATTAGTCCATCAGGATTACAGGTAGACACAGGTGGGTGGCTTGAGAGATCCAGTAATTACCAGCCAGGTAAACACTGGTCGTTATCAGGTCGGTACACTTTTATCTGACATGTAGTCTATGAGGGAATCATGCAGCATGTAGAGATTCCATTCAACAACACACAGATTTCTTCCCATCCTTCCAACGGACTCCAAAATCTGAAACTGAACACTTGGTTGAGGAGCACATGAAAGCCCCCACTGTAATCATATCAGACTGCCCCTATACACACAGCAGGGACGTCTGTCAACTGCAGTGCTGACGTCAACAACGTTGTTTGTGCTTGGAATCTACACACAAGAGAGTCAACATGACTTCTGTGTTAATGTTGGGAGCCTGCTGTCAATGTCCAGTACTTGAAGAAGAGTGAATGTTGAAGTCTGAAAATGTGATGCTGTGTGTGAGAGTATCTCCACACAACCTATATCAATACTGATTGTATATCAGTTGGGTTTGTATGTACAGGTATATCAACGAAGAATGAAAGGATTAGCCCAAGTCTCACATGAAGACACGATGTGAATGACTGTATGACGTATCCGTGGAGACGTGGATGGCTGATCAAGCTTCTATTGATACCCAGGTCATCAATCGTCCATCAACATGCCAGCTATCACCAGGAATCTTTGATGCCTGCAGACTTGAGTTGGTCATTTGGCTGGCTTGGTGAGGGATTAAGTAAGGTCAGTGTGAGGGTAAACTTTGCTGTGAAGTAACATGGAGAGGTCATCGACTTTGGCCTCTGGTCAATGTGAAGACAGGCTGGTTACGTAGGAACCTTCAAAAGAGATGTGTCCAGGGGTAGCCAAGTATCAACACTAGTGTCTAGAGTCACCCGGTAACAGCCGAGTGAGTACTGTGACTGTCCTGGGAAATGTTTGACACAGGCTGATGCTGAAACTGTGATCCATGATGATACAGGACTGTGTGACAATGCAGGCTCCTGGCTCCACAGGCTACACAGGCTACACAACAAAACTCCTGACTGGACAGTATCAGTTCTTGCTTGCTCTCAGTGGGGCAAGTTGTGTCTCCTACAGCAGGCTGGGTGGTGACCAGGAGATGAATACAACCGACTGTCCCACCTCAACACACATACAACATCAGTTTACTGTCTGGAAATCATAAAGTTGCCTGTCAGACATCAGTCACACTTCAGACACTTTGGTCTATCCTCCTGCAGTCCATTGAGAAACATTCGTCCAGTTTATAGGTGATCACATGCCTGATACACAGCCCACAACTGACTTCTGGTGCGACAGTGAGAGTCACGTCTGCTATGTCAAGCCTGCCCGGCTCGCTAACCCACTCACAGGCACACCGGCAGACGCTCAGGTAAACACTCACACATACCTGGTCGATCGAGCATGACAGTACAGTAATTGTCACACTCCACCTGGCCTCTGGGGATGTCAGTTTTGGCTTCTGTCACGGCAACTACACCAGGCCGTAACAGATTCTCACCTGGCTGTGTTTTCTTATTCAACATTTTGAAATTAGTTGATGAAAGTTTTGGGAAACTGCTAGTGATCATATCTAAGATCAAAGGCACTCAAGTGAGGTTCTCCTTTTGCTTCTATTCATCGTCAGAGCCTTAAGCATTAAAGAATACATAAAAACCGACTCAGATGTAGAGAGGCACAATTTGTATGTCAGTGTTAGGCAAGGCAATGTGATGCAATTTTACTATCGTGGAATATCCAGTCTGATCTCATCGTAGCAACATATTTGGACAAAATGTACTAAAACAGTGTGAATAAATCTTTCTGCAGCACACTTGAAAGATGCTTATGTTTGGTCAGACTTTCTTTTGTAACATTAGATTTGTTGTCACTTCAGAACTGAAAACTCTTCAAGCCGCACACATACAAATTTCAGTGTTCCACCCTAGGTGGCCAGCCTGCCTCTCCTCCCTTCCCCTCCCCTCCCTATATCTGGGTCTTTTTCAGTTTAAATGGGTTTAGTTTTTGCAATCAGTATTGTATGTATTCTGGGACTAAGCATTAGCGTACCGGCCCTCCCCACCAACAGCTGCTGGAGGTGGTGTGAGTGTGATGAGTCTATCAGGGGGTGACAGCTGGGAGTGAGTGTGATACATCAATGTCATCATCAGTCACCAGTAACACACACATCAAGAGGGAAGTGCTTATCTATCACGTCATGTCAGAAAACAAAAAGACTTGGAATTAAGATCCAATAATATACACACCAAGAAATCCTCCAGGATAATACGACATGCCCATCTTAGTATGTACGGCACACAGAGCCTTCAATACAGCTCTCAATAGGCTCTCTACACTTCTCTCAATAGGCTCTCCATAGGCTCTCTATACAGCTCTCAAAACAGCCCCTCAGGGTTACAGGTCTTTGGAAAGTGTTGGATTATCACTGTATTGCAGGTGTTTTTTAAGATAACATCTTACAGTGACACGCAGTGAGCGAGTGAGTGAGTGAGTGAGTGAGTGAGTGAGTGAGTGAGTGCAATATTCCAGTAATACTGCAGTGGGGGCCACAGAAATGATTGTACAACTAAAGAGCACATTGCACGTGCAGGCAAGAAAATGAGTTTGTAATTTGAGAAGTACCACAACATAAAATCTGGCAAAAATTCCTTGAGATTCAAGCATTACATATATCACAAAAAATCTTCCATCTAACTCACTATTCCTTCACTTAAAATGTCCTTGCTTACTGTATTCTGACACAGAAAGAAACACCAATGTCCTTGGTGAACTCTTTTAATCAAACACTTAAACTTTCTCCTCATTTTTAACGGCACAAGCTATCGCTCCTCACTGTCATTCGACACTATATGGAGACTTGTCTCTAATGACTATGGTCATGTGATATGGACAAGGGGAGACAACTTCTGCAAACCCCATCAGATGCAAATGACATCAGCTTGCCCCTTGCCCGAGACTACCAACACCATCTGAGACCACAATGTACATGGTCTTCTCAATATGTCTAGGATTTTTCATACATCTCTGAACCATGAGTGAGCAGTCTTTGAAAAACGTATCAGCGTATGTCAAAGAATTATGTCACAAGTTCACTTCTCATATGTCACGTGTCAAATGTGGCATATCACATGTCACGTATCACATATCACGTATCACATACCTTCATGTAACCAACCATCCAGTTTTCATCCATAGCCAGATCTGTCAATCAAAAGTTACCATGGAAACCCAGCTGGTCACAAAGCTGACACATATAAGCAAGTTGTGTCGCTGCTCAGCAAACAACAGCACAGCAACAGCAATCACAACAGCAACAGCAACAACGGCAGAGTGAAATATGACAAGTAAGAAAAACTGTTCTCTTGCAAAGATTAACAAATATCAGCACAATCAAAACTCAACTCTCAGTTTTCGCTGTTTGAAATTCAGTCACAAAAAGATACCTGCTATTGAACACAGATACCAGATTTCCTTGTCTGTATGATCAGCCGGTATGGAAATACAAACTTCATTGAAACTGACTCTTGAGCTCAAGCTGACTTAGTTCCATCCTGTGATCTTTACCATACTAGATACAGCTGGACAGGCACAGCCGGACAAAGCTGGACACAGTCAGACACACCTTGAATGATGAAGTGTAACAAGCAGTATTTGGTGGAGATGCTGGTGGTGTAGCTGCAGGAATATCCACAACTTGAGACAGTCTGAAATCCACCTATACTGACTGTTCACAACATCTGGTGTACCCGTGGACTCCAAGAAATGAAGCAAGATCCTGTTTCAAAAGATAAAGTAAGAGGGTGGCGTTCTCCAAGTGCGTCCTACTGAAAACAAAGTCAAGCTGATGGCTTTCTGCAACAAGTGTGTTCCAGTGTAAGACAACAGAGAATGCAGGTACACTGGCTGGTGGAGGCACAAGACTGTCTGCACCTACTCTGAGAGAGACACCATGTGACAACGCCATCCCCCCTCTTGCCCTACAAGGATGAGGCTACAGATGTAATTCCACTCCAGCGTGGGGTCTCACATGTCAGAGTTGCACAGTGATGGGAGACTCTGGAGGATGTTCTCCCCCTCCCCGTCACTGTACTGAACAACATAACACACTGTCCTTGTAGAATCTAAAACACATGAGTCAGACACTGATAACTTTCAAACACTGACAGGTATCCCTCATTAGTCAGTTCTTCCACTACCTGCCACATGGCAGATCATTGTCCTGACACATTCCCACCAAATTTCTGGAGAAAATTGAGTTTTATGTCTTTTATTCAAATTATATTTACCATTCACATGCCTCAAAGACATTATCTGCTTGTTATCATAACATTACTCGCCAGTTATACCACCACTTGCCGGTTATCATACAGCACTTGCCAGTTATACCACCACTTGCTGGTTATCATAACATTCCACGCCAGTTATACCACCACTTGCCGGTCATCATACACCACTTGCCAGTTATACCACCACTTGCCGGTTATCATAACATTACACGCCAGTTATACCACCACTTGCCGGTTATCATACACCACTTGCCAGTTATACCACCACTTGCCGGTTATCATACACCACTTGCCAGTTATACCACCACTTGCCGGTTATCATACACCACTTGCCAGTTATAAAAATACTTGCCAGTTATACCACTACCTGCCACTTATCATACCTCTTGCCAGTAATCATACCACCACTTGCCAGTTACACCACTACCTGCCAGTTATCATACACCACTTGTAGGATCCATAAAACTCCATGAACCATGACATGGTAGACGCGGTAGAGCTTCCCCTGACAGTGTGTGAGCAGGGTTTTACATCGCTGTTAGCGAGAGCTTCCCCTGACAGTGTGTGAGCAGGGTTTTACATCGCTGTTAGCGAGAGCTTCCCCTGACAGTGTGTGAGCAGGGTTTTACGTCGCTGTTAGCAATATTATGGTGGGGGACTTCAGAAATGGGTTTCACATGATATTGTACCCATATGGGGAATCGAACCCAGGTCTTCAGTGTCGCAAGCCAACACTTTTACCACTAGGCTACCCCACCGCCCGGGACACAGAGAGACCCTGCACAGTGTGCTGGAGAGTGGGCCTCCTCATGGAAGGGAGATAACCCTGGTCAATGACTGATCTCTGGCATTTATGTTGAAAGCAGGGCCCTTCACATATTGCTGTAGATGGTGTGCCTGGTATTTACCAGCGGCTGGAATCCCCTACCGCTTGCAAGTACCATTTGGAGTGCCATTCAAGGTCTTATTTTAAGCCCCCTTGTTAAGCGCCATTAAGGTCTCAGTGGAAGCGCCCTGCTATCTGCATGGAGTCTCATTTGAGGTGCCCTAGTTCTGAATGGGGTCTCGATGGAAGCGCCCTTCTGCAATTGAAACTTTCATTGTTCCAAATATGTAAATTACGCTCCATAAGAAGCGCCCCTATGGAGTACCCATTGTGGTACTACTTGGAGCGCCATAAAAGGCACCCTCTTAGCCCTCACCAAGCAGTCCCATTTAAGGCGCCCTTTGAGCACAGCATATGTAGTACCACTCGGGGCGCCCCAGGCTATACCATGCAGCTCCTTGCATTAGATTCAAGGTCCCACCTGGAGCACCCATTTGAGTACCCTTACTGGTGCCTATCAATGTACCACTGGAGGTGCCCAATGGAGTACCATGAAAGGCGCCCCATGAAAGACCATAAAATGATCAACCATAAATGAAACTGCAACATACTGCATGGGAAGTAAAAACCATTAACCGTATGAGCAAATTTTCAAATCGATTATATATAATCAAAGAACAACAAATCTCATGAAATGAAAGAATTATATACATATATTTTTCTATTTTGTACAGCTATATAATTCCATAAATCCACCTCGTCAAATGTTTTGATTCCATGAACAATCCCTGACTTTTGTTTGTTGAAAAATCATCAGTGTACAACATCATTATAAATGTAGAAGTGAGCACAGCTCACATAACCTCACTTCCCACTTTGGGACATGGAAATGACAGATATTGATATATGATGTGATCAGCAGCTCACAAAATTTTCTTGTTGACTTTATTAAATTTTAAATACATGTTAGATAGTTTTGCCATGTACCCCTTTATGCATGTATGAAACGAATAAATTAACTCTCTAGAATCAATCAGAACTATATTTGTACTTATTACATGAACAGAACAACCCATGCAAATACAGAAAATATATCACACGTCGATAAGATGAAGGAAACAAGTAATCTAGATACATAGAATCTACCACATATTGGTACACTAGGCGTGAAGAAAGACCATGACAAGTTAACATCATTTGAATAATCACATTTTGCAAATTAATTGCACATGGCATATCTGTGGGTCATGATTCACTTGTGTATTAAGTTTGGTGAACCTAGCACGTATGCACGTATAGTTTTGGTGATACACTGTGGGAAGAAATAGTCACAGAAGGGCAGGGTCTACAGTACAGCTTCAACTTTGCTCAGCTGCTTTTTTTCCCGGCATCTGAAGGCCGAAAGCTTGTTCCTGAGGACCTTTGTTACTCTTGACCTGAGCGAGTCTGATATGCTCATAGTGTATTCTACAAAATAAAAAGAGAGAAGAAATCAGTCGCTGTCATTGAGATGCATACATACAAATCCCTGATATACATTTTCAATTTAACAAATTTAAAGTTGGCTATATGAGATGTTTCCAAGGTTTTACACTGGTCATAGAGCATTGATTCCAGATGTTTTTCTATAAAATACTTCGATCACCACACAATTCAAAACAACTTAAGGAAGTGTAAACAATAAACCACACAAATTTACACCTGAAAATGAAGTTTTAAATCTACTAAAGTTATTCAGGTTCTAACAAATCAAAATTTAACACACCAATTATCCCGTTCACAAGGTATGGGTTGAGGCAGGGATATTGTCCATCTGATGTCAGGGACTTGTTTGACATATCTTCTTTAGAGAAGAATATGCCCAACAAGTACCTGGCACAGCTGGAGCCATCCCTCCTCCCATCTGGACTCAGAGAGATTTTGTTGGTGGCCCTTCTCAATTGATCCTCATACAGGTAAATGTGGGACTGGGGAAGCAATTCTTTCATCTGTAAAAAAGAATGACAAAGAATACTTGTGATAGCATGGTAATGAACAATTCCAGGACATCATGGACAAATGCTATTTCATTCACTGATGCCAAGTGCTTCATGACTAAACGAAGAATCTGAGGTACATCTAACAAAATATCAAAAGGACATTAACCCTTTTACTCTCTCTCCATTTTTCTGTTTAAGCAGTTCAGTTCAGATACACTAAAACAACTCTAGGGTACTTACACTGCTGCATCCCTTTGGATAATAACCGGGCTTTGGCCTTTCAAAGCAAGATGCAGGAGGAGGTGCACTTGTTGACGGAGACATGCTCCTAGTTGATTGCAGAGATTCTTAAATTAAAATTAGTTTAGGTTAGGTTTCATTGTTCATTTTATGTCACACAAACCTCTTGGAATCATTTGAAATATGAAATGAAATAGCCTTATAAAACATTCTATACAGTAAAATATATCCTTTAAATTCACAATTAATTCATTACATATATCATTTAATTTATTTGTTTTTACCAACCTAACTGTTCCTCCAGGTTCTTTATGTACTTGTTCTTCTTCTCCAGTTCATCTTCAAGGAGACAACACTTAGAACATGGATGGCTATCCTCCTCATCTACCCTTCTCTTTCTTGGCTGTTTTACAGCCATTGTGGGATGCCCCTTGCTGTTTGTGGGGACATCTGTTTTAAAAAAGACAAAAATTAACAAAGCATGAACATGAAAGACATGTAGTTATGTGATATGACCATTGAGTGTTGAAAAATATGAGGAATCCATGCACTCTGTTCAACCTCCAACATGTGAAGTGTACTTGTACATCTAAACATGAAGGATCTATCAGCTACAACTCATAAACACCACAGAGTAAACAGTTAAGGCATAAACTTGTTTCCGAACTTTTCTCCCTGGTGTTTCCTGTAACAGTAACAAATAAACATCTAATTCATGATTCTCAATTACCCTCAAAATTTGTTTCTTCGTCTTCGCTGGTCTGCGTTTCTGGGCTGAATGGGAACTCGAGGAGAACGTCCATCTCCTCCAGGACCCTCTCTTTGGACCTTTTCAAGGCCTCAGCCTTCTGTGCCTTCTCCTGACGAGCTTTCAGGAGGGCATCCTTCTTGAGTGCATCTCGCACACTGTCTTGAACTGAAAATATTATTGATGTATTCACAATTATGTAAATAGTGGACTTTTCTAGAAAATAGATAACAATAGTACTTTGTAAGATATCCTTTCTAATATAAAAAAAAACTTTGAAAAAATGTGAACAATATTTACAGTATACCTAAACAACTGAAGTCTGTGTGGATATTTACTATTGTGCAGCTATGTTGTTTCCATTAATCAGATAAACATTGGTAACAAATCCTAGCAGTGAGAGAGAGAGAAAGAGTGTGTGTGTGTGGTGGTGGTGGTGGTGTGTGTGTTTGTGTTTGTGTTTGTGTTTGTGTTTGTGTTTGTGTTTGTGTGTGTGTTTTTCAGTCAATGTCAAACAATGTCATGACAACAATGTCAATTTCTTCATTCGACCTTACCTGGGTTCGAAGGTATTGCGGCAGTTTTCCCTTTCTTTTGTCTTGCAGTTTCTGTTCACAAAAACAAATGCATAACAATTTTGAAAATTATTCTTTTCATTTCAATTCAAAAATAATACCTATTATTTCAACTCAATTATTTGATCCTTGCAATCATCGTTCCATCAGAAAGAACCAAACTATACATTATAATTACTGCTTACCTGTTAGAGAGTTCAGATTCCTTTCTTTCCGAGCTTTGTATTTTTCAACATAACTGTTCCCCTCCACATTGAGTGCCTTTTTGTCATCTGAAATAGATAAAATTTTATGTCAAATACAATCCATTAATTCTACAATCTATGAATAATTACTTATTTCCATTCCCAATATCATTTTAATTTGTGTATGTGACCTAGATCAGTATGTGTAATGTTAGAAGTTTTGTTGTAATTTAAAAGAACGGTTTCAGCTGGTATATATATAAATAACTTGTAAAGCGTCTAGTTCTAGTACCCAGCTGTCTTGCTCACTGGACGCTGATTTGTGATCTGAGCTCTACGCACATGCCAACCACCAGAAAAATACTTAAAACGTACCAAAAATCTACAAATTTAGTGCAAGATCACTTAGCATAAATATATATGTATGTATATATGCCCACCTGAGATACTGATGACGTCAGCGGTGTAGAGTTTCCCAGAAAACTTAGCCTGCACCCGATCACCAGGCTTGTATTCCCAGGCTTCTTTCCTTGGTACACAAATTGTGTGAGTCGATTGGACACTGAAGGCCGATTCTTCCACCCAGAACAAGGCAACAAACTTGCATGAAGACATGTCGAAATACTTGTAGTAAGATATCGCGGAGTTCTAGTTTAGAAACGGTAAAATCCAGTCAAACGAAGCGCCAAAGTTGTAACCGGAAGTCGGAAGGAATGGTGGTTGTATTTTAGAAAATAATTTAAACAGTTTTTTTTTTAATAGCTAGACATTTTCAAAAGGCAAAGTAGGAATCACGTTTAAGAAATCACTCAAAACTCACAAGTTTTTTTAAAATGGGGATAATTTTTATCTCATGGTATAAAGTTTGCATAAAGTTCCTTACATCGCTTCGCTTTGGTACCATTGAAAATGATATGGGAGCGGTGCCTCCGACAAAGCAAGGAACTTTGCTCACTTCCGGCAGCATTGTTGGTCGTCGACAGCAATTTCATCGACACGTGGCTAACGATTTGGTACAGTTCGAACATTTGCATAGGCAACCCGGCATTGCATTTTTCATGTACTTACCGTGAATTTTGGACAATAAAGGAGATAAACAGGCCAAAATGACTGAGAGGGCAGAAGTGACAAAATGTAAAAAAAGAAAACGAGGCCCGTACAAGAAACATGAGTTCGACGAAACTCTGACTCCTAGAACAACTTTGTGGAGAAAAATGAGAGAAAGTGCCCAAGAAGAAAGCAAGCAATCTCCGGAGCAATCGAACGCCAATGATGAACCTATTCACACTCAACAACCCGATTTCAACGAAGAGTATGAACACAGCGATAATGGTTCGTAAAATTAGGAATTTGTTAACTGCGCCTCGTTTCTAATGTTATTTGAGTTAAGTAGACGGAATGTTTTATTCCAAACAATAGTTGAAGGACTGCAAAGAATAAATCATTTTCGTATAAATTTAACTTTTACTACCATAAACTTAAAGTAAAATTAACTGAATAGTAGTCTAAATTAAGTTGAATTAAGTTAGTTATTAACTTTGGTAACAAAATTGTCTAAGTCATCACAGTATCTAAATTTAGTTTACATATTTCATGTTTATTTTATTTATGTTTAGATGAAGTAAAGGACCAAAGCAGCCCTGTATCTGAAGACATTGTTCAAGTAGATGATAATGAAAATGAAGATGCAATTCAAGCAGAGGGAAAGTTTGCTGATGACGAAGAAAGCTCATCAGAGATTGATGATGCTGATGACACGGAGGACAGTAAGTGCAAAACCAAAAGCACATTTTCACAGATACATTTTAAAATTTTAGATTCACATTAATAGAGTCACATAAAAATCAACAAGTCAGTTTAAGATGGTTGGTCTTGGAAGGTCTGAATAAATTTTTGGAATAATCATGATCATTAGAATTAAGTGTTTGTTCACATTTTCAGATTTCCAGAACTTTCAAGATAAATCACAGCCTTTGTACATTGGAGCAAGAATTACAGAACTAGTCAGTGTAGTTTTGATAATGAGTTTCATTATAAGACATCAACTGAGTGGGGAGGCACTGAAAGATTTATTGGTCTTAATCGAACTTCATTGCATAACTCCAAATTTCTGCAGAACTACTTTGAAAACATTTAACAACTTTTTCAAAGGTATGTCATCACCTGTACAGCTGCACTACTTCTGTAATTTTTGCAACACTTACCATGGAAAAGCAAGTGAGCCAACCTGCCAGAAATGCCAGAAAAGTGAACAGTCATCCTTCATATACATACCGATGATAGGTCAATTACAGTCACTATTTTCAGGTAAGAGTCAAGATAGATAGTAATCAAATTTATTCAAGGTTTTGACAGACATGAAAGTATGGCACCACCTTGAAAAGATTTTAATATCTAATAGAAGAAATATGTGAAATGTCTTGAAAAGCCTTGATAAATAGTAATCAGTTTATTTCAGATGCAACTTCAATACCACTCTTGCTTTATTAACATTGGAAAGACTTCAATTGCCATTTCTCAAATTCTTGGATATAATAGATGAATCAATTACCAAAGCAAAGCTTTTTTAGCTGTCAATATAATTGTAAGGAAACAAACAATTGTATGGCCTCTTTAATATTGGGAAGTGTTGGATAACTGTTTTGTGATAGAAATTTATCGTAATTTTACTTGAAAAGACTTTAATTTTTAAGTGTTGTAGGCTGTATGAATGCATTTTTTATGATTTTATTTATTGTGCATGGGTTCCTTTTGGGTCCTTTGTCATTTTAAAAAGCGTTCTAGTATTCAGGGTATTTTCATAGTGTGACAGTGTTTCATTATGTAAAGCATTTAATCTTTCTTACAATAGGTTTAAAGAAGTCAGACTTACTTCATGAAGGAGGAAGGGTCAAGGATAATCCATCAGCAATTGAAGATATCTTTGATGGGAAAATTTACAAAACCATCTTTGTGGATAACTTCTTCAAGGGAACAAAAGAAGGAAGAAAAGAGAAAGAAATTCATATTTCTCTACAACTCAACACAGATGGAGTGGCTCTGTTCAGATCATCGACTTACAGTGTTTGGCCTCTGTATCTAACAGTTAATGAACTGAACCCAAAGTTAAGGTAAGCTTTCTTAATTTCATTGTTACTCTAAAGTTCAACAGATGGAACTGGTGCAAGTATGTATTAATATAAGGCCTTATTTTTAGTCAGATTTTCATATGATTTGGTAGGAAGACAAAGGAGTATAATACGATGGGTCATGCAAAAGAAATTATGGTATGCAATCATTGAATTTTCAGGGGTTTTGTTGCTTGTTTTTGTTGTTGTTTTTTTAAGAAAATCACAAAACTTTGTAAAAATTCTGTTTTGAGTTCATTATGGAACATTTCCCTTGCTTTTGATCAGATTCTCATTAAACATGGAAGGAAAAAAATGGAACATGTCATGATGTTCAGGATGACTGATTTTGTGTAATAACTCCAGTAAATATAAGTTGAAGAGGATATTGATCATGTGTGGTTTGTTTAAGAATTGGCTACTCCAATGGAATTTGGATAATTTTTGTGATAATTCTATCATGGATAGATTAAGTTCAATTTGATTCGTTTAAATGTTTATATATTCATATACATCCAAATTCAAACTTGCTGATTAAAACATTGAAAAGTTAAAGTAGACCTTCTTTGGTAAATATCTGACAATGTTTTCAGGTACTCCGCTGAATGCAGACTGTTTGCTGGCCTCTGGTATGGCATCAACAAGCCAACAATGTCAATCTTTCTGCAGCCTCTTGTTGAAGAACTGAAGTCCTTGTATGAAAAAGGTTTGTTTGTTATGCATGTGCTTTTAAATGGCTTGATAAATTCAATTTCTCATTCTGGACAGAATTTCATGAACAATAGCATGTAATTATGTTTGAAATATCTAGCAGTTATTACACAGTTTAGCAGCATTATTTACAGTTCTTTCTTTTTTCACTTAGGTACTGATGTTGTGCTAGAGGGCAGATCATTGCTGTTACGAGCAATTCTTCATAGTGTTGTGTGTGATGCTCCTGCAAGATGTCTGGTCCAAAACTTTGTACAGTTTAATGGATATTATGGATGTGGAAGCTGTTTGTCCAAGGGAAAATCTGTGAAAACTGGAGAACGTGGATCGATGATGTCTTATCCATTTGACATATCAGAAGCTGGTAACCTCACTGGTGTCTCTACGCCTCGCACGCATACCCAGAGTCTGACTGATGCAAGGAGAGCAGAACAACACAGATCATGTCAAAATGGTGTCAAAGGCTTCTCCCCTTTGTACAAGTTGCCCTTTTTTGATATGATAAGATGTGTTACTGTAGATTATATGCATTGTGTTCTACTTGGGGTGCAGAAGAAATTTTTACATCTTTGGACAGACAGTGCAAACAAACATGAAAAATTTTACATTGGAAACTTCACATCAATACTTAATGAAAGATTACAAAGACTTTCTCCACCAAATCTTATCACAAGAATGCCTAGGTGCATTGAAGATTTGAAGAATTGGAAGGCTTCAGAGTTCAGATCCTTTCTTTTGTTTTATTCTGTTTGCTGCCTGTATCATATTTTACCAGATGAATATCTCACACACTATCTCCTTTTGGTTGAAGGTATATTTATTCTTTTACAAAGGTCAGTTTCACACAAACAGCTTTCAAGAGCTAAGGTGCTTATTGCCAAGTTTTGTGCATCTGTTGATTTCTTATATTCAGAAAGAAATATGACATCCAATATGCATGCACTCCTCCACCTAGCTCAGAAAGTTGAAGATCTTGGACCCTTATGGTGTCACTCTTGCTTTTTCTATGAAGATTTAAATGGGGACTTGCGATCATTGTTTCATGGTACACAGAAAGTAGAACTTCAAATTTCAGTGGCAGTAGTAATACATCAAAAGCTACCTCAATTATGTGCCCTTATCCCAAAATTCTCTGAAGCTGAATATATCTATCTCTCCTTAAAGGGAAAACATCACAGAAAAAACATCATTTGGATAAAGGATAACATGTTTGCTGTAAACCCAATTAAACCGTGTAACTTGTCTGTTGAAATACAAAATTTGGTTGATGAATTTATTAATGCACCAATAACAAGGTCGGCACAGTTTTACCGCTACTGGTGCAATGGTATCATGTTTCATTCCAAAATGTACAAAAATGTAACGAGGAGGAACAGCTACTCAATTCAGTACATAGGAATGGATCAGAAACATTACCTTGGTCAGATTCAGTATTACCTTGTGTTATTCACTGAGAAGAGTTCAGTGTATTGTGCCTTAGTCAAAAGATTTATCAAGGAACATAAGTGTCATTTGCATGTACCAGCTCATTTTGTTGAAGTGGAAACTGGAACCTTGTTTGATCTCATACCTGTTGAGAATATAAAGAATATGTGTGTGTACATGGATCAGGGTAGTGTGAAATTTGTAGCACTAATGCCAAATGTAAGAGAGAAAGATTAGATTTTGTTTCTATACTGTGATAGAAGTTATGGTGCTGTTTTACACATGCATATACATTTTTAAGAAACAACATTACTTTGTTCATTATAATATTGTAAGACATGTTTATGCATTCTGTTACACTCTTTGATGCCTTTTGTTCTTCTGTAATTTTATGTGAAAATGTAATTGAATCCATTACATTACTGTAAACATTATACCTCACATTCCTTCCAGATTTCTCAGATTTATTTTGTAAGTACATGAATATAGATGTTTCTCTATTTCTTCCCTCATTATGTTCAGAATATAAAATGCATGGACAAAAACTTTTGAGTCATTCATCATTTTAGGTTGTTTTCCTGTACAAGTTAGTCTTGTTTCTCAATTGTGTACTTAATTATTTGAAATAAGTGGGTTTGTTTAACCTTTATTAGTTATAAAAATTATTACAATAAGCTATTAAAATGATTATTGATAATGAGCGCAACCTTAAAACAGAACATCTTGTTTTTGTATGAACTGTTAAGTTAGACTCCAATCTCTTTAAAGTCTAGACAGTACCAATATAGCACCCTCTTATTTGTTACAGAAAAAAAATGTTTTTGCAGCACCCATCTAAGTACCCAAGACAGTGCTTGTGGCTAAAACGTACCATTTGGAGTGCCCCTATTTTTTCATGTTTAAATCAAAGTTTTGGAAGTACCCATGGAAGTCCCCATGGTATTTGTTTGTTTCTAATTAGCACCATTTGGAGCACCCCTGTATTTTAGCCAAAGTTTAAAAAGCGCCCCTGGAGGCCCCAATGCTATTTCTTAAATTTTTAGTGGGTACCGTTTGAAGCGCCCTCAGCTTTTAACTAAAGTTTGGGAAGCGCCCCAGGAAGCCCCCATGCCACTTGTATAATTCTTGTGAGTGCCATTTGAAGCGCCCCACCTTTTTATGCCATGAATCTGTAGTGCCCTTTGGAGTTCCATTTTAGGCGCCCCACCCCAATTGGAGCATCATTTTCAGTGCCCTTTTAGGCGCCCCACTACATCGTAGTGGGGCGCCTCAAGTGTGTAAGGGATGCAGGAGAGCTTAAACGTGTCTTCCTTGGCCTCACTGTGGTCTTTAACAGAGCTTGTGGGCACAAATGATAGTTTGCTCAATATCATTTTTAAGTCTGTAAGTCCAGAACATGAGACAATCGGATCCTGTGTCAAGTTTCTTTTTATGTCAAGCTGGTATTTATCTCCAGTCGGTATTTCTGTCAAATTGGTATTCATGTCACGCTGGTATCTGGACGCACTTGTGGCGAAGTCAGGAGTTCCGCAGCATCCAACATTTATATTAGTCGTATGTCACGATGTGTGAAATCATTTCTGTGTCCTTATGTGTGTTTATACTCTATTACACATTAATAATGCCCTTATATATACTAATACTACCCTTATACTGCCCTTAGTGACATACACTAATACTGCCCTTATATACACAAGTACTGCCCTTATATTGTCCTTACATACACATACACTAGCCTTACATACACTAATTGCTCATATACACTAATACTGCCCTTATATACACTTATATACACCAATATAGCCCTCATATACACTAATACTGTTCTTATATACACTTATATACACCAATATAGCCCACATATACACTAATACTGTTCTTATATACACTTCTATACACCAATATAGCCCTCATATACACTAATACTGTTCTTATATACACTTATATACACCAACACAGCCCTCATATACACTAATACTGTTCTTATATACACTTCTATACACCAATACAGCCCTCATATACACTAATACTGCCCTTATATACACAAGTACTGCCCTTATATTGTCCTTACATACACATACACTAGCCTTACATACACTAATTGCTCATATACACTAATACTGCCCTTATATACACTTATATACACCAATATAGCCCTCATATACACTAATACTGTTCTTATAGACACTTATATACACCAATACAGACCTCATATACACTAATACTGTTCTTATAGACACTTATATACACCAACACAGCCCTCATATACACTAATACTGTTCTTATAGACACTTATAGACACTTATATACACCAATACAGCCCTCATATACACTAATGCTGTTATTATATACACTTATATACACCAATACAGACCTCATATACACTAATGCTGTTCTTATATACACTTATATACACCAACACAGCCCTCATATACACCAATACTGTTCTTATAGACACTTATAGACACTTAGATACACCAATATAGCCCTCATATACACTAATGCTGTTCTTATATACACTTAGATACACCAATACAGACCTCATATACACTAATGCTGTTCTTATAGACACTTATATACACCAAGACAGACCTCATATACACTAATACTGTTCTTATAGACACTTATATACAAGTACTGCCCTTATATTGTCCTTACATACACATACACTAGCCTTACATACACTAATTGCTCATATACACTAATACTGCCCTTATATACACTTATATACACCAATATAGCCCTCATATACACTAATACTGTTCTTATAGACACTTATATACACCAATACAGCCCTCATATACACTAATGCTGTTATTATATACACTTATATACACCAATACAGACCTCATATACACTAATGCTGTTCTTATATACACTTATATACACCAACACAGCCCTCATATACACTAATACTGTTCTTACAGACACTTATAGACACTTAGATACACCAATACAGCCCTCATATACACTAATACTGTTCTTATAGACACTTATAGACACTTATATACACCAACACAGCCCTCATATACACTAATACTGTTCTTATAGACACTTATAGACACTTAGATACACCAATATAGCCCTCATATACACTAATGCTGTTCTTATATACACTTATATATACCAATACAGACCTCATATACACTAATGTTGTTCTTATAGACACTTATATACACCAAGACAGACCTCATATACACTAATACTGTTCTTATAGACACTTATATACACCAACACAGCCCTCATATACACTAATACTGTTCTTATAGACACTTATAGACACTTAGATACACCAATATAGCCCTCATATACACTAATGCTGTTCTTATATACACTTATATACACCAATACAGACCTCATATACACTAATGTTGTTCTTATAGACACTTATATACACCAAGACAGACCTCATATACACTAATGCTGTTCTTATAGACACTTAGATACACCAATACAGCCCTCATATACACTAATGCTGTTCTTATAGACACTTAGATACACCAATACAGCCCTCATATACACTAATGCTGTTCTTATAGACACTTAGATACACCAATACAGCCCTCATATACACTAATGCTGTTCTTATAGACACTTATATACACCAATACAGACCTCATATACACTAATGCTGTTCTTATAGACACTTATATACACCAATACAGCCCTCATATACACTAATACTGTTCTTATAGACACTTATATATACCAAGACAGCCCTCATATACACTAATGCTGTTCTTATATACACTTATATACACCAATACAGCCCTCATATACACTAATGCTGTTCTTATAGACACTTATATACACCAATACAGCCCTCATATACACTAATACTGTTCTTATATACACTTATATATACCAATAAAGCCCTCATATGTACTAATACTGTGCTAACACCACGCATCCTAATACTGTCTTAATATCCTAACGTGAAAGCAAAACAATCAACTTACACAAAACATACTTTAACATGAAATAAATGTATAATTCACTGCCATGGACCTCCCTAAGGACCAACATGCTACAAGAGCTACCTGATGGCTAATAGTCACACAACCATCTCAACCCACCCGGTACCCATGCACAGCTGGCTGAAGAGAGCCACGTTTCCCAAGAAGTGGGACAGAACATAGAAAGTTTGAAAAGCCAAGCAGCTGAACACTACGGCCACCCAGAGAATCCAGTGGCTTTGTTGCTCATCTTCACCTGATATTTGATCTGTGCAGCAGATTAAGTTGTAGTCATCCACAAGAATGGCGTCTTGTGTGTCCACGCTAAGAGGCAGTAGACAATGTCCGTGTATATGATAGAATAGTTTGTCTAGTATAAAACTGCTCATCATGATTGCTGACAACTATTGGAAGAATGTAGAAGATTAGCTAATCAATATGAAAGTAAATGTTGACGCAATGATAAAATCTGGACATAGACACTGACTGTAATGATTACAGTAGACACAAAACTTTAAAAACTAGAGTGAGTGAGTGAGTGATTTACTGGATATTTAGTCAATACTTGAGACTTGTATGCCAGATGGCCTTGACCTAAAGACATTTCTATTCATGATCTTAACCAACATGACCTGCACACAGAATGTTCTAACACTGACCCTGGCAACAACCTGTCATTGAAATGAGTTACTCACCCTATGTTGATGTCTGCGTGCTGCAGTGGTGCGACTGTTGTAGTGGACATTGACAGGTTTTTTCTTCCTGCGTTGCTGTGATCTCAGAGTCCCTGACATGGTGACCCTCACAAGTAATGGAGACGCGAGAGGACCTAGTCACAGGGTCAAGGTCATCAGGGTACTGAATGTGTGTGAGGTTACTTGGTAACAGTTTCAACCTTATGTCTACTACCAGATTGTCACAGACTGCCACAGGTTGCCTCAGGTTGTCACAGATTGTCACAGAATGTCACAGATGGAAATAGATTGACACAGATTGTCACAGACTCACACAGATATACAGATTGTTACAGACTGCCAGATTGTCGCAGACTACCACAGATTGTCACTGATGGAAATAGTCACAAATTGTCAAAGTGTCACAGACAGCCACAGATTGTCAGACAGTCACAGATTGATGCAGACTGTCACAGATTGTCAGATTATTACAGATTGTCAGACTATTACAGATTGTTACAGATTGTCACAGAGTTGGGTTAACAGCTGCATCCATGCAAGACTGCCATACAGAAAGCCTGTGTGACGGACTTTGTTACACCTCTTGCAATCCTGCAGTAGGACCAGCCAGTGTCATAATTACCCTGTAGCTATGTATAGTGGTAATCCTGTGTTGACAGCCATGTTGTGGACAGTGGTATGAGGATCAGTCAACACATAGCCGGTCTGGCCTCACACAAACAATGCATTGTGTGGCAGGGTGGGGAGGGATGGGGACAGGGGAAAGATGGGGGGGGGGATTCTGCAGGCTACACACTGGCTGACAACAGTATCACCAGTTTCTTGTAGTGTTTGACACGCAGCCTTTGTCTCACCTGAGCTGTATACTCAGCGGCTGTCTTGGCGATGTCGTGGTGTTAGAAACCTACACTAAAATAGAAACACTTGGGAACAGTTGTACAAGTGAAAACATATCCTTAACTTTCTCTGTTCAATTATCTCTTCTGCAGATTCCAGCATAGTTGATCCCCGCTCATGTTCCTCCTCTTCCAACCTCTCTGTTCAACACCCTATACAACCTCCTGCACCAACTGTCCTGTCAGTTCAACACACTGTGTCCAGTTGACGCAGTTCCTGGTGTGATACAGAAGCCTCTGTGAAACTGGTGATACAAAAGTTATAACACAGGCAGTAGGAACAGCATTCCTCACCACAAGAGAGTTTTGGAGACTAAACAACAGAAAACTAACTATCCATCTGTCACCAGTGAATCATCTCTTGGGTCACATTCAGTGTGACCATGTAGAAAACAAACTACTAAACAAACACAAGGTCCATCAACAATTCCCCTTAATGTTCATCCTCTGGTTTTTCCTGTTTCCTCTACAACATGGGATGCCCCACACCTCGCCACGGAGTGCGGCACAGCCGCCACACTATCAACCTGTTGGCTGTAACACCGCCCATGGCGTGGTCGGTGATGCCATTGTTTGTGATGTGATTAGTTAATTAAACATTCTAACACACACCTCCTTGGCAGTAGTGGACTGACCTGCTGCAGGGGGAATGGGGAGGGGTGGTCACCTGTACCAACTGTACTCTACTCTATCAGGTACATGCACTAATTACAGGTGGAACTGTACTGTATGAGTTCTGATTCCTTCACCTGTAGCCTGAAGTCACGAGAGATCACAGACCTAATGCACACTCGCTTAACACATGCAGTAGAGACTGATCCCATATCACAGACAATGACTGATACAAGCAGGCCGATTGGCCATGATACAATGAGGCTGACTGACCACTGATACAAGCAGGCCGATTGGCCATGATACAATGAGGCTGACTGACCACTGATACAAGAAGGCTAACTGGGCAACAATACTGTAAAGCAAGTCGATTGAACACTGATATATATAGGCAGGCTGAATGGCCAGTGATACAAGCAGACTGCTTGACTGCTGATACAAGCAGGCTGACTGACCACCAATACAAGCAGGGCAACTGACCACCGATACAAGAAGGCTTACTGACCACCAATGCAAGCAGACTGACTGACCACCAATACAAGCAGACTGACTGATCACAATACAACCGATACAAGCAGGCCAACTGACGGCTGATATAAACAGGCCGACAGACAACCGATACAAGCAGGCTGATTGATCACTGAAATAACCATGTTGATTAACCAAGTCATCAGTGATGCATGGTCATCTAGTGAGATCAATATCCATAAATACGACATGACAATTAACATGTGATCATACAATACACCAGCAGTCACATTATGACAGATCACCAGCGACGTCAAGCTGTACCTCCAGAAACACCTCGGTAACTTGGTCAGCAATACTCTGTTCAATGTCATAGAAACAATTACTGCCAGTACAATACAATGACTAATCATACAACAGGACCTGACAAAGGCAAATTGAAACCATTAATAACATTTCATCAGCCATTTTATGTATGTTCCTCCATATTTGTGTCGAGAGAAGTCACATGAAGTGATGTATCAAGTATTTGTAGCATGATTCCAATGTCCTGAAAAGCGTACTGGCTAATATCATTGTTTATTCTTCATCACCATCATAAAAGAGCCAATCACGAGGCAGATGTCCTGCATCCCAGTCCGTCATGTCTCCAGCTCACCTGACTCCACCACACCACTGCAGTCAACACACATTATCACATCACAGCGCCAAAGCGCCAGACATGGCGCTCATAAACCATGACACTCACTTGGCCATTATCAGAATTAGCTGGATACACACACAGTTATCTCCCTTTATACATGCCTTGGGGTCAGGGGTCGGCCATTAAAGCTTGGTGGTACATTGTTTGTAATGACCTGAGCAGTGCAGGACATAATGTGATGATAACCTACGGGTCAAAGGGTAAGGTCACATATTGGTGGAATCCAGGTGCATGATCTCAATGGTGGTTCCTATCACAGACAAACAATAATTTACACCAGCTGGTCATCCTGGAGATTATTATTAATAACTGTCATTGCAATTTTTTAACATTTTTTGTTAGCTGGACAAACTGCAACAAAAAACTGTATACAAGAGGCATCAATCAAAATATTCTTATGTGATTATCAAATGTGATCTCAAATTTTTACAGCAAGGAAATGTTTCTGTGTAAAACCTTGAAGCAACATCCCAGAGACACGAAAGACATCGTCATGGAGACAAGGACGACGCACTGTATGGCCATGGAAGACAATCTGCTTTACAATCAATATTAACCATCAACATAGCCACAGCCAAAAGACTACTGCTAAGTTCCTGATATATAACAGCATGTTGAAAGTTAGGAGATAAACAACAGCATATTGATAGTTAGGAGATAAACAACAGCATGTTGATAGTTAGGAGATAAACAACAGCATATTGATAGTTAGGAGATAAACAACAGCATATTGATAGTTAGGAGATAAACAACAGCATGTTGATAGTTAGGAGATAAACAACAGCATATTGATAGTTAGGAGATAAACAACAGCATATTGATAGGAGATAAACAACAGCATATTGATAGTTAGGAAATAAACAACAGCATGTTGATAGTTAGGAGATAAACAACAGCATATTGATAGTTAGGAGATAAACAACAGCATATTGATAGTTAGGAAATAAACAACAGCATGTTGATAGTTAGGAGATAAACAACAGCATATTGATAGTTAGGAGATAAACAACAGCATATTGATAGTTAGGAGATAAACATACTGTGTTGGAAAATCAGAGGCATATAATGAATAGCTCCAAATTTGATATAAAACCGAAAGCGTAACATGAGGTTTTAAATACAAAATTTAGAACTATTATAATTTAGTAATATACCTCTGATTTTCCAACACATTACGTTTATCCCCATTCTACCATAACAGCATTATTCAGATTTCAAACAAATACATATTGTGTTGGAAAATCAGAGGTATATAATGTGATTACATACCTCTGAATGACTTTGATTAACCAATCAGAATCCAGTGTTTACTGAAGTTTACTGAAGTCATGGTAGAATAACAAATAAACCCATCTAATTTGAAAAGGACCCTACAGAGTTAGGAGATTCCTGATCCTGGAGAATTCTAGACTTTATTTAGGGTTTTACCATTCTAGGGAGCGCTAGGCTGTTGGGAAAATAATGTGGTTCAGGGACTGTGGGACAGACTACATTGCAGGGAGCTCTAGGCTGTAGGGAAAATAATGTGGTTCAGGGACTGTGGGACAGACTACAAGAGCTAAGTGTTGGGGATGTGCAGGGTCAATACTGTGGTTCAGGGACTGTGAGACAGACTACAAGAGCTAAGTGTTGGTGATGTGCAGGGTCAATACTGTGGTTCAGGGACTGTGAGACAGACTACAACAGCTAAGTGTTGGTGATGTGCAGGTTGTCCTGTAGGCTCTGTGGTTAGGAGTCACTAATTAATGACTTCTGACCTGGTTAGGTTGAAGTCCATTAACCTCTGACCTGTACTTTGTGTGTGTGGTCTGTGAGAAAGAAGGGCTGGAGGGTGGAGGGAGCAGGGCAGAATGCAGACCTGTTAAAACAACACTGGTTATGGTTGTTGCATCTGTGCTCAGTAGGCTGTAGGGGGTTGTCCCACTTGTCACATCACGTAATCCGAATCAAATGTTGCGCGTGGGTTGCTGGTCCGTTATAGTCAGTTTCAGTGAGCTCAGTTCAGTTGTCTGTCAACTAATGTCACTTACCCATTGAATGAACACTTTTCTACTGATAAAGTGAAATGTTATTTTTCCATACTTGAACGAATTCACAAAATAGATTATAAGTAAGAGATGGATTTGCTTCATATCATTGCAATTATGGCTTATGCAAAAGTTCCTTGTCTCGTTCCTGACGGTCACGGAGGTCAATATTTAGTTTACTTTGGTTACAAATTTTGTATTAAGTCTAGGAGAGGTGACAGAGTCCACTGGAAATGTCAGAAGACATGTTGCTGCAGGATCAACAAACAAAACAACCTCGTGACAGCCTACAATAATTCCCATACCATTCAAGCTAACAACAGGATCCTGATCGGTCACAACTGGGACAGAAGATGTCAAAACCAATGCCAAGCATGTACAAGGAAGAAATAACTGGTAACTATTTGTGCAATACATGTCGAGCAAAAATGTAAAATAAATGTTAATTAAAAAACTTTAGTTAAATTGAAAATATATGCTTCTGGTTTCATATAAATACATCACTTCAAATATAAGGCCTGCAAGAGGATGGAGTTGAGGACATTGTCATCAGTCAGATCCAGACATATCCCGCCATTCTTGAAATCTTCCCTGTACAGAGCGAGGACCAAGACAAAATGTGCTCTGCCATATCATCACTCAGACATTGAGCTTCCAGAGACATACAACAACTTTCACTACAGTCAAGACCTTTGAAAGTATGTCCGGAAATGCAATCTGGTGTCTGCCTTCACAGAAGACCCAAGGGTGACCATACTTGTCAGAAATGCCATAGCCTATCCACATGTGCCGGTGGAACTGGTCAGTGATCTGTGGTGATATGCCCTGGAGCAGCCTGGAAGTGACCATGTAGTCAAGTTTACTGACTACATCACTGACTACTGGGTGGAGGGTGACCAGGGTCATGACATCTGGAGCCACTTCCAGACTGTTGGACCACGCAGGACAAACCATGTGGAAAGCAGGCCCAGGAAGCTAAGTCTGTAGATTGCAGGAACCAGCTCCAATCTGTTCAAGGTCATGGACTTTTTGAAGCAAGGCCGATGCTGAAATAACCATCTTGCAGTTTCAAGCTGGTGGCAGTTGCCAGATGAAAAAACAACAATATCTTCAACTAGAGGAGGCACTGGATATGTACAAAAGACAATTTTTAAGTGGACAGAAAACTTCTGTGCAATACCTCGATGCAGTGTCACATCTCACTGGTTATTGATATGTATCCTTATTGTGTGTATATATTGTCATGAATGTCAAAATGTCACGTAATGAAGCATTGTTGATTAAAAGCAGTATTAAAATGTTGTTAAAATGTGTTTTCTTTTTCACCTTTTAAGCCCTAAAAAGATATAACTATATATTAATTCTACTAGTCGGTACATCAAAAGACGGTAATTCCCACCCCCTACCCCCTCGATTATCCACTGGCACATCCAACAAACCAGACAGGTGGGACTAACTCAGCTGTACATACCCTCGATTAAGGAAAATGGTATCATGCAAATGATCCTTTACGTCATACATGTAATCAATAATATTTAAAAGTTGTCGTCAAAACTAGTCATCAAGGATGTATTAAATTCTGTATGCCATGATGACTGTGACCAGGAGTGGGATTCATGTCGTGGAGACTATATTACTGAATGTAGTTATGAACATTAGATTGATTAGAGTTGTGGCGATTAATCCATCCGCAAGATATCGCGATTCAAGAGCTGCACGATACGATACATCGATACGATTGTCGTGTATCGATTCAACACGATACTTACATATTTAGCAGTTTACGAAAACACCGTCTAACCTTCTATTTAGATTTTTGTTGAAAATATTGCCATGGACATGCTCCGACTGAGATAATTTTCACAAATTTATTTTGTTATCTGAGAAAAAAAGCCAATTGTGCCAATGATGATCCCTGCTGTTCCATTTTTGAGGAAAACACTACTTTACTGACACATGCTAAACATTTTTAATAAAATGTCTTTCATGATGACATGTTTTATTTTTCTTGGGAGAAGAATACCTTCTCTGAAATGACAACATAACAGCACATTATTTCCAGTACTTATATTTTTCTGTATACAAGGACAAAATATCATGATACGTATCGTATCGTATGTATCGGACTACCAGTATCGTGATACGTATCATATCGTGGCAACTCTAATATTGATTGTGTAAATGACAAACTGTCTACTGATATAACAATTGTATCTGCAAGAGACAATGCTAAACTGAATACGTCTCCAGGAGACGACGGTATCCAGCAGAATCTGTCAGAGAATCGCACGCACGCGCGCATGCACGCACCAACGAAAACATGAACACACAAAATGTCCACGAGACACAGACAACTCAACCATACCGTGCATACGGATATTAACGCTGCTGCATGCATCAAACCCATATTACAACTCATTCCCTACACTGACAAAACAATAAAGTCATGCACAGTTGTAAAAATGTCAGACAAAAGAAAATAAAAACCACACCACACAAGAAAGATAATTCTTTGTGAACCAAATACTTGTCAATCAGAGAAAACAAGACAAACACGATTCTACACCCAGGGGAGACAACTCTAGTCTATAGGCGATCAGGGAGGCTGGCATGTGTGTTCCACAGATGTTGAAACAGGAGGATGTCATACAGTGAGCACTCAGGCACACAGTATATGAGGGATTTTACAGCCACTTCATATCATATTCCGAGCACATACTAAAGCCTGTCTGACACCAGCTGTATTTTTTGTGTGCCACTAAGTGCTCATCCTGTGTGACCGACACACTGTCAGGCTCCCTGACACGCCCCTCACCAGCAGCCCTCAGTTAGAACACAGCCACTTACCCGTCTCTTGACAAGTCTCTGCCTCTGTCCAGCCCAAACACAACACAAGCATTAGTACACAATACTATAGTGGGCTTACAGCTGGCTCTACAGAATACCACATTTGGCTTATACCTGGCTCTACAGAATACCACACTTGGCTTATACCTGGCTCTACAGAATGCGTTTGGTTTATACCTGGCTAAATAGAATAGTGGGCTTATACCAGGTACTACAGATTACAGTGGGTGTATACATAGCTCTGTAGAATGCAGTGGGCATATACCTTGCTAAATAGAATAGTGGGCTTATACCAGGCACTACAGATTACAGTGGGTATATACATAGCTCTGTAGAATGCAGTGGGTATATACCTAGCTCAACAGAATACAATGGGCTTATACCAGGCACTACAGAATACAGTAGGCATATACCTGACCTGTACAATACAGCAGAGAGGAACATGACTCTACACAATGTAATAGACCAGACATACACCTGGCTCTGTGCTACACACCTTGCATATCCTGAAATACACTGGGCATATACTTGGCTCTACACAATAACCAGGTACCTACCTGGGTCTAGACAAGAGTTTGGGGATGCACCTTTACATACAGTGTACCTGGATCAACACAACATGCGTATTGTACAGCATATACTGGGAATACAACCACCATCTATACAATATACTCAGTATACTGGTATATATATCTGAACATACCCTCAAAGAATACACATGAGATATCAAGTCAGACATCTGCAGTAAAAACATTGTGTGGGACCAACATAGAGATGCACCATTCTTCTGGAGAAAGTTCACATCAACGACCCATCAGCTATGACAGATGCATTAAAGGGAGGTAACTCACCTCTTCCACTTCAACATCACTGTCCATGTTGAGTCTGTCTCGAGTTCCACGTCGTCCTGGAGACGCTGTTCTCTTGCTGAGGCTGGGACTGCCCAGTATTGGACTACTTCCGTCCACCTGTCTCCTGTCAACAGACCAACAAGAGTCAAGAGACTCAGAACAAACATTATATGTCATTCACTGGTCTCAAGGGGAACACTGGTTAACGTACCCTCAATGATTGTTTACATTGTTTGGAACATAAACAAACAGCGAGTGTACTTCAACCCATGGGCCCCTAGGGACCAGTGAACAACGTATTCATATTACCGAACACCTAAATGTTAATTTTGAATTGTCTGAGGCACAGGTACAAATCTGTTTGTGGCAATCTCTAGATTTTGCAGGCGATAAGAAACAGAGATTTAGAATTATCTCCCTTCTACAGATTTGCATTCATAAAACATTGGTAATGTGATTGTGTCATATGTGATTCAATGTTATCTGAGATAAAAGAATAACAACCACAAAATACCAAATGAGTTTGGAATTCCCAGCAGGGTACTTGGAAATGTTACTTGCTTGTTCATCAGCTAGTCACAAAGTGACATGTATGTGTTCAGTAATAGTGTCTGTAATGGTTGTGTCTGGAATGTTTGTATCTTTATTTGTTGTGATTATAATTGATGTGTCTGAATTGGATTTACATACATGCATGTACATAGGAGAAATATTATGACAAATGCCACCATGTCTTCAATGTCAGCAACTGACGTTTCTATAACGACCGTTTCTGTAATGCACAACCTGCCACAAGTGTCTGTAATGAACTTTCCTATAACACACATCTGCAATGAATGTTTTTGCAGTGCATGTGTCTGTAACTCAAGCATCTCTATTGCAAATGTGTGTAACACATGCTTCTAACCCACAAGTGTCTGTAGACCAAAAGTGTCTGTAGACCACAAGTGTCTGTAGCCCATAAGTGTCTGTAATGCAAACGTGTGCAACACACGTTTGTAGCCCACAAGTATCTGTAACCCAGAAGTGTCTGTAACTGACAAGTGCCTGTAACCCACAAGTGTCAAAAGTGTCTGTAACTCACAGGTGTCTGCAACCCATGTCCTCTTGTCCTCTCACGTGTCCATAATGCAGAAGATTCTTTAACTCTAAAATGTCTGTAACTCACAAGTATCTGTAACTCACAAGAGTCTGTAACCCACAAGTGTCTGTAATGAAAAGGTGTCTGCAACTGACAAGTATCTGTAACATATGTCAGTAACTTGCAAGTGTCGCGTAATGCATGTGTCTGTAACTCACAAGTGTTTCTCTCAGGTGTCCATAATGCACAAATGTCTCTAACTCAAAGTGTCAGTAACTAACAAGTGTCAGTATCGCTCAAGTGACTGTAACTTACAAGTGTGCAACACTTGTCTGTAACTCATAAGCATTTTAACTCACGAGTGTCTGTAGCTCACAAGTGTTGAAAACTTACAAGTGTCTCTAACACAAGAGTGTCTGTAACGCAAAAGTGTCTGACACAAAGGTGTCTGTAAGTCACAAGCATCTGTAACACACTTGTCAGTAACGCCTACTTGTTTGTAACTCACAAGTGTCTGCAACACCTGTGTCTGTAACGTGCAAGCGTCTATAACTCACAAGTGTCTGTAACTAACAAGTGTCTGTAACTAACAAGTGTCTGTAACTAACAAGTATCTGTAATTCTGTTGAGATATAAGAGGTGGAGGTGTCTTAAAAATCCCAACAAATCTTATTTTACTCAACAGAGACAGTCTGAACATTAGGAATACAAACATAATCTTGTTCTGCCTTAATGCAGGCTGTAATCTGTAATGGATGTTTTTGTAACTAGGTGTCTAGAAGAAAGAAGAAAGAGCCAGTACGTGTTGCTGAGTTTGGCTGGTTTCCCTGTCAGGTTTTCAAGGCTGGCTAGAGCATGGTCTCGCTCAGACTTGATGTGCTGTAACTGACGGACGGCGGTGTCCCGCTCCTCTAGCGCTTGAGACTTCTCCCGCAACACCGCGTCCCTCTCCTTCAGTGCCAACTCAAAACTAAGCTGCAAGGCCTGGGTCGGGTTGCTCTCATCACCAGGATCTGCTGACATAAAGTATAGGACTTGTACAACACTCACATATATCACAGCACTCATATCACAGGTATAACACTCATATACATCATAGCATTTGTATACCATGGGTATAACAGTCACATATATCATAGTACTTGTATATCATGGGTATAACACTCTCATATATCACAGTACTCGTATATCATGGGTATAACACTCTCATATATCATAGTACTTGTATATCATGGGTATAACACTCTCATATATCATAGTACTACAATGTATATCATGGGTATAACACTCTCATATATCAAAGTACTTGTATATCATGGGTATAACACTCATATATCATAGTACTTGTATATCATGGGTATAACACTCTCATATATCATAGCACTTGTATATCATGGGTATAACACTCTCATATATCATAGTACTTGTATATCATGGGTATAACACTCTCATATATCATAGTACTTGTATACCATGGGTGTAACAGTCATATATATCACAGGTCTCATAAATCAGTAACATATATCATAGTACTCATATATCACAGGTATAACAGTTATATATCATAGGTATAATAGTCATATATCATGGGCATAACATTCACACATCACTGCGTCATATTAACGGAGGTGAACAAACAAATTTCTAAATGAAAATGTAGTAATACGTCAACCTCACTGGTACAGCATGAGTTTTTCCTAGACATCTCTTGCATCTAATAGGAACATGATAGGCATATTAAGGATATATGTCTACTGTAATGGTATTCGCTGTTTTAATCACTTGACCTATTAAACAGCCCATGACCAAAATTGAGACTGATCTGCACGTAAACAGATTAATTATGACATTAACGGCCAAGACGTAAGGCATAAAAACATATTTATTGGACATTACACTTAAATATTGTCTGCAGTTGAGCGGGGTTAGTTGTCCTCTACATCATATCATTATGCTTCCGGGCATAAAATGACAAGATCAAGCTTCTTCATTTTAAATACAAAGTCGAAGTGTGCTTTATTCTATAAATATATATTCATCATATTATTATTTACAAAAACGAAAAAGTCACAACAACAAATTCAAAATCCAGAAGTCAGCAGATAGGGACCATTACTGTTCTGCTACTGTCTGCAGACATCATGATTTTGTCTTACAAGCTCTGTTTTAACATTATATGTATGAATGTCTAGAAACAAACTGAATATGGTAACCAAACTGAATCCACTGCTTCTGTCAGTTTCGTATCCAATATATCTATCATCCAAAACTGTGTACCACACAAGATATCGCTTGTGTGAGATCATATGATATCTCCTAAGAGATTTTGTGTTGACAGTACATTCTGTACAACACCCTGACAGAGCTATGACGTCATGATCTTGATGATGTCACAATGCAGTGTCATCGCTACCCTGCAAGTCTAATAGTGGTACACTGTTGAACGATGTACAGTTTTCAATGAAAACAAATGAAGAATGATCATGGATGATAAACAGAATCTCACCCTCAGGTCTACTGATATAAATAATACCAACACTCAATAAAGGTAAAAGGGAATCCCTTGATATTGATATCAGTAGACAACTGGGTGAGATTCTATGACTGACAGCACTGGGTGATACATATCATGACCACAGTATTGCACCAGAAGGGATTCTATGACTGACAGCACTGGATGATACATATCATGACCACAGTATTGCACTAGAAGGGATTCTACGACTGACAGCACTGGATGATACATATCATGACCACAGTATTGCACTAGAAGGGATTCTACGACTGACAGCACTGGGTGATACATATCATGACCACAGTATTGCACTAGAAGGGATTCTATGACTGACAGCACTGGGTGATACATATCATGACCACAGTATTGCACTAGAAGGGATTCTACGACTGACAGCACTGGGTGATACATATCATGACTAGTATTGCACTAGAAGGGATTCTACGACTGACAGCACTGGGTGATACATATCATGACTAGTATTGCACTAGAAGGGATTCCATGACTGACAGCACTGGGTGATACATATCATGACTAGTATTGCACTAGAAGGGATTCCATGACTGACAGCACTGGGTGATACATATCATGACTAGTATTGCACTAGAAGGGATTCTACGACTGACAGCACTGGGTGATACATATCATGACCACAGTATTGCACTAGAAGGGATTCTACGACTGACAGCACTGGGTGATACATATCATGACCACAGTATTGCACCAGAAGGGATTCTACGACTGACAGCACTGGATGATACATATCATGACTAGTATTGCACTAGAAGGGATTCCATGACTGACAGCACTGGATGATACATATCATGACTAGTATTGCACTAGAAGGGATTCTATGACTGACAGCACTGGGTGATACATATCATGACCACAGTATTGCACCAGAAGGGATTCTACGACTGACAGCACTGGGTGATACATATCATGACTAGTATTGCACTAGAAGGGATTCTATGACAGACAGCACTGGGTGATACATATCATGACTAGTATTGCACTAGAAGGGATTCTATGACTGACAGCACTGGGTGATACATATCATGACTAGTATTGCACTAGAAGGGATTCTATGACTGACAGCACCAGAAGGGATTCTTCGACTGACAGCACTGGGTGATACATATCATGACTAGTATTGCACTAGAAGAGAAGTTAGTTACAGGAGTTGAGTCATTGTGATTTTTGCAACGGAGACTTTGCGATTTGTCAGAGTCTTTGATAAATAAATAATCATTTTATTGTGACAAATGATCCCATGAAAATCATAAAGCGTGTGCTGTTTTATATGCAATAGGAACAATACGCATTAAATTCGATGAATTGGTCAGATGTCACAGAAACTCTGTGCTTACGAAATTGATTTAATGGAAAATTGATTCATTGTCACAGATAATTTCCAATCCCAAAATCTAGGTATGATTCGTCCAATCTGGTCAGTGAATCAGATTTGGAGCTAATGTTAGTAAAATTTAATTCAACCCTCTTGTAAGACTGATCTTCCTGGTATACAGGCCAATTAGTACCTTACCCTTCCCCTGCTGATTCTAAACTTACAAAGACTCTGTGACGTATTGCAAATTTTCTGTTGCAAAAATCACAAAGACTCCACTCTCACTGTAACCAAGTACCCCACCAGTGGTGCTGGTACAGGTATCACACATCACTGCTCTCATAGATCACAAAGACTCCACTCTCACTGTAACCAAGTTCCCCACCAGTGGTGCTGGTACAAGTATCACACATCACTGCTGCCATAGATCACAAAGACTCCACTCTCACTGTAACCAAGTACCCCACCAGTGGTGCTGGTACAGGTATCACACATCACTGCTGCCATAGATCACAAAGACTCCACTCTCACTGTAACCAAGTTCCCCACCAGTGGTGCTGGTACAAGTATCACACATCACTGCTGCCATAGATCACAAAGACTCCACTCTCACTGTAACCAAGTTCCCCACCAGTGGTGCTGGTACAAGTATCACACATCACTGCTGCCATAGATCACAAAGACTCCACTCTCACTGTAACCAAGTTCCCCACCAGTGGTGCTGGTACAAGTATCACACATCACTGCTGCCATAGATCACAAAGACTCCACTCTCACTGTAACCAAGTTCCCCACCAGTGGTGCTGGTACAAGTATCACACATCACTGCTGCCACAGATCACAAAGACTCCACTCTCACTGTAACCAAGTTCCCTACCAGTGGTGCTGGTACAGGTATCACACATCACTGCTGCCATAGATCGCTGTTGCCATCAAGATGAGGGTGATTCGTCTGAGAGAGACAGGTGAAATAAGCAGGAGCCACCAAATGTCACACAAGGAAGTCTGACACGTCATATGTCCCTCAGATACAAGGCAAGCTTTACTGAACAGACTTACAGCTGGAACAATCCTCATACTTCTGTGACAGTCTGGTGCAGAATCTGGCTGGGCTACTGACCTGATTAAGCAGCATTATTATGCTATTTGTTGATGTGTGTGTTGTTGTTGTTGTTGTTGTTGTTTGGGTTTCTTTTGGTTTGGGTTTGTACTGTTAGGGGAAATGCTTTCTATTCTTGGGTAGGAGACTTAGATTGTTTGAAAGAAGATTTATCTTCAGTTACAAACTCCAGCAGTTGTAGGAGCTGAGGGTGTCCATTGTTACTCAACTCATCCTGAACTGATGGTCATGACAGTGTACTGATATATGGGTGGGCACATCAACATTCCCTTGTCAATATACTGCCCTTACATCCACAGAATATAGTCCTACATGACATCCCACCCTCACATCCACAGAACAAGGTCCTACTAGACACACCTACCTCACACCCAGAACAAGGTCCTACATGACACACCGCCCTCACACCTACAGAACTAGGTCCTACCAATGACACACCACCCTCACACCTACAGAACAAGGTCCTACATGACACACCGCCCTCACACCTACAGAACAAGGTCCTACCAATGACACACCGCCCTCACACCCAGAACAAGGTCCTACATGACACACCGCCCTCACACCTACAGAACTAGGTCCTACCAATGACACACCGCCCTCACACCTACAGAACAAGGTCCTACATGACACACCGCCCTCACACCTACAGAACAAGGTCCTACATGACACACCTACCTCACACCCACAGAACTAGGTCCTATATGAACAAGGTCCTACATGACACACCATCCTCACACCCACAGAACTAGGTCCTATATGAACAAGGTCCTACATGACACACCACCCTCACACCTACAGAACAAGGTCCTACATGACACACCGCCCTCACACCCACAGAACTAGGTTCTATATGAACAAGGTCCTACATGACACACCACCTTCACACCTACAGAACAAGGTCCTACATGACACACCGCCCTCACACCCACAGAACTAGGTTCTATATGAACAAGGTCCTACATGACACACCGCCCTCACACCTACAGAACAAGGTCCTACATGACACACCGCCCTCACATCCACAGAACTAGGTTCTATATGAACAAGGTCCTACATGACACACCACCTTCACACCTACAGAACAAGGTCCTACATGACACACCTACCTCACACCCAGAACAAGGTCCTACATAACACACCGCCCTCACACCCACAGAACTAGGTCCTACATGACACACCGCCCTCACACCCACAGAACTAGGTCCTACATGACACACCGCTCCCACACATACAGAACTAGGTCCTACTTGACACACCTACCTCACACCCAGAACAAGGTCCTACATGACACACCGCCCTCACACCCACAGAACTAGGTCCTACATGACACACCGCCCTCACACCCACAGAACTAGGTCCTACATGACACACCGCCCTCACACCTACAGAACAAGGTCCTACATGACACACCGCCCTCACACCTACAGAACAAGGTCCTACATGACACACCGCCCTCACACCCACAGAACTAGGTTCTATATGAACAAGGTCCTACATGACACACCGCCCTCACACCTACAGAACAAGGTCCTACTTGACACATTGCTGTCACTCCTACAGAACTAGGTCCTACCAATGACACCCCGCCGTCACACCTACAGAACAAGGTCCTACTTGACACCCCGCCGTCACACCTACAGAACAAGGTCCTACTTGACACACCGCCGTCACAGCTACAGAACTAGGTCCTACTTGACACACAGCCGTCACACCCACAGAACTAGGTCCTACATGCAGTGATTTACTTGGGCCGCGATATCGTGACTTTCTCAAATCAGTTGCTATAAAATCACACTCAAATCTACCTGTAGCAATTTAAAATCGCATCCTGCTCACCTGTATGATAAGAAATAATAAAGTTCTTAAATCTGTTTTAATGAGAAAGGATTTGTCGCTATTTTGTTCTGCCAAAGATATTCCCGTTGCTTTTTATCTATTTTTAATCTTCGAAACATAACTTCTGGTATGGAACATCAAACATCGTTACACAGCGCTGCACAAAATGAGCTGTGCTGCAAGGAGTACAGCAAACTCTGAACCTCGCAGTACTCTGTTCTTTATGCACTGTGCGACGGTGTACAGAGTTTGCATTCGGAAGTTGTGTTCTGCAACATCACACAAAGGGCGGCTACTAATGAAACTATATCATTCGATATTAAAATCTCTAAATTCTTAAAGACTACGAATGAAAACAAAGAAACAACTTGACCCATTCAACACCGTAGGCCGAAAAATTGGCCAAGACATCACCAATCCCCAGGCACTGGAGCAGGGTTTGATCTTTACGCTCGCCCGCACGCCCGTGGCGAATAAATGTTTTGACAGGCGAATGGAAATATAAATGCACTAGTCCAGCGTACTACTTGGTTTTCTTCAGTGGTTACTATACTTCATCCGGTACTGGAATTGAAATCATGCATTTTCTACTCAAATCACCAGACTAATGAATCTCTATCGTTGCAAAACTCAAAAGTTAACATATACATCGTGTCACTTCTTTCAAATCATGTTATCGCTCCTTCGATTTACTTCACGGTATAGGTTGGAAAGAGTTACACAGCCTACAATTTTAGTTATCCCTTTCCATTTCTTCAGTTCTTCACAGCTGGCCCTGATAGAGAATAAATATCTGACAAATCACAGCCTCTCACACGCCCCTCAACATCTGGCAAATTCAGTTATACATTTCCACGTGTTCAGTTCTTTACAGCTGGCCCAGATAGAGAATAAATATCTGACAAATCACAGCCTCGCACACGCCCCTCAACATGTGGCAAATTCAGTTATACATTTCCACGTGTTCAGTTCTTTACTACTGGCCCAGATGGAGTATAAACAATTGGATCATTATTGGTTTCTAATGAAGCATTTCCGCCTGTCTGCTATAAAGATCGTGATTGGTCCAAATCATGCACATGACCTGAAGCTTGCAGATTTAGACGCAAGTTTTAGGTAAACTCATGCCAGTTAGAATGTTTTACTCAAAACCTTGCCACCTATATGTAAATTATGGAACTTAGTGGACGCATCATGCACAAGTTACCTGCAACAAAAATGCTTCGTACACACATTTTAGCATTAGACATCAAAGTCGAGATGTCACATGACTTTCACTAAATATTTACACAATTACATAAAAAGTATTAAACAGCAACTTGATATACCATGGTGTAACGTGTTCTCGGGGTAATAGTGCTATTTTAAAATGATCATGAATATTACTGCGTATCAGGAGATTATCAAAACTGTAATTCCGTAAATAAATATCACCTCGCCTTTCATAAATTTATTGTTAGAATGTCATGTCGTCCGCTGGTTTCCAATGCAACATACATTTCGTGCCTTGTCCGCAAGCATGAGCGCTCGAAGTGACGTACCATGTTTTCGGGTTACTCATTATGGCGCAGGGTCACACCCTTGAATGGAAGCGCATGTGATGCATTCTTCTCCACAGAAATCAACAAATACAACGTATCATTTTAATTAGAAACCAAGCAAACTGGTAACTTTGTATTTGATTATTTTATTATCTTTTTGTGTGCAAAATTTGTTAAAAATAAACATATTTACAGGTAAGTTATTCAATCATTTGCACATTCATTCTTCTTGTCTGCACGGTCCGCTATGGCAGGGACAATAAAACGTGTCTTGTCTGTGCGGTATAGTATCATCGCAGTAGCATTTTAAATGAACCCAGAGGTCACATGCCTGGTGTGAATTCTGCTGCACGAAAAAAATATATGTAAGAGATGACCAACTCGGTGTTTGAACAATGTTGTTTTTTTTACTACGTCGGCAACATTCCATTCCATTTATGTTTGGCTTTTCACTTGAGCAGACGATGGTCCGCTTGACAAGTTGCGAGCGTTATTTCAAAAGTTATGATCTCATTTACGAAGGTTTTCAAAGTGCATTATGTTCTATGATAGATTTTTAGTACTTTGACAGCAATTAGGCCACAACTTCCGTGAAATCTGAACATTTCAAACATTTTGTGTTCCGATTGCGACGGAAGCTTCTGCACACAAGATGTGTTTACAGGTGGCACTGTCATGTCACCATACGCAAGAAATTACAGGGAAAAGAAATATCCTGAAAACATGGTACAGCATGGTACGTTTGACAACTTTCATGAGTACTGCTGTTTATTTTATTTGTTTGTTTATTTAGTTTGCTTATTCCGCCAAACAGTGTTGCTTCAGGGTTTTTTTTGGTTTTTTTGGTTTTTTGTTTTGGTTTGGTTTTTTTTGACAACTTTGATGTGGACACGTTGCCGATCCATGAGTTCGATAATCGTGTCTTTCAAATTAAAATAACACTGCAAATACAAGTTTATAATTCGAATTCTGTCAATAATGTATGACCATCCATCTGAAATGCCATAAGTGTTGTCAGACATTCTGACATTCAGGCTGGTTTACACGATGCCATTTAGAAAGTGGTCAAATGCAACATATGTCATATTTGGGATTTCACTTTCTTAGTAAAGTACAAATTCTAGTACTTTTTTCGGTTGAGTCCCATCCGTGATTCGAACCCGCACCCTCAGAGTCAGGCACCTAATCGCCAGCACACAAAGTCAGCCGCCTAGCCCGCTCAGCCACCGCGACTTCCATAAGCGGCTGAGCGGGCTAGGCAGCTGACTTTGTGACCATCCATCTGAAATGCCATAAGTGTTGTCAGACATTCTGACATTCAGGTTGGTTCCTAAAATTATTCCTATCATTTGATGTGCATTCTGCCTCCGTTGTCTGGGGACCTGCTATTTTCGGTAGATTAACAAATCAAAAAACGGCTTCAGGCGCTCCTGATGTTGATGAACTCAGAAAGATTGAAGCAAGAGCCCATGAGCTTCTTTCAGCAGCCCTGTCACTAGTGAAGCAATCTTCTGTGTCAGATGAATTGTAGACAGTGCCACGATATCAACAATTCAGTGAATAACTTTCATTCCTCTGGACTACTTGTTTTGTGTGGGCTAGTGACAGTTTAAGGTTACTAGCCCGGAGTACTAGTGGCCATTTTAAGTTTAGTTCTAACCCTGTGTAGGTCGAAAAATTGACCAGTCAGTAGCTGCATCAAAATGATTTATACTTGTAGGAACCTAACTAACACATAATTCATTTATCAAATTAGATAACCAAATGTTTATCCAATAAAACCGCTTCTTACAACTATGAAAATACTCTTGGCAAGGATACAGTCATTGTGTTGATGTTCAGAGCTTTCAAATGATACCCGCCATCAAACGAATCATATCACATGTTATTCATTATCAGACAAAGATTTTAAAACGGAGGTTTTTCACGCTGTTGTATCACGTTACCAAGCGAAATGCCACTGATATCGGGAAATACAAGACCATACATATTACTTCAGAAATCTTTCTAGAATAATTTTCTGATCGTGTATAAATGAACATATGCAAGAAAAAGTGAAGGGGATGTAAGGACTTGTTACAAATAGAGAAAAAACGCTCCAGGTTTTTCTTCCTCCGTGGTTCATCTGGAGATGTAAATGTGTATGCCTGCATTTTCATTAAAAATTAACTTATTTAAGTTGTAGTCGTATTACATGAAAAATATGATAAAAAATAACTTTCATGTTTATAAACAGTAAGATTAGACCTTTCAACTGATGTATAATATGCAGTAGCAATAATTATATATAAGCTGATATTATCTCTTGATAAACATGAACTTCATCTATGACCTCAGAGTTGCTAGGAACTGGGTGTCATGGCAGTGTGTGCCTCTGGTTGACTGGTGTTGAAAGAGTTAAGTTGTTGTTGATATTATCTCTTGATAAACATAAACTTCATCTATGACCTCAGAGTTGCTAGGAACTGGGTGTCATGGCAGTATATGCTTCTGGTTGACTGGTGTTGAAAGAGTTAAGTTGTTGTTGATATTATCTCTTGATAAACATAAACTTCATCTATGACCTCAAAGTTGCTAGGAACTCGGTGTCATGGCAGTATATGCTTCTGGTTGACTGGTGTTGAAAGAGTTAAGTCGTTCACCTTGATGACAACCAGAATGCAGACACCAATAGTGATGCTAGTAGATCTTCAGACTTATAATTCATTGCAATTCAGGATTGCTGCACTAGAAATTGATGATGACAATATCCTGTTTATCTCTAATTCTGTTCTGAACGATCATGAACAGTTAAATCTCGAAAGATTTGAAAAAATCTTATGTTTTTGATTCCATGTGAAATTTTATCTCACATGTTTTCTGAGCCAGGTTTATCCCTGTACATGACACACCGCCCTCAGACCCACAGAACAAGGTCCTACATGGCACACCGCCCTCACCCAGTGAACAAGGTTTATAATACATGGCACACTGCCCTGACACCCATAGAACAAGGTCCTATGTGGGACACTGCCCTGACACCCACAGAACAAGGTCCTATGTGGGACACCATCCTCACATCCACAGAACAAGGTCCTACTTGACACACAGCCCTCACACCCACAAAACAAGGTTGTACATGACACACCTACCTCACATATACAGAACAAGGTCCCACGTGGCACCCGGCCCTCACCCACAGAACTAGGTCCTACATGAGACACTGCCCTCAAGCCCACAAAACAAGGTCCTACATGGCACACCAACCTCACACCCAAAGAACAAGGTCCCATGGACACACAGTCCTTGCACCCACAAAACAAGGTCCCATGGACACACAAATCTCCCACCATACAACAAGGTCCCACACCTACACAGTGGACTGACATTAGCTGCCTGACTCAACGCCTCAACTCCGTCCACTGTAAGGTGGGAACCATGTCAGGCTTCTCAGTTACAGACGATATGACTCACTCACCTGTGTCCACATTCAGTGTTTACCACTCACCCGTGTCCACTGGTATAGATTGAACCTACTAACATTTTCTCAATACAAACACAGGGTGTATCAGCTTCAGGGTGTATCAACTTCAGGGTGTTCTCATCGCCATGCTCATCATGAAAACAGCGGACATCAGGCACACATCATCAAATGCTTCACAGCCATTAAATACCATATACCCATAACACAGTCAGCCAATGACAAGAGCTCTTCATAGTAACAAAGACTCAGGAGACTTAACAACAAGACAGTCTTACACAGCAGCCTTATATATCAGTATTATACACCAGCCATACACCAGTCTTACACAGCAGCCTTATATACCAGTATTATACACTAGCCACACACCAGTCTTACACAGCAGCCTTATATATCAGTATTATACACCAGCCATACACCAGTCTTATGAATACAGCAGCCTTGCGTATCTGCCATATACACCAGTTGTATACAACAGCATTAAACACCAGCCTTATAAGTTATCTATCTGCCATATACATCAGTCATATATCAACTGTATACACCAGTCTTATAAAGTTATATACCAGCCACATGCATCAGCCTTATACACCAGCCTTATACATCACCAGTATACACTAGTTTTATACGCTACACAACACCAAGAATGGTGATGTATTGATCTCCATATACCCATAACACAGTCAGCCAATGACAAGAGCTCTTCATAGTAACAAAGACTCAGGAGACTTAACAACAAGACATCAGTGGTTCCGCACAATCAAACTGAACCGATGATCAATGACTGAGCAGTCCCAGGATAGTCTGACAATAGCTGGCGCTGGTGCCTGAGGCAAGCTCCACTGTCGCCCAAGCACCTTGTACAGCTATACAACAATGACTGTCGTGATCGTAGCCCGCCGTAGGGATGAGGAATAGATGATACACCGATCAGTTCAGGTCTCAACAACAGCACACAACACAAACTCAAAGACTTTAGTGGAACACAACCTGCTCATGTCAAATGGCCGTTTAATGACATTGTTTTGTGTAGGTGTTGTCATGATAAACAGTACCTCCCATGGACATCCACAATCTACTGCTGGTGTTGCTCTCAACAGCAGTACACAGAACCTCCTATAGTTCCACAATCTACTACTGGTGTTGCTCTCAACAGCAGTACACAGAACCTCCTATAGTTCCACAATCAACTTGTGTCATACGCCTTCTTGATGACATTGTATTGCTGGTGTTGGTCTCAATTGTAGCACATAGAATCTTCCATAAAGGTCCACAATCTACTTAATGACATTGACACACACGGACCAAACATACAACACACACAGACCAAACATACAACACACGGACCAAACATGCAACACACACGGACCAAACATGCAACACACACAGACCAAACATACGACACACACAGACCAAACATACTTGGACATATCACACACACAAAATGAAATACGACACTTCCCTGAGTTAAAACAATAGCTGGTTTAGTGAGTGCATTATTTGTTCAGATCAAGTGTTGCACAACTGGATGTCCTCTGTCACCTTCTGGCCGCCATCAAGTATAAACATACATCCATACGCCATATAGACAGTGTCCTAGTGTGTAGTCAACCATCCCCTACATTGACGCAGTCAACCATCCCCTACATTGACACAGTCAACCATCCCCTACATTGACACAGCCAAGAGAAGGGCTGTTTGGGATGTTTACATTTTCACACACAACCTACAAGAACATTAAACACAGCTTATTAGAATGACAAAAAAAAACATTATAAATGTTCTCCCACTACCTATATAAACAAATAGAAATGAAAACAGCACTGCCTTTGACCCTTACAAATTGGCACTGTTTCACACAACATGATATTACACTCACTCCAAACAGCACTGCCGTCATCGTACACAGTGATACACTACAGACACATTCATCATCAGCACACACAGTGTTACAGGACAGTTGTTCTTCCACTTGGGAAACCAGTAAACATTGTGACTTAATGTGTGTACAGATCTAGTGGAGCAGATCAACAGCTGGTCATGAGTCACTGTCTACCTGCAGCATGTGACTGAGGTTCAGTGCACCATGTCTTCCACAGTTGGTTTACTGACAGGTCTGTGCACACAGTTGGAACTAAATCCTGGATATGTCAAAATAGTTAGTGAATGAGTGTAGGTTTACACTACTTTTAGCAATATTCCAGCAATATTCCAGCAATATTCCAGCAAGTGACTCCAGAACAATTTACCCATGTGTCAAATAGAACCTCGGTCTTCGGCGTGATGAGCGGACGGTTTAATACGCTCCCTGTCATCTTAATTTTACCACTGAAGCCAAGGTGAAGGACACTGTGGGAAGTGAGGAAGACACTCGTGTACACGAGATGGACATATTCTGTGTGTCCTTCAGTGTAGAACATTGCGATACAGATTCCAATGGACTGGGTTAGGATTTGGGAGATATTCTGCATGTCCTTTCAGTACAGAACATAGTGAGACACTCACACAGATCAACACAATGTCAGCTGTCTGTTGCCTACAACCAATATATCTCGTGCTGACAACACAGAAACTGTGGCCTGACCACATCTCTATCTGATTTGATCTCAATTTTTGCCTGACTGCATCTTTGACATCACTATTCCATAGCACCATTTCCTAATCTGTAACACCCTATCCCCAATCCATACCACCACGTCCAAATACCATAGCCTCCCTTTCCCCAATCCACACTACTCCATCACCAACCTACAGCACCCAAACCCACTCAATAGCACCTGATCCATAACACCCCATTCTAAACATACACCACTTCAAATCCTAAAGCCACTCCATCCCAGTTCTATCCCTGCCCATGGCTAAAACATCCAGCACTCACACAACACCCCATTCCGATTCCATAGCACTTTGCACCAGTCCAAACCCTTACCCTATTCCATAACACCTTGCACCATTCCGTAACACCATTCCATAACACCTCCCAGCATCTCACTGCACCTTGCACCATTCCGTAACACCTTGCACCATTCCGTAACACCTTGCACCATTCCGTAACACCATTCCATAACACCTTCCAGCATCTCACTGCACCTTGCACCATTCCGTAACACCTTGCACCATTCCGTAACACCTTGCACCATTCCGTAACACCATTCCGTAACACCTTGCACCAGTCCATAACACCCTAGCCCACAGCACTTTCAATGCATCCCATCCTTCCCTACATCCCCAGTCTCATAGTGTCCTGTCTCCACCATACAAGACTTTCACCATTCTGTAAACACAAGGTAAGAACATGACACAAGACAGGTTATAACCCCTGTACGGCCATCACAGGTAGCCAGCCACACCACTCCTGCTGTAATCTGTACGCACATCCAGCAAACATACCTGCAGTGAGTGTCCAGTTCTGGTGACCAGGGTAACATACAGATCCAGGTATCCTTCCCTGCCACACAGGCTAAACGCGGGACTGACCCACTTCCCAGGGAGCTCCTTGACACCTACTCCTGTACTACAGCACACACACAGCCTCAACAGTTAGGTCAGTTCACATGCAGGGAGGTGACAGCTATACCTACCTGTCAGACCCTGTGAGGGATGACCTGTCAGCCACCTGACACCCCCTCACAACAAGTGGACCTGTCCTGTGAGGGGAGAAGTGTTCACGGAGCATTAGGTTTGACAAGGTAAATAGTTCCTGAGATTTGTCCAGGTACAGGATGAGAGCATTGTGAAAATCTACCTGATTCACCCATGCAGAACATAGACTTGCCTGGGGACAGAAGCAGCATGATTGTGTTCAGCATAGACTAGTCTGTTGGGGGAGAGACAGGCTGGGATAACTGATGTCGTATCACCCAGGGATTGGTGATTTAACCGGGTATGACATGGTTAAAGTGCAGTGGACAGGATATCAGCATCTTCATTTGTAGAGAATGACAGAGCAAGGAGTATCCTAAACAGCAATCCCTTGAACAACGGCATCCTGAACAACCAACAACAGCATCGTGAACATCTCACAACTGCATCCTGAACAACTAACAACATCATCATGAACAAATGTACCTTGAATAAAGGCACCATGAAACAACTGCATTGTAAACAGCTGGAATCTGGACTTTGTTATCTCCAACAACAGACAACTGCATTGGGAACAACAGAATTTTGAACAACTTAATCACAAACAACTTTATCTTAAACTACTGTATACTGAACAACAGAATGTTGAATATCTTGAAAAGCACCATATATATAATGTACGTAACAGTATTTGACTGTTATGAATGTAAAGCAATGTCATAATGCAACATGTATCAATCAAAGAAGATATAGCAAAACTCCAAGGTCAGAATGATTTTGTAAACTGTGTAACACGTAACTTATTGAGAATGAATATGATATGTGTGTGTGTGTTCCATGCCAATATCAGGGTAATAAACTTGTGTATATTATTGTAACAATCAAAATATTGTGACTTTCTGCCATCTGTTCAACTGCATACATTACCAACAGAAATCATGACTCATCAAATCTCATTTCCAGTTTATTACATGATGACAAGTAACGTCAGTAGCATCTCACATGGCATCTATATCAGATGTGACACATTGCAGCTGCAGTAGCAACAACAACACCAGTGGCAGCAACATCTGACACCACACATCAGCAGCTAAATTTCCATTACTGCAGTTCAAAATTACAATTTAGATTTGTCATCAAATCTGATGTCTTCTGGTATGTACAAACTGAACATCTTGTAGTATCTCTTATTTAGATCAGCCACAATCATGTGCAGTCACAAAGCCAGGCTTGTGACAGAATTCTAACTGTTTTTCTGCTTTTCCATAACTTGTAATGATGGTCTGGTGCAAGATGGAATCATGTGTCCTCAATACTATATGTGTGTGGGTTATTAAATATATACCATGACAAGATGGAAACACGTGTCCTCAATACTCTATGTCTGGGTTATTAAATATATACCATGATAAGAACATATACCACAGCACTGAAATACTCAAGCACCATGTTATGCTTTTCAACTTCATCTTGGAACGGTTGACATGAGTGACGAGAAAGGACAAATTTAAAAATGAAAACATACACAGATGATCCTAGCAACTGTTTCTTGTAATCCATATAGCAACAGTATAATGAGTCTTCTACATCATCCATTGTGGAAAAACAACAAAGTTGACAGGAATGTTGGGAGAAGTACAGAGAACAGAATGCCTGTTATAATTCAACAAACAAATGGGTTCAGTTTGTTTCTTGTACTCGACATCTCATCATCATTACATACACCACAGTGTTTATTAATTCTCATGTTCTTCCACATTTCATCTTCATCATCATCATCATCATCATCGCCATCGTCATCGCGGCAGTCGGTTCAAGCTAAAACATGATGTTTTATACTTTATAGTACATAATACCTACTGACAAATGTTCCCCCCAATTACATAATCATGGTAAACAATGTATCCTCGGATAATGTTTTGTAGATGAAATACACTTACTCTAGTAGCCAGAAACAAACATTACAAACACTGGCTGGTGTAATGCAACGCATTAAACATGGAACATTATGATTCACAAGTTCATGACAGAGTGTGAAATTATTCTAAATATGAGGGCACCATTCATGTGTAACAGTCAAGAAAAAATAAACACGTGAAAAACATGACGCTAAGCTTGGCTAACCCCCACGTTCCTAAACTGAAATAACTGCACATTTGTGACTGAATGAAGCAGGTTTATGCATATAACTGTAATAGATACAAACTGCGTATTACATCACTTGTAATTAAAAAATTATACTTACAAAATTTGTAAACCCACAAAGTTCCATCTTCGCCGCAGCGAAGCACATGGTCCACTATCATTCCCATCTTTTAAGTTACCTCCCTTGGCCCTTGGGCATACAAAATACGGATCGCAATCCGAAACGATTAAATTTGTCAGTTACAAAATATGTATCCCAATCCGAAACGATTAAATGTTTCAGCTACAATGCCTGCATTATAAATGTGGCATATATCACAAACTCGGAATCATTTTTGTAATCAGCTGCACAGACTGATGCTCATGCTTTTGATCTCTGGATTGCCTGGTCTAAACTTATTTTTTAACAGATGCCATATAGCTGGAACACTTCAGAGTGTGGAACTAAACAACATTTCTACAAAAGAAAAACATGAAATTAAGGCTCACACACACTTCAGGGGTTCAACTATTGAGTGATATACCAGGTTCATTTGAAAATAAATGCCTGTCTGACATTACAAGAACTACTACTGCTACATATTTGCTGCCATGTTTGAGCTCGATCCTGTATTGACCAAGTAAGTTGATGATGGTAAACTAACACACAGGAAGCACATATAACCAGGTTGCCTACATCTACTAACCAAAGCACCTGTCCAGATGACATGCCATTTGTGAGATAGTTGTCAGCCCAAATAATTATATACAATAACCTATGTACAAGCACCTGACATTCCACAGTGTAAATATGTACCAATCAATAAAATATTGTGACATGACACAACAGGCCACACACAGAGCTGAACACTAGCCATCAGAGTGTGCAGCATCTGAGTGATGTATACTATACATATGTGTTTTCTAGAGCCATGTGTCTTCTAGAGCCATGTGTCTTCTATAGACATGTGTCCTCTAGAGCCATGTGTCCTCTAGAACCATGTGTCCTGTATAGTCATGTGCCTCTATAGACATGTGTCCTCTACAGACCTGTGTCCTCCACAGATAAGTGTCCTTTATAAGCATTTGTCATCTATCAGTCTAAGTAAAACTTATCCTCAGTACTTTTCGTTGCACTCCACCAATGAGTCTAACAAAACCTTATGGAAGGTCATGTCAGGTAACCTTTGAGATTGACCAATCAGAACACAGCTTAGCAAATCGCGAAAGTGCACATTCGCACATCCCTCATGAACATTTTATCTCGAAAAGGTTCGTACCCGAACGATTTTAAATGCTATTTAGCGTACGATCGCTTCCGGGTGATGCACACAGCGTATATACTGCCATGACAACGGTGAGTAAACAGTCGCTGAAAATAGTGTTTTTGACAATATTCAGGGATGTTATCTTATGGAAATATTAGCTAATGGTAACCATGTCAACAGAAACCCCAAAGCGTATATACTGCAGGTCAAATAACTGTGTTATATGCTGATTTTTGTTTGTGGAGAGATCTGTGTCGGTGACCTGAATATTTTGAAAGTCCCTCCGATCCCTAAATAGTAGCCGTTGTCTGATTGGTTAAATCTATTTAACCATCTCGCATTTGATTGGATTGTCATTGATTGCTAAAAGGTTACCTGACGCGACCTTCTACTAGGTTTTGTTAGACTCAGTGGTGTAGTGTAACGAAATACACAGAGACAAAGTTTACTTAGACTGGTCATCTACTGGCCTGTGTCCTCAATAGGCATGTGTCCTCTTGAGACATGTGCTATCTATATACCTATGTTCTCTATAGACACATCATCAGCAGACATGTGTCTATAGACATGTGTCCTCTATTGACGTGTGCTCAATAGGCATGTGTCCTCTATAGACATGTCCTCAAAAGACGTGTCCTCTATAGATGTGTAAGCAATAGACTTGTGTCCTCTATAGACACATCCTCAATAGACATGAGTCCTCTGGAGATGTGTCCTCATTTGATGTATCCGCCAGAGACGTGTCCTCAAGAGACAAATGTCCTCTATTGACATATATCCTCCATAGACATGTGTCATCTATAGACTTATCCTCAAAGGACATGTGTCATCAATAGACATGTGTCCTCAACAGACATGTCCTCCATAGACAGGTCTCTTCTATAGACATGTCCTCCATTGAAATGTCTTCAATAGATGTGTTCTCTATAGAGAAGTGTCCTGTATAGACATGTCCTCAATAGGTCATAACAAGGATTGAACAGTTTGTAGATTACACTGGTGAAATCTGGACATCAACAATGGACAAAAGATCAGCGTGTCATGAAAACATTTACCTTTGTGTGTTGTGTGAAACTGTAAGGGGATATCACAGCCCTGTGAGACATCGGGTCACAGAACTTCTGCACTGTTGTTCTGCAAGTCAAGCAAACCGGTGCATCTCACTCTGACCAGTGCCTTGTCTCGGGGAGGGTTATCTGTGGTCAACTGCTTGGGGAGCCAGGTCCTTGTCTCTGGGAGGGTTATCTATGATCAACTTCTTGGGGAGCCAGGTCCTTCTCTCGGGGAGGGTTATCTATGATCAACTGCTTGGGAAGCCAGGTCCTTCTCTTGGGGAGGGTTATCTATGGTCAACTGCTTGGGGAGCCAGGTCCTTGTCTCGGGGTGTGTTATCTGTGGTCAACTGCTTGCGAAGCCAGTGCCACTGTCATTTCCTTGGGAAGCTAGTCCCTTGTCTTGGGGAGGGTTATCTACTGTGAATTCCTTGGGAAGCCAGTCCCTTGTCTCGGAGAGGTTTATCTACTGTCACATCCTTGGGAAGCTAGTCCCTTGTCTCAGAGAGGTTTATCTACTATCACATCCTTGGGAAGCTAGTCCCTAGTCTCGGAGAGGTTTATCTACTGTCATATCCTTGGGAAGCTAGTCCTTTGTCTCGGAGAGGTTTATCTGCTGTCATATCCTTGGGAAGCCAGTCCCTTGTCTTGGAGAGGTTTATCAACTGTCATATCCTTGGGAAGCTAGTCCCTTGTCTCGGAGAGGTTTATCTACTGTCATATCCTTGGGAAGCCAGTCCCTTGTCTTGGAGAGGTTTATCTACTGTCATATCCATGGGAAGCTAGTCCCTTGTCCTGGAGAGGTTTATCTACTGTCATATCCTTGGGAAGCTAGTCCCTTGTCTTGGAGAGGTTTATCTACTGTCACATCCTTGGGAAGCTAGTCCCTTGTCTTGGAGAGGTTTATCTACTGTCATATCCTTGGGAAGTTAGTCCCTTGTCTTGGAGAGGTTTATCTACTGTCATATCCTCAGGAAGCCAGTCCCTTGTCTCGGAGAGGTTTATCTACTGTCATATCCTCAGGAAGCCAGTCCCTTGTCTCGGAGAGGTTTATCTACTGTCATATCCTCAGGAAGCCAGTCCCTTGTCTCGGAGAGATTTATCTACTCTCATATCCTCAGGAAGCTAGTCCCTTGTCTCGGAGAGATTTATCTACTGTGAATTCCTTGGGACCAAGGGTTACCTCCAGACTAGTAGGACACCATTTGTGAGATGATCAGTGAGGTGTCTACTGAGACAAGTGTTCGGAACTGGTAGAAATATCACAACTGTTGACAGGTTCAATACCAACAATCAATCATCCCAAAAATATGGGTTAGCATCATTTTTAAAATTTTCCTGTTTATACTGCTACTACAGTTATGCACGAACGAAAAAAACCCGTGGTTCTCTGAGGTTTTCTGGTTTTATTTACAAACTGTGCAAAGTGCGTTTACGCATTTCACATCAAAATGTAAGATGATGCAAATCCACGATGAACATAAACTTTCTGGAGTCTTCAAGAAATATTCAGTCAGGGTTAGGGTTAGGGTTAGGTTAGGTTAGGTTAGGTTAGGTTAGGTTAGGTTAGGTTAGGTTAGGTTAGGTTAGGTTAGGTTAGGTTTAGGTTTAGGTTTAGGTTAGGTTAGGTTAGGTTCGGGTTAGGTTTAGGTTAGGTTAGGTTAGGTTTAGGTTAGGTTAGGTTAGGTTCGGGTTAGGTTAGGTTCGGGTTAGGTTAGGTTCGGGTTAGGTTAGGTTAGGTTAGGTTAGGTTAGGTTAGGTTAGGTTAGGTTAGGTTAGGTTAGGTTAGGTTAGGTTCGGGTTAGGTTAGGTTAGGTTAGGTTAGGTTAGGTTAGGTTAGGTAGGGTTAGGGTTAGGGTTAGGGTTAGGGTTGGGTTAGGTTAGGTTAGGTTAGGTTAGGTTAGGTTAGGTTAGGTTAGGTTAGGTTAGGTTAGGTTAGGTTAAGGTTAGGTTTAGGTTTAGGTTAGGTTAGGTTAGGTTCGGGTTAGGTTCAGGTTAGGTTAGGTTAGGTTTAGGTTAGGTTTAGGTTAGGTTAGGTTCGGGTTAGGTTCAGGTTAGGTTAGGTTAGGTTAGGTTAGGTTAGGTTAGGTTAGGTTAGGTTAGGTTAGGTTAGGTTAGGTTAGGTTAGGTTAGGTTAGGTTAGGTTAGGTTAGGTTCTAACCCTAACCCTGATTTGACTGTAACTGGGCTGAGTTTTCTAATAATCAAAATGTTTTCAGACCTTGACATCTTCTAAGATGAGAAACTATGATCAATTGCTTCGTTATTTCTTCACAGGAACCCATTTCTGACAATTTCAGTTCACCAGAACACCACTACTAGTACTAGAGACTAGTTGGACACTACCTAAAGAGAACTGTAAACCCAAAGTCACTGTGTTCTGTAAGCTGATTGGTTGAAAAACATGATCAAATGGTATTTGATTCACGGAAACTGCAAGAATTGTTTTGTTGTGTCATCAACAGTGGTTGCATCATTCAAATCATATTGTGACGTAAAGTTAGAACGACGTCACAAATGAGCAACTCCAGATGCTGCCCTGGGAACCAGCTGACGACACTTCACTGCTGTACTTGTACTCGATGTAAATGAGCGCAGACAGTAAAACCCTTTGGTTTACATTTTTGTTTACAATGTCGATAAACATCATGTGTTGACCAATTTCCGTGTGTTGTTGAGTATTTGACGCACGGGAACATATCACTTAAAACCTCCGGCTGACGCTGTTGGTTCCAAATGTATTCCCATGCTTCAAATACTCAATAACACCCAGAAAATGGCAAACACATGATGTTTGTCTCCTAATTGCAAGCTTCAGACCAACTCCTGCGGTGGGTGAGATAGCGTGCGTGCGTGCGTGCGTGCGTGCGTGCGTGCGTGCGTGCGTGCGTGCGTGCGTGCGTGCGTGCGTGCGTGCGTGCGTGCGTGCGTGCGTGCGTGCGTGCGTGCGTGCGTGCGTGCGTGCGTGCGTGCGTGCGTGCGTGCGTGCGTGCGTGCGTGCAGTTTCATGTCACTTGAGCAATATTCCAGCAGCATCATGGTGAAGACTCCAGAAATGCGTTTCACACAATGCACCCATGTTGGGAATCGACCCCGGGTATCACTGTGACAAATGAACACTATAACCACAAGACTACCCCACTACTCCTGTGTTGTGAAGACACCTGGCAGACTGTCAGTGTGTAATACATAGTGACATTACATCAAACAAACTCGGCAACACCTCAGAATACTCAATACTGAGCATACGATGAAGCAAGGCTACTGTGCAGAAATCCGACTCCTCATCAAGTCTCACTACGTCTGGCAACTGCAGGCAACATGGAAACTGAGTGATGCTGGGAGGAAGAGACATCCAACTCAGATTGAAAACCTGTTTGTTGGGAGATTAGGAATTTAAAGAGGTGTTACTTAAGTGTTGAGAGGTGACCTCATGACCCAACTCCCAAAAGCCCCTCCTAATCCACCTCTTGGTTGTGAAGTCACCATTCTGCAGCAGGACAAGGACAACCCTCATCCAACCCCAGTTTCCACGGCAACAAGATGTTTGGGGATATCTCCATGGCTTCATCAGAGGAAGGAGTATTTGCTAATGTATCCCTGTCATTGCTGCAGCCATATTCCTCCATTGTGTGGCATGTTATTCCAACCAGTCAGTCAGTGCAACACTGCCATCACCTGAAGTCGCCTTGTATCCACTAAGGTACTTGAAATCAGAGCTCCTTTAGTCAAAGAAAAATATGGATGTGTAAAATGCCTAATAAATATGCCTTCTTTGACCCAACAGAGATGAGAATGAACGCAGCAGCAGCATCAACTCTTGTGAATCACATGCTGAGGATATATCCCAGGGAGTTGATAACTAAAACATGAGTGATCCACTGACTCATTCAATAATGCTGTAGCACTTTCAGTTCTTAACAATTTCTACAGCATTGTGTTGACACTTCAGTTTTCACTAGCACCTGTCCAGCGGGCCAGAATATTTGCTGGACCCTTCACACAACTCTATTGTGGGTAGTGGTAAGGAGGACAACCTCACAGGGCAGAACAACACAACACAGCTCTTAACAGTAAACTTGAAAATCACTGACCTGTGAACCATTGGATCAGTTTGAAATACTAAACTATTGAATGCTTCAGTTTCCACAGTGCTGCAGAAGATGACTCCACAGTTTGCTGTTCAACAGACAAGCATGACTCACTACCTCCCCTCCCCCTCCAGGTCTGTACAACTCCCTCCCCCCTCCCTCCCTCATCAACACTGCATCGGACATCTACCCAAGTCACTGGGCTGCCTTCTTAACACTACTGGATTACTTTTGGCTGACAAGACTTACTGCCAACAATCTGTTTGAGACAAAATGATACTGATGAATTTGCAGTCTAACACAAATACAAATAGACAGACAGACATAATAATCCTTCTTTCTATCAATTTTCGATCACCAGAACCACTCTAACTGCAACCTTGTAACAAACTGGGAAAACATAAATAAATGATGACAGCTCCTTAAGCAGCGTGTTTTTTTTATTTTTGCAACAAACATTATGCTATTTTGTTAATCTGTTGTTTTAACTGCACTGCTCGTTGGTTTGATTCTGTTATTTTAACTGCACTGCTCGTTGGTTTGATTCTGTTATTCTAACTGCACTGCTCGTTGGTTTGATTCTGTTATATCTGTTGGTTTTGGTTTTTTTGTGTGTTTTATGGTACTATTTTGTCTAAAATGGACTGTACTGACACTTGAATTATTCTATAGTGTACTTTTTTTAAATAATCAAAGTAATGTTTGGGTATAAGAAATGTTTCATATTAGATTTTGGTCCACCTGGAATTTCTTTCTTCTTCAATGAAAACTGACAAAACGACAAACTGCAACTAAGAAAAAGTTACTAAAATTATATTTTTTCTGGGGGGATTATTGTAACATCCTTTTTGTCAGTGACCCTAAGCTCAACCTGCACAAAGCACAATAACTTTATAGGTTCGTGTGTTTTCTAAGGCTTTACAAAATCTATTTTTATATTTATTTTAATATTATATCCCTCTCTTTTTCAAAATTCTTATTCACAAACTAGTGACATCTCCATGAAAATATTGTGAAAATTATTATACAAACATTAGGAAGGGTCATACAGTGTTTTCCATTCACTTACCTATGCAATATATCATGTATATCCTGACAGTGTTTTCCATTCACTTACCTATGCAATATATCAATGTATATCCTGACAGTGTTTTCCATTCACATACCTATGCAATATATCATATATATCCTGACAGTGTTTTCCATTCACTTACCTATGCAATATATCAATGTATATCCTGACAGTGTTTTCCATTCACTTACTTATTGAAATATATCCTGACAGTGTTTTCCATTCACTTACCTATGCAATGTATCAATGTATATCCTGACAGTGTTTTCCATTCACTTACCTATGCAATATATCATGTATATCCTGACAGTGTTTTCCATTCACTTCCCTATGCAATATATCAATGTATATCCTGACAGTGATTTCCATTCACTTACCTATGCAATATATCAATGTATATCCTGACAGTGTTTTCTATTCACTTCCCTATGCAATATATCAATGTATATCCTGACAGTGTTTTCCATTCACTTACCTATGCAATATATCATGTATATCCTGACAGTGTTTTCCATTCACTTCCCTATGCAATATATCAATGTATATCCTGACAGTGATTTCCATTCACTTACCTATGCAATATATCATATATATCCTGACAGTGTTTTCCATTCACTTACCTATGCAATATATCAATGTATATCCTGACAGTGTTTTCCATTCACTTACTTATTGAAATATATCCTGACAGTGTTTTCCATTCACTTACCTATGCAATATATCATAGTATATCCTGACAGTGTTTTCCATTCACTTGCCTATGCAATATATCAATGTATATCCTGACAGTGATTTCCATTCACTTACCTATGCAATATATCAATGTATATCCTGACAGTGTTTTCTATTCACTTCCCTATGCAATATATCAATGTATATCCTGACAGTGTTTTCCCTTCACTTACCTATGCAATATATCATAGTATATCCTGACAGTGTTTTCCATTCACTTCCCTATGCAATATATCATGTATATCCTGTCAGTGTTTTCCATTCACTTCCCTATGCAATGTATCAATGTATATCTGACAGTGTTTTCCATTCACTTGCCTATGCAATATATCATGTATATCCTGACAGTGTTTTCCATTCACTTCCCTATGCAATATATCAATGTATATCCTGACAGTGATTTCCATTCACTTACCTATGCAATATATCAATGTATATCCTGACAGTGTTTTCCATTCACTTACCTATGCAATATATCAATGTATATCCTGACAGTGATTTCCATTCACTTACCTATGCAATATATCAATGTATATCCTGACAGTGTTTTCTATTCACTTCCCTATGCAATATATCAATGTATATCCTGACAGTGTTTTCCATTCACTTCCCTATGCAATATATCAATGTATATCCTGACAGTGATTTCCATTCACTTACCTATGCAATATATCAATGTATATCCTGACAGTGTTTTCTATTCACTTCCCTATGCAATATATCAATGTATATCCTGACAGTGTTTTCCATTCACTTACCTATGCAATATATCATAGTATATCCTGACAGTGTTTTCCATTCACTTCCCTATGCAATATATCAATGTATATCCTGACAGTGATTTCCATTCACTTACCTATGCAATATATCAATGTATATCCTGACAGTGTTTTCTATTCACTTCCCTATGCAATATATCAATGTATATCCTGACAGTGTTTTCCCTTCACTTACCTATGCAATATATCATAGTATATCCTGACAGTGTTTTCCATTCACTTCCCTATGCAATATATCATGTATATCCTGTCAGTGTTTTCCATTCACTTACCTATGCAATGTATCAATGTATATCTGACAGTGTTTTCCATTCACTTGCCTATGCAATATATCATGTATATCCTGACAGTGTTTTCCATTCACTTCCCTATGCAATATATCAATGTATATCCTGACAGTGATTTCCATTCACATACCTATGCAATATATCAATGTATATCCTGACAGTGTTTTCCATTCACATACCTATGCAATATATCAATGTATATCCTGACAGTGTTTTCTATTCACTTCCCTATGCAATATATCAATGTATATCCTGACAGTGTTTTCCCTTCACTTACCTATGCAATATATCATAGTATATCCTGACAGTGTTTTCCATTCACTTACCTATGCAATATATCATGTATATCCTGTCAGTGTTTTCCATTCACTTACCTATGCAATGTATCAATGTATATCTGACAGTGTTTTCCATTCACTTGCCTATGCAATATATCATGTATATCCTGACAGTGTTTTCCATTCACTTCCCTATGCAATATATCAATGTATATCCTGACAGTGATTTCCATTCACTTACCTATGCAATATATCAATGTATATCCTGACAGTGTTTTCTATTCACTTCCCTATGCAATATATCAATGTATATCCTGACAGTGTTTTCCATTCACTTACCTATGCAATATATCATGTATATCCTGACAGTGTTTTCCATTCACTTCCCTATGCAATATATCAATGTATATCCTGACAGTGATTTCCATTCACTTACCTATGCAATATATCATATATATCCTGACAGTGTTTTCCATTCACTTACCTATGCAATATATCAATGTATATCCTGACAGTGTTTTCCATTCACTTACTTATTGAAATATATCCTGACAGTGTTTTCCATTCACTTACCTATGCAATATATCATAGTATATCCTGACAGTGTTTTCCATTCACTTGCCTATGCAATATATCAATGTATATCCTGACAGTGATTTCCATTCACTTACCTATGCAATATATCAATGTATATCCTGACAGTGTTTTCTATTCACTTCCCTATGCAATATATCAATGTATATCCTGACAGTGTTTTCCCTTCACTTACCTATGCAATATATCATAGTATATCCTGACAGTGTTTTCCATTCACTTCCCTATGCAATATATCATGTATATCCTGTCAGTGTTTTCCATTCACTTACCTATGCAATGTATCAATGTATATCTGACAGTGTTTTCCATTCACTTGCCTATGCAATATATCATGTATATCCTGACAGTGTTTTCCATTCACTTCCCTATGCAATATATCAATGTATATCCTGACAGTGATTTCCATTCACTTACCTATGCAATATATCAATGTATATCCTGACAGTGTTTTCCATTCACTTACCTATGCAATATATCAATGTATATCCTGACAGTGATTTCCATTCACTTACCTATGCAATATATCAATGTATATCCTGACAGTGTTTTCCATTCACTTCCCTATGCAATATATCAATGTATATCCTGACAGTGTTTTCCATTCACTTCCCTATGCAATATATCAATGTATATCCTGACAGTGATTTCCATTCACTTACCTATGCAATATATCAATGTATATCCTGACAGTGTTTTCTATTCACTTCCCTATGCAATATATCAATGTATATCCTGACAGTGTTTTCCATTCACTTACCTATGCAATATATCATAGTATATCCTGACAGTGTTTTCCATTCACTTCCCTATGCAATATATCAATGTATATCCTGACAGTGATTTCCATTCACTTACCTATGCAATATATCAATGTATATCCTGACAGTGTTTTCTATTCACTTCCCTATGCAATATATCAATGTATATCCTGACAGTGTTTTCCCTTCACTTACCTATGCAATATATCATAGTATATCCTGACAGTGTTTTCCATTCACTTCCCTATGCAATATATCATGTATATCCTGTCAGTGTTTTCCATTCACTTACCTATGCAATGTATCAATGTATATCTGACAGTGTTTTCCATTCACTTGCCTATGCAATATATCATGTATATCCTGACAGTGTTTTCCATTCACTTCCCTATGCAATATATCAATGTATATCCTGACAGTGATTTCCATTCACATACCTATGCAATATATCAATGTATATCCTGACAGTGTTTTCCATTCACTTACCTATGCAATATATCAATGTATATCCTGACAGTGTTTTCTATTCACTTCCCTATGCAATATATCAATGTATATCCTGACAGTGTTTTCCCTTCACTTACCTATGCAATATATCATAGTATATCCTGACAGTGTTTTCCATTCACTTACCTATGCAATATATCATGTATATCCTGTCAGTGTTTTCCATTCACTTACCTATGCAATGTATCAATGTATATCTGACAGTGTTTTCCATTCACTTGCCTATGCAATATATCATGTATATCCTGACAGTGTTTTCCATTCACTTCCCTATGCAATATATCAATGTATATCCTGACAGTGATTTCCATTCACTTACCTATGCAATATATCAATGTATATCCTGACAGTGTTTTCTATTCACTTCCCTATGCAATATATCAATGTATATCCTGACAGTGTTTTCCATTCACTTACCTATGCAATATATCATAGTATATCCTGACAGTGTTTTCCATTCACTTCCCTATGCAATATATCAATGTATATCCTGACAGTGATTTCCATTCACTTACCTATGCAATATATCAATGTATATCCTGACAGTGTTTTCCATTCACTTCCCTATGCAATATATCAATGTATATCCTGACAGTGTTTTCCCTTCACTAACCTATGCAATAGATCATAGTATATCCTGACAGTGTTTTCCATTCACTTACCTATGCAATATATCATGTATATCCTGTCAGTGTTTTCCATTCACTTACCTATGCAATGTATCAATGTATATCCTGACAGTGTTTTCCATTCACTTGCCTATGCAATATATCATGTATATCCTGACAGTGTTTTCTATTCACTTCCCTATGCAATATATCAATGTATATCCTGACAGTGATTTCCATTCACTTACCTATGCAATATATCAATGTATATCCTGACAGTGTTTTCTATTCACTTCCCTATGCAATATATCAATGTATATCCTGACAGTGTTTTCCCTTCACTTACCTATGCAATATATCATAGTATATCCTGACAGTGTTTTCCATTCACTTCCCTATGCAATATATCATGTATATCCTGTCAGTGTTTTCCATTCACTTACCTATGCAATGTATCAATGTATATCTGACAGTGTTTTCCATTCACTTGCCTATGCAATATATCATGTATATCCTGACAGTGTTTTCCATTCACTTCCCTATGCAATATATCAATGTATATCCTGACAGTGATTTCCATTCACTTACCTATGCAATATATCAATGTATATCCTGACAGTGTTTTCCATTCACTTACCTATGCAATATATCAATGTATATCCTGACAGTGTTTTCTATTCACTTCCCTATGCAATATATCAATGTATATCCTGACAGTGTTTTCCCTTCACTTACCTATGCAATATATCATAGTATATCCTGACAGTGTTTTCCATTCACTTACCTATGCAATATATCATGTATATCCTGTCAGTGTTTTCCATTCACTTACCTATGCAATGTATCAATGTATATCTGACAGTGTTTTCCATTCACTTGCCTATGCAATATATCATGTATATCCTGACAGTGTTTTCCATTCACTTCCCTATGCAATATATCAATGTATATCCTGACAGTGATTTCCATTCACTTACCTATGCAATATATCAATGTATATCCTGACAGTGTTTTCTATTCACTTCCCTATGCAATATATCAATGTATATCCTGACAGTGTTTTCCATTCACTTACCTATGCAATATATCATAGTATATCCTGACAGTGTTTTCCATTCACTTCCCTATGCAATATATCAATGTATATCCTGACAGTGATTTCCATTCACTTACCTATGCAATATATCAATGTATATCCTGACAGTGTTTTCCATTCACTTCCCTATGCAATATATCAATGTATATCCTGACAGTGTTTTCCCTTCACTAACCTATGCAATAGATCATAGTATATCCTGACAGTGTTTTCCATTCACTTACCTATGCAATATATCATGTATATCCTGTCAGTGTTTTCCATTCACTTACCTATGCAATGTATCAATGTATATCCTGACAGTGTTTTCCATTCACTTGCCTATGCAATATATCATGTATATCCTGACAGTGTTTTCTATTCACTTCCCTATGCAATATATCAATGTATATCCTGACAGTGATTTCCATTCACTTACCTATGCAATATATCAATGTATATCCTGACAGTGTTTTCTATTCACTTCCCTATGCAATATACCAATGTATATCCTGACAGTGTTTTCCATTCACTTACCTATGCAATATATCATGTATATCCTGACAGTGTTTTCCATTCACTTCCCTATGCAATATATCAATGTATATCCTGACAGTGTTTTCCATTCACATACCTATGCAATATATCATGTATATCCTAACAGTGTTTTCCATTCACTTCCCTATGCAATATATCATGTATATCCTGACAGTGTTTTCCATTCACTTACCTATGCAATATATCATGTATATCCTGACAGTGTTTTCCCTTCACTTCCCTATGCAATATATCAATGTATATCCTGACAGTGTTTTCCCTTCACTTCCCTATGCAATACATCAATGTATATCCTGACAGTGTTTTCTATTCACTTACCTATGCAATATATCATGTATATCCTGACAGTGTTTTCCATTCACTTGCCTATGCAATATATCATGTATATCCTGACAGTGTTTTCCATTCACTTCCCTATGCAATATATCAATGTATATCCTGACAGTGTTTTCTATTCACTTACCTATGCAATATATCATGTATATCCTGACAGTGTTTTCCATTCACTTCCCTATGCAATATATCATGTATATCCTGACAGTGTTTTCCATTCACTTCCCTATGCAATATATCATGTATATCCTGACAGTGTTTTCTATTCACTTCCCTATGCAATATATCAATGTATATCCTGACAGTGATTTCCATTCACTTACCTATGCAATATATCAATGTATATCCTGACAGTGTTTTCTATTCACTTCCCTATGCAATATATCAATGTATATCCTGACAGTGTTTTCCATTCACTTACCTATGCAATATATCATGTATATCCTGACAGTGTTTTCCCTTCACTTCCCTATGCAATATATCAATATATATCCTGACAGTGTTTTCTATTCACTTACCTATGCAATATATCATGTATATCCTGACAGTGTTTTCCATTCACTTCCCTATGCAATATATCATGTATATCCTAACAGTGTTTTCCATTCACTTACCTATGCAATATATCAATGTATATCCTGACAGTGTTTTCCATTCACTTACCTATGCAATATATCATACATATCCTGACAGTGTTTTCCATTCACTAACCTATGCAATATATCAATGTATATCCTGACAGTTTTCATAACATTGAGTCTATTTGGACACTCATGAAAATCAAGTTAACACTGGTCTTCAGCGACCCATGCTTATCGTTGCAACTTACGGGATCGGGTGGTCAGGCTCGCTGACTTGGTTTTCAATTTCATAATTCACTCTATCACAATTGCATAGATCGATGTTCATGAGGTTGATCATTGGATTGTCTGGTACATACATAAATGTATTACATCTAAAACAAAATTAGTTACCCTTTTGAATCAAGGAACTAGTCTCTGACATGAACATATCTAACAGAACAAAAATAGTCTATAAGTAATCAAACACTATTATGAAAAGAGCCCTAAGACTAATTCTCCTAAGACTTGGTCAATTTCACCCTCTGTGTTCAAGTTCCTGCAAATTAATCTACATTTCACGCTTGATGTTTCCTACATGACTTTTCTGGGAACAAGTTACCGAAAACTTATTTCCCCCCACGAAGGAAACAACAAACGTGAAATAAAGTTTCTCTCAGCTAATTTGACTTAAGAATGATGACAACGTGCTCTGAAATGCGAAGTAAGGAGTCAAAATTTCAAATTTTTAAGTGGGTCACAAACCCATCAAGAAATCTTGACGCTTTCTGGTTTAGGCACATACCTGCTGTGCTTGCACAGCCAAGATTTGGGGGGCTGTGCATTTTACAATTTTTTCTCCTTCTGTAATTGCCACATATTCTGAACTAGCTTTCTTGAATATATTTGTTTCAGGGTCTATATGACATTAAACAAAACCACCTGGAGACATCGAGCTAGACTTAATCTGACAGACCTCAATTTAAGCGTAGAAAAAACCTGCGCAACCAATTACTGAATAATACAACCTACTATTAACATTATTATGTACTATTTACATCCACAAACAGTTTGTTCTAAAAAATTAAAATCTGACTGACTGAATCTCTTAATTGTTACACACAATGAATCTTTAAATAAATTCAGTATCTCTGTGTTGTATTTATCATACTTCATGACTAATCCCAGTGTTGGTTTCGTGACACATGACTAGTGTTGGGAATCAGATACCAAATCCACTATCAATTATCAGACAATTTGTGGTGATTGATTCTGCATTATAGTCGAAAGAAATAATTTTTTAATGTAATCACCAATTGTAAAGGTTTTTCTAATTAATGTTTGGGTTTTTTTAAGAACTAATTCTGTGATGCGATGAAACGCACCCATGCATGAAGGGCACTGCAATTGTGATTAAACAAAGATAGTGGTTAAAATTTTACAATGTGCATAGCTTTATGTTAATGATCATGTTTGTTCATTAATGTTTGTCAGACCTAACAGTCTAAGTAAACTTATCCTCAGTACTTTTTGTTACACTCCACTACTAAGACTCAGTCATGGAGTGTAACGAAATACACTGAGACTAAGTTTACTTAGACTGTCAAACTTAATGGTTTGTTTCCTTCATTCAAGTGTCTTATACAAAAACAACAAAATTCTGATTCATCAAAAATGTTTTTTTTAAATTAATAATCAGTTTAAATCCTTCTTTCAATCGATTTTCCATTATTTTCTATCATCAGAACACCACTCCATACGACAGTCAAAAGGATGATACTGATTAAAACAGACTATTTATTTTTTGTGAATATGCATTGATAGACTTGTACTATATTAGGTCAAGGAGGCAGCCTAGGTTAGTCAGGTGCAACGAGCTTTTAATGCTAAATTGCCCTTGGTGCTTGTCAAACAAAGTTTGTTTAAATCAAGACCTGTCATGTGTATTGAGGCATTGGGCAGGCCTTTAAAATGAGTTAGCCTTGCTTTTAAATTGTTTGTTTCAGAAATCTGGTTGGCCACAAAGTGTTTTAAGTAATTCTAGTACAACTGTGACTCATGAGGTGTGTTTGTGATGTGTTCTAGCTCTGAACTTGTGTGGTACTCTAAGTTCAAAGGCTGACATTTCCACACCCTGGTGTACATGGCTGTGCTGTGAACCACTTCATAAGACAACTTCAGTTAACTAAAGCCACATGGTTTCAGTTATGTGCTTAGAATCAGAGTATACACTGCATCTGTGTGAGGGATTAAAAATATATCACCTCCAACCCTAATAATGTTGTGATGGACAGTTCCTGAAATATTATCCTTCAGCCTGAATAAGGAGAATATTTCTCAAAACAGGAACAGGGTTTGGAAAGAGTTCCTTACATTCCCAATAGTCTGTCATCCACAGACGTAACACTAAGTGGTTTGTTTGACCCTTAATATTGTATTCAATTTTGGGGATTTTACATTTTTTTGTGAGTTCTCTACTAATGGTTGCCTTAGGTTTTGTTAATAATGTTAGTATACATTAATTTATATATTATTCTTTTGGGATGGGGAAGGGAAGAAGTTCTTACGCACGGTTTATACTGACAGACTATTAGCAGTGAGGTACTTATTATTCATAACACTCAGCTGTCAAATTTGTCACATTGACAGGTGCCCCGGTACATACGAAGGGAGATAACTCTTCATGCAGAAATTCAAAACAAGCATCTGATACCGATCCTCGGGACTCAATTAGGATATGTAAGCACTGGTGCAATGTGATACAAATTCTCACCTGAGGTCTCAATAATGAATCCCGTTAGCAGATGAGGGGAGGTCTCCTCCAGAACACCACAGAACTCGTGGAACGCCTTCAGACCCTTTCGTGACAAAATATCCAGAAACACCTCAGCTCTCCTCTGTGGTGAGGAAATGCCAACAAGGTCTTTCTCCTCTGGTTTAGAAATAATGCCTCTCCGAACTAATTTGGGAATAATGCGATCTAAATCCAGTTCTTTCACGAGCTGACTTCGATGACGGTCAAGGAGTCTCCCTACTCCGCCTTGCCCCGCCATGTTTGTAAACTTAGCTCGTGTGGGAGAGAAGCTCCAAATACAATATTTTGGAGAGTTGAAGATCACGTTTTATATTTTTTTCTTGTTCAAATTCTGCACTTTTGAATATGTGCGTTTTCTTAAGCATATTCAGTTACAAATTTATTAACAAAATCACTTTAACATTGGCTTTTCATAATCGTACGAAAGTTTCGAAATCGTTGGTATTATTCCTTTCGAACCACAATTTTGCGTCATACAGAGCGCCCTCTGCAGGGAAAACCCGCGTGGGAATTCTTCTTCCGGCCAAGACGCGTGTTTGGTGTTTGTCGATGTTTTGTTTTGAGCGAGAGGCGATATGTGAATACTCCGCAATGATCGTAGGACTTTAGTCGACAACTGTTTCCATTTGAACTTTTCAGACACAAGGATCTGGTGATTTCCTTGTCTCGTATCGTTGTGTTGTTTTCATTACGCCGGCAAAATGGCGGAATTGGGGAATATGTTTGGAAGTGACGCAGAGAGTGGTGTGTATACGTTTGCTTTCAACATGATATACTTATGTTAAACACTTGGAGATGAATCTTTTTTTACAACATTGTGTCAGCCTATTACTGTTCCTGGCTACATTTGTCCAGATCCTGCGTGTCAGATCGTTGCACGTAAAAATCACTGGCTTGTCTGGTCCAGATTTGTTAATGTTGCAAGGCGTGGAGTTATCCCAAAGATGACATCCTTACCTTGTCAGCTTGCTGACGGGGTTAACCTATTTGGTCATGTGGACAAGGCGTCTGACTTTGCATCAGAAGGTCTGTTGTTCGAATCCCAGCATGGGACTCGGAAATTTTGTGGCCGCTACATTGGCGCCCAACGTGAGGCTGAGCACGTTCAATTCAAATTTGAACAAAATAAGCCTCAGTACCTAACTATGCGGCCCGGGACATGCCTTATGTTGACGGGGAGAGTATGTAGCAGGGCGTGGAGTCATCCCAAAGATGATATCCTTACCTTGTCAGCTTGCTGACAGTGTTAACCTCTTTGGTCATGTGGAGAAGGCGTCCGACTCTGGATCAGAAGGCCCGTCGTTCGAATCCCAGCATGGGACTCGAAAATTTTGTGGCCGCTTCATTAAGATTACAGAATACCAGACACCATCTGCCATCTTTGAAAGCCAGAAAGCTTACGTTTAGTTAGGGTTAGGATAAGGTTTATGGAACAAATAAACTCACATTTTTTGTACTCTTTGAACCATTACATATCCCGGTGTTGGCGGTTTTCAACGAAATTTTGACCTGTTTCCTGCAAAAATAGCATTGATGACATCATATTGGCAAAACTGTGTCCGCTTGCCACATCAGGGTATTGTATGAAGTGGTATAAACAATATGGGTAAATAATATTGATGTTTATTTGCTCTTTACATAACTTAACTTCCGGATTTAAATTGTTAATAAAACGTCTTGCGACAGGAACTGGACATCCGCCCTACCGATGAAACTGTTTGTGCACTCAAATCGCCCACATACTTTCCCGATATGGCGCTAAATCACACGAACGTCAAATTCAGCTGGCTTTGGGATTTGAAAGACTTATGGTCAGTCTTAGGCAGAACACCAAATTCATTCTTTAAAAACTGAGCAATTAAAAGTTACCAAAAAGTCGTCTGCTTCAATCTCACCTGCCAACAAAATCACAAACTGGTTATATAACTCTGTAACCAGAGCCCTGCAGTGACGTCATGTGAAGAAGGATTTTCAGTTAGTTGCAAATAAAATGTGGAACAAGCTCGTCAGTTTGCTGATTTCTCAATGTCAACAAAGACATGCCGAATTGTTAGGTCACCGTCAAATACTCCAAGGTGTCAGGTGATGGTGTCACCAAGCACAGATTTCCACCGGACCCCTGAGTTTGTGCTAAATATGTTGTTTGTGAGTGCGAAGCAAGCATTGCTTACAAGATACCAGGACAGAAGATTCTATTTAGATTTGTTTTCATTGAGTTAAAAAATTAAAACACATACTAGTTGATGCCTAGTATTTGCATGACACAAATTGCAACATCGACATTTCTTCCTCAGAAGCGAGGTTGTGGTCAAAGGGACAATAATACCGACACCCACCTCGCTTCCAATAGTGAAATTGTTATAAGCAGTATCATACAAAATCCATTGTCAATCCAATACATATTTTACTACCAGTAAAATGTAGTTTAGATATTGTAACTCTTGTAGACCAATCCTAACTAGCATTTATACTTAGACTGGCAGATGTTTGAGACAGGGCACCGCCATATTTTAAAATCGTGGCTTCGCGTTTGAGTATCAGTAAGATTATGGTTTGTTTTATCAAGTTAAAAGGTCAAAACTACTTCCTACTCATACTTATATATGTTTTTGAATCATGACCAAAAAGATTTTGCATGACACCGTTTGTAACAGAACTACAAGAACGATTTATCAACATTATGAATGACAACAAGCGATTTTGACAGAATCATGTATGAAAAGAAGTGTATCTCGGAAAATATTTTGCTCTAGTCGTGCTAATTGTGTACTAAGTCTGTCATCCAAAAGGTGTCCCCAAGTATTTATGTTCCACATTATTCTATTTATTTAGTGTTTATGTATTTCCATCACTAAAAATCCGATATTACTGGCAGGGAAAAGCCAACCCTACTTAGAACTGGAAATAAATGTGAAGCTGCATGTATATTGGCAGCATTCGAAATGCTTTTACTTGTCAGTCATTTCTTTTTTTCTTTCAGACCGAGGATCACAACATTCTAGGTCAGGAGGCAGTGAACACTCAGGATCCCCAAGAAGTCCAGCGGGTAGTCATGGCAGCAGGTCTGATAGTGAATCAGGGAGTGGATCTCCAGGCAGTAGCCCAACAGGTCCGTCTACCCAGTAATGTCTGTAGACAGTAGCCCAGCAGGTCCGTCTACCCAGTAGTGTCTGTAGACAGTAGCCCAGCAGGTCCGTCTACCCAGTTTTTGTAGACAGTAGCCCAGCAGGTCCGTCTACCCAGTAGTGTCTGTAGACAGTAGCCCAGCAGGTCCGTCTACCCAGTAGTGTCTGTAGACAGTAGCCCAGCAGGTCCGTCTACCCAGTAGTGTCTGTAGACAGTAGCCCAGCAGGTCCGTCTACCCAGTTTTTGTAGACAGTAGCCCAGCAGGTCCGTCTACCCAGTAGTGTCTGTAGACAGTAGCCCAGCAGGTCCGTCTACCCAGTAGTGTCTGTAGACAGTAGCCCAGCAGGTCCGTCTACCCAGTAGTGTCTGTAGACAGTAGCCCAGCAGGTCCATCTACCCAGTAGTGTCTGTAGACAGTAGCCCAACAGGTCCGTCTACCCAGTAGTGTCTGTAGACAGTAGCCCAGCAGGTCCATCTACCCAGTAGTGTCTGTAGACAGTAGCCCAACAGGTCCGTCTACCCAGTAGTGTCTGTAGACAGTAGCCCAACAGGTCCATCTACCCAGTAGTGTCTGTAAGCAGTAGCCCAGCAGGTCAGTCCACTCATTAGTATTCACTGCAGTATGGGTGTCTGCAGGTGGCAAAAAATTTAAGTGTGTCTGCAGCTTGTGAATGGTCTGTGTGTCTGCAGGTAGTGAATGGTCTGCGTGTGTCTGCAAATTGTGTAGAGTATATGTGGTCTACAGACTGTGAAGGGTCTTTGTGTGTCTGCAGGTAGTAGAGACAACAGCCCAGCAGGGAGCAGGTCTGGGCGGAGTGGATCTGGCAGTCCTCCAGGGAGCCCAGCAGGGAGCGGTGGATCTGGCAGTCCTCCAGGGAGTCCAGCAGGAAGTGGTGGAGATGGAAGTGCCCCAGGAAGTCCTGCTGGCAGTGGAGGCAGTGATTCAGAGAGTGCCCCGGGCAGCCCAGATGGCAGTGCGATCAGTGACCAGGCTAGTGCCCCAGGAAGTCCAGCAGGTTTGTGAGCTGTAGCAGTGACCATACCATTGAACTTGAGGAACAATCAGATCACCTATCTCTTTCATGAGTGTTCGGACTGTTCAGACCTGTAGAACTATAATTGACAAGCATTTCCCAACACAACCGAAGTTGTACACAGTTCTCTATCTTCTTCAGTGTATTGCTTCTGTTCCAGGAAGTGGTCCGGGATCACCCGATGGTAGTGGCGGTAGTCCTGCTGGAAGTGGCCTTGGGTCACCTGCAGGAAGTGGGCCTGGATCACCTACAGGAAGTGGGCCAGGATCTCCTGCAGGAAGTGGACCAGGATCTCCTGTGGGAAGTGGGCCTGGATCACCTGCAGGAAGTGGGCCAGGATCTCCAGCAGGAAGTGGGCCTGGATCTCCTGCAGGAAGTGGCCCTCTGTCTCCTGCAGGAAGTGGGCCTGGATCTCCTGCAGGTAGTTATGGATCAGATCATGAAGGTAAAAGTGCACCAGGATCTCCAGTAGGCAGTGGCAGTCACGGATCAGGCAGCCCTGCAGGGAGTCACAGATTGGGCAGCCCAGCAGGGAGTCACCGATCACAGAGCCCTGCAGGGAGTCACCGATCGGGCAGCCCAGCCGGCAGTAACAGATCAGCAAGCCCTGCTAGGAGTCACAGGTCAGGCAGTCCTGCAGACAGTCACAGATCAGGCAGCCCTGCAGGGAGTCAAAGATTGGGCAGCCCCGCCGGCAGTCACAGATCAGCCAGCCCTGCAGGTAGTCACAGGTCAGACAGCCCCGCCGGCAGTCACAGATCAGACAGCCCTGCAGGTAGTCACAGGTCAGGCAGTCCCGCAGGAAGTCACAGATCAGGCAGTCCTGCAGGTAGTCACAGGTCGGGCAGTCCTGCAGGAAGTCACAGATCAGGCAGTCCTGCAGGAAGTCACAGATCAGGCAGTCGTGCAGGAAGTCACAGATCAGGCAGTCCTGCAGGTAGTCACAGATCGGGCAGCCCTGCAGGTAGTCACAGATCGGGCAGCCCTGCAGGTAGTCACAGATCAGGCAGTCGTGCAGGAAGTCACAGATCGGACAGCCCTGCAGGAAGTCACAGATCGGGCAGTCCTGCAGGCAGTCACAGATCAGGCAGTCCAGCAGGAAGTCACAGAAGCAGGTCTGGCAGCCCAGTTGGTAGTCACAAATCCAGATCACCAACTGAAAGCAACAGGGAGAGTCCTTCTCATACTACTGAAGGTATGTGTAATATTTCAAAATAATTGCAACATTCTTTGAGTGTCTAACATTTCCTAAAGGTACATTATCCATATCTGTATTTTATGCCATTGAATACATACTATTTTTCAATTTTGTACAGATGGTGAGCAGACAGAACAAAAGAAGGTGACGGCCATTTTGAGTGATGAAGAGGACATGGACACAGGAGGGGCTGTACAGGGTGAGATACAGGGGAGGGGCTGTGTAGGGTGAGGTACAGGGGAGGGGCTGCGCAGGGTGAGATACAGGGGAGGGGCTGTACAGGGTGAGATACAGGGGAGGGGCTGTACAGGGTGAGATACAGGGGAGGGGCTGTACAGGGTGAGATCCAGGGGAGGGGTTGTACAGGGTGAGATACAGGGGAGGGGCTGCGCAGGGTGAGATACAGGGGAGGGGCTGCGCAGGGTGAGATACAGGGGTTGGGCTGCGCAGGGTGAGATACAAGGGAGGGGCTGTACAGGGTGAGATACAGGGGAGGGGTTGTACAGGGTGAGATACAGGTGAAGGGTTGTACAGGGTGAGATACAGGTGGAGGGGCTGCGCAGGGTGAGGTACAGGGGAGGGGCTGCGCAGGGTGAGATGCAGGGGAGGGGCTGTACAGGGTGAGATACAGGGGTTGGGCTGCGCATTGTGAGATACAGGGGAGGGGCTGTACAGGGTGAGATACAGGTGAAGGGTGTTACAGGGTGAGATACAGGGGAGGGCCTGCGCAGGGTGAGATACAAGGGAGGGGCTGTACAGGGTGAGATACAGGGGAGGGCCTGCACAGGGTGAGATACAGGTGAAGGGTTGTACAGGGTGAGATACAGGTGAAGGGCTGTACACGGTGACATACAGGTGAAGGGTTGTACAGGGTGAGATACAGGGGAGGGGCTGTACAGGGTGAGATACAGGGGAGGGGCTGTACAGGGTGAGATACAGGGGAGGGGCTGTGTAGGGTGACGTACAGGGGAGGGGCTGTGCAGGGTGAGATACAGGGGTTGGGCTGCGCAGGGTGAGATACAGGGGAGGGGCTGCGCAGGGTGAGATACAGGGGAGGGGCTGCGCAGGGTGAGATACAGGGTTGGGCTGTGCAGGGTGAGATACAAGGGAGGGGCTGTACAGGGTGAGATACAGGGGAGGGGTTGTACAGGGTGAGATACAGGTGAAGGGTTGTACAGGGTGAGATACGGGTGAAGGGCTGTACAGAGTGGAGGGGCTGCGCAGGGTGAGGTACAGGGGAGGGGCTGCGCAGGGTGAGATGCAGGGGAGGGGCTGTACAGGGTGAGATACAGGGGTTGGGCTGCGCATTGTGAGATACAGGGGAGGGGCTGTACAGGGTGAGATACAGGTGAAGGGTGTTACAGGGTGAGATACAGGGGAGGGGCTGTACAGGGTGAGATACAGGTGAAGGGTTGTACAGGGTGAGATACAGGTGAAGGGCTGTACACGGTGACATACAGGTGAAGGGTTGTACAGGGTGAGATACAGGGGAGGGGCTGTACAGGGTGAGATACAGGGGAGGGGCTGTACAGGGTGAGATACAGGGGAGGGGCTGTGTAGGGTGAGGTACAGGGGAGGGGCTGCGCAGGGTGAGATACAGGGGTTGGGCTGCGCAGGGTGAGATACAGGGGAGGGGCTGCGCAGGGTGAGATACAGGGGAGGGGCTGCGCAGGGTGAGATACAGGGGTTGGGCTGCGCAGGGTGAGATACAAGGGAGGGGCTGTACAGGGTGAGATACAGGGGAGGGGTTGTACAGGGTGAGATACAGGTGAAGGGTTGTACAGGGTGAGATACAGGTGAAGGGCTGTACAGAGTGGAGGGGCTGCGCAGGGTGAGGTACAGGGGAGGGGCTGCACAGGGTGAGATGCAGGGGAGGGGCTGTACAGGGTGAGATACAGGGGTTGGGCTGCGCATTGTGAGATACAGGGGAAGGGCTGTACAGGGTGAGATGCAGGGGAGGGGCTGTACAGGGTGAGATACAGGGGAGGGGCTGTACAAGGTGAGATACAGGTGAAGGGTGTTACAGGGTGAGATACAGGGGAGGGGCTGCACAGGGTGAGATACAGGTGAAGGGTTGTACAGGGTGAGATACAGGTGAAGGGCTGTACACGGTGACATACAGGTGAAGGGTTGTACAGGGGAGGGGCTGTACAGGGTGAGATACAGGGGAGGGGCTGTGTAGGGTGACGTACAGGGGAGGGGCTGCGCAGGGTGAGATACAGGGGTTGGGCTGCGCAGGGTGAGATACAGGGGAGGGGCTGCGCAGGGTGAGATACAGGGGAGGGGCTGTACAGGGTGAGATACAGGGGAGGGGCTGTACAGGGTGAGATACAGGGGTTGGGCTGCGCAGGGTGAGATAGAGGGGTTGGGCTGCACAGGGTGAGATAGAGGGGTTGGGCTGTACAGGGTGAGATACAGGGGAGGGGCTGTACAGGGTGAGATACAGGGGAGGGGCTGTACAGGGTGAGATACAGGTGAAGGGTTGTACAGGGTGAGATACAGGTGAAGGGCTGTACAGAGTGGAGGGGCTGCGCAGGGTGCGGTACAGGGGAGGGGCTGCACAGGGTGAGATGCAGGGGAGGGGCTGTACAGGGTGAGATACAGGGGTTGGGCTGCGCATTGTGAGATACAGGGGAGGGGCTGTAGAGGGTGAGATACAGGTGAAGGGTTGTACAGGGTGAGATACAGGGGAGGGGCTGTACAGGGTGAGATACAGGGGAGGGGTTTTACAGGGTGAGATACAGGGGAGGGGCTGCGCAGGGTGAGATACAGGGGTTGGACTGCGCAGGGTGAGATACAGGGGAGGGGCTGTACAGGGTGAGATACAGGGGAGGGGCTGTACAGGGTGAGATACAGGGGAGGGGCTGCACAGGGTGAGATACAGGGGAGGGGCTGCACAGGGTGAGATACAGGGGAGGGGCTGTGTAGGGTGAGGTACAGGGGAGGGGCTGCGCAGTGTGAGATACAGGGGTTGGGCTGCGCAGGGTGAGATACAGGGGAGGGGCTGTACAGGGTGAGATACAGGGGAGGGGCTGTACAGGGTGAGATACAAGGGAGGGGCTGTACATTGTGAGATACAGGGGAGGGGCTGCGCAGGGTGAGATAGAGGGGTAGGGCTGCACAGGGTGAGATAGAGTGGTTGGGCTGTACAGGGTGAGATAGAGCAGTTGGGCTGTACAGGGTGAGATACAGGGAAGGGGCTGCGCAGGGTGAGACACAGGGGTTGGGCTGCACAGGGTGAGATACAGGGGAGGGGCTGTACAGGGTGAGATACAGGGGAGGGGCTGTACAGGGTGAGATACAGGGGAGGGGTTTTACAGGGTGAGATGCAGGGGAGGGGGTGTGCAGGGTGAGATACAGGTGAAGTGTTGTACAGGGTGAGATACAGGTGAAGGGTTGTACAGGGTGAGATACAGGGGAGGGGTTGTACAGGGTGAGATACAGGTGAAGGGTTGTACAGGGTGAGATACAGGGGAGGGGTTGTACAGGGTGAGATACAGGTGAAGAGTTTTAAAGGGTGAGATACAGGTGAATGGCTGTGGAGGGTGAGATACAGGTGAAATGTTGTACAGGGTGAGATACAGGTGAAGGGCAGTACAGGGTGAGATACAGGTGAAGGGTTGTACAGGGTGAGATATAGGGGAGGGGCTGTATAGGGTGAGGTACAGGGGAGGGTCTGTATATTGTGAGGTACAGGGGAGGGGCTGTACAGGGTGAGATACAGGGGATTGGCTGTACAGGGTGAGATACAGGGGAGGGGTTGTACAGGGTGAGATACAGGGGAGGGGCTGTATAGGGTGAGGTACAGGGGAGGGGCTGTACAGGGTGAGATACAGGGGAGGGGCTGCGCATTGTGAGATACAGGTGAAGGGTTGTACAGGGTGAGATGCAAGGGAGGGGCTGTAGAGGGTGAGATACAGGTGAAGGGTTGTACAGGGTGAGATACAGGTGAAGGGTTGTACAGGGTGAGATACAGGGGAGGGGTTGTACCGGGTGAGGTACAGTTGAAGGGTTGTACAGGGTGAGATACAGTTGAGGGGTTGTACAGGGTGAGATACAGGTGAAGAGTTTTAAAGGGTGAGATACAGGTGAATGGCTGTGGAGGGTGAGATACAGGTGAAATGTTGTACAGGGTGAGATACAGGTGAAGGGCAGTACAGGGTGAGATACAGGTGAAGGGTTGTACAGGGTGAGATATAGGGGAGGGGCTGTATAGGGTGAGGTACAGGGGAGGGTCTGTATATTGTGAGGTACAGGGGAGGGGCTGTACAGGGTGAGATACAGGGGAGGGGCTGTACAGGGTGAGATACAGGGGAGGGGTTGTACAGGGTGAGATACAGGGGAGGGGCTGTATAGGGTGAGGTACAGGGGAGGGGCTGTACAGGGTGAGATACAGGGGAGGGGCTGCGCATTGTGAGATACAGGTGAAGGGTTGTACAGGGTGAGATGCAAGGGAGGGGCTGTAGAGGGTGAGATACAGGTGAAGGGTTGTACAGGGTGAGATACAGGTGAAGGGTTGTACAGGGTGAGATACAGGGGAGGGGTTGTACCGGGTGAGGTACAGTTGAAGGGTTGTACAGGGTGAGATACAGTTGAGGGGTTGTACAGGGTGAGATATAGGTGAAGGGCTGCGCAGGTTGAGATACAGGTGAAGTGTTGTACAGGGTGAGATACAGGTGAAGAGCAGTACAGGGTGAGATACAGGTGAAGGGCTGTACAGGGTGAGATACAGGGGAGGGGCTGTACAGGGTGAGATACAGGGGAGGGGTTGTACAGGGTGAGATGCAGGGGAGGGGCTGTATAAATTGAGGTACAGGGGAGGGGTTGTACAGGGTGAGATACAGGGGAGGGGCTGTACACGGTGAGATACAGGGGAGGGGCTGTACACGGTGAGATACACGGGAGGGGTTGTACAGGGTGAGATACAGGTAAAGGGTTGTACAGGGTGAGATACAGAGCAAATGAGGGGCTGTATAGGGTGAGATACAGAGCAGGTGAGGGGCTCTACAGGGTGATATACAAAGCAGGTGAGGGCTGTACAGGGTGAGATACAGAGCAGATGAGGGCCTGTATAGTGTGAGGTACAGAGCACAGGAGGTCTGTACATGCCGAGATCCTCTGGAGGGTCTACACAGGGTGAGATGCAGGGGAAGAGCTATATAGAATGAGATACAGAATGGGGAGGATCTGTACAGAGTGAGGTATAGGTATGGGCTCTACAGGGTGAGATACAGAGCAGGTGAGGGTCTGTCCACGGTGATATACAGAGCAGGTGAGGGTCTGTCCACGGCGATATACAGAGCAGGTGAGGGTCTGTCCACGGTGATATACAGAGCAGGTGAGGGGCTCCACAGGGCTAGATACAGAGCAGGTGAGGGGCTCCACAGGGCTAGATACAGAGCAGTTGAGGGTCTGTCCACGGTGATATACAGAGCAGCAGAGGAGCTGGACAGAGTGAGATATACAACAGGAGGGCTGCACAGTGCAAGATACTGATGTCATTATTATGTTGTTAATGAAATCATACCAATTTGTCTTGATATTCAAACCATGTGTGACTTTTCTCCTTACAGCCACTATGGATGACTTGTTCGGTGACGCAGATGACATCAGCTCTGATGAGGAGGAGAAGAGACAGGCAGAGGAGAAGGATGATGTTCATCCCAGTGTGAGTTATGCCCCTTTATTTTATTTCAGGATGTGAGTTATGCCCCTTTATTGTATGTCAGAATGACATACTCAGTAAGTATATTCATAAGTATATATATTAGATTTCAAGTGTGTATGATTTGTGTTCACAGATGCCATTGATTGAGGATGACGAAGAAGAGAAAGAGGAAGAACCGCCGGAGACGAGGATTGAGGTTGAGATACCAAAGATCACCACTAACCTGGGGAAGGCACTGCACTATGTGAAGTTGCCCAACTTCCTCAGTGTAGAGACAAGGTACTGACACCAGATGTTTCAGGGAAGCCATATTATCAGCAACCTGTGAAGACCTGGCTTAGAATTGATCTTCAGTAACCATGCTTGTTGTAAGAGGCAACTAATGGGATCTGGTGGTCAGGCTTTCTGACTCAGTTGACACAGTGTCATCGGTTCCCATTTGCATGGATCATGCTGTTGATCACTGAAATGTTTGGTCCAGATTTGATTGTTTACACACAGCTGCAATGTAGCTAGAATATTGCTGCATGAACAGCACAGACACCAGGTGTTAATGAGGAGAAGCAGGAGGAAGTAGCTCTGTGTGGAGTTTATCAGGTTCTCTGTCCTGTTGCAGACCATTTGATCCTGTCACCTATGAGGATGAGATAGACGAGGATGAAGTGCTCGATGAGGAGGGTCGCACAAGGATGAAACTAAAAGTTGGTTCATTTCTGATACCCTCTTACAGCTACCTACAGTATTCTTGCAGTCGGTAAAAGACTCAGTTCTTCCTAACATATTTTCAAACTGCTGTATCAGGTGGGAAAATTGCTGATGACTCTGTTTGTACAGGTGGAGAACACAATGAGGTGGCGGACACTGAAGGATAAGGAAGGGAATGACCGCAAGGACGATTTCGGCAACACAATGCGAGAGAGCAATGCCCGGATCGTGAAATGGTCAGATGGCAGGTGGGTTGTCTCCCTTTTGTACTTGGGATTTGTGATAGCCTGAATCGGAGCGTTTGATATTTCTGTTTCTACCTTGGTGCGCCATGAAGATGAAGTATTTGCTATTTCATTTTGTTTCTGTTGTGGGGTGGGTTTATTTGTCATGCCTAGGGTATTGATGTGTGATGACTGTTTCAGCATGTCGCTGCACCTGGGGGATGAAGTATTTGCTATTTCATTTTGTTTCTGTTGTGGGGTGGGTTTATTTGTCATGCCTAGGGTATTGATGTGTGATGACTGTTTCAGCATGTCGCTGCACCTGGGGGATGAAGTATTTGCTATTTCATTTTGTTTCTGTTGTGGGGTGGGTTTATTTGTCATGCCTAGGGTATTGATGTGTGATGACTGTTTCAGCATGTCGCTGCACCTGGGGGATGAAGTGTTTGATGTGTATTCAATGCCCATCAGCTCGGACTTCAACCATTTGTTTGTAAGACAGGGCACTGGTCTACAAGGTCAATCAGTGTTCAAAACTAAACTGTCATTCAGGTAAGAGCTTCTGCAAACACACAGGCATTAAAATGAAGAGAATAAGAGACATGGTAGAAGCTGCCCAACTTCATTAGTGTGGAGACCAGGTACAGACACCAGGTGTTTCAGGCAGGTTATAACATTAGCAACCTGTAAATATCAGGTTTCAAATTGATCTTCAGTAACCTGTACTGGACGTAAGAGGTGACAAACAGAATCAGGTGGTCAGGCTGGTTGACTAGGTTGAATCATGTCATTGTAACCCACTTGTGTAGATTGATGCTCATGCTGTTATCACAGGTTCAGTTGGTTAGAGGCTGCCGCCATAAATAATATCTCATTATGAAGTCACAAACATTTCAATGGACTCCAGTTTTCATAACATTTTCTGTGATTTTTGTTGCGTTTATGTATGACTGTTATTGAGGTAGCTTGTTTCCTCATCTCTAGCGTAGTTAGTTTCCTTGTTGCTGAGCTACTCATTTCCATGCAGGCCCCATTCAACCGAGTCGTTTACTCACCGAAAGATGACGATGTCCCTTGCTGATCGCTCCACCAAAGCCCAGAAGGTCAAGGTCTTGCCAATTGCAGGTCATGACCCTGATGCACACAGGTCAGAGATGATCAAGGTCAGTTCTCGTCTTGTAATCTGGAGCTTGACATAGACAATTGTCTTTTGTGTAAACCAACTTAATACGGGACCAACTGTTGGTTCTGGAACTCTTGTCAGAACTGGCTTCTTGATGGGCCAGAAAGAAATGCTGTTTTTCAAAGAGTTACGTAACGAAATAATAATGGGAAATGAATTGTAGCTTTTGGATGCTGACTGTTGTGTTCAAATATGGATAGGCACTGTGTCTGGATCTGTTGTAATGCTTCTCTGTGTGTAAATAGTGTCTTAGGCTATGTGCTGTCTCCCACAGAAAGAGGAGGAACGACTACGAGCATCTATACGTCGAGAGAGTCAACAACGCAGGATACGAGAGCGGAGTCACGCACGGGGCCTGACATCATCCTATCTAGAGGGAGGTGACGATGACGATGAGGACGAAGATGGAGAGATGATCTCACTGTCAGCCATCAAGAAGCAGTACAAGCAGGGCGTCAGAAGAGGTATGTGTTGCTATGGTAACAGAGTTGCTATTGATTGCTGTGTGAAAAAACTAAACTGTAGTCTGATTGCTCTACTCACACGAGTGAGTGAGTGAGAGTGTGTGAGTGAGTGAGTGTGAGAGTGAGTGAGTGTGTGAGTGAGTGTGTGTGAGTGAGTGAGTGAGTTTAGTTTTATGCCGCACTCAGCAATATTACAGCAATATGGCGGCAATCTGGACCAGACAATCCAGTGATCAACATCATGAGCATAGATCTGCGTGATTGGGAACCAATGACATGTGTCAACCAAGTCAGCAAGCTTGACCACCTTATCCTGCTTGGGGTTCCTGAACATTTGTTCTACCCCGGATCTTCACAGCACCAAGAAGGGGACTGTTTACAAAGGTTCATGTTCAGGATAGAGTCAGGATTGTACAAATGTCTTGTGGATATGGTTTTTTTACTTGTATGCATATGTAACACTGGAACTTTTCTGGTGAGAGTGTCTTGTCAGGGTTACTTGACAGTTATTCATGCTCTTCAGATCGGCAGAACATTTACTCGTCCGACAGCGATGATGCGTATGACTCAGATCACCGGAGTGGGAAGAAGGGCAAAGCCAGGATAGTGGAGAGTGATGAGGTGAGGAATTAACGTACATGTGATGATATGGCTGTTCTGTTGGGAGTGATAAGGTGAGGAGTTAACATACAAGTGATGATATGGCTGTTCTGTTGGTAGTGGTGGAGAGTGATGAGGTGAGCAATGAACGTACAAGTGATGATTTGGCTGTTCTGTTGGTAGTGGTGGAGAGTGATGAGGTGAGCAGTGAATGTACAAGTGATGATATGGCTGTTCTGTTGGGAGTGGTGGAGAGTGTTGAGGTGAGCAGTTAACGTACAAGTGATGATATGGTTGATCTGTTGGTAGTGGTGGAGAGTGTTGAGTTGAGGAGTTAACGTACATGTGATGATATGGCTGTTCTGTTGGTAGTGGTGGAGAGTGTTGAGGTGAGGAGTTAACGTACATGTGATGATATGGCTGTTCTGTTGGTAGTGGTGGAGAGTGTTGAGTTGAGGAGTTAACGTACATGTGATGATATGGCTGTTCTGTTGGTAGTGGTGGAGAGTGTTGAGGTGAGGAGTTAACGTACATGTGATGATATGGCTGTTCTGTTGGTAGTGGTGGAGAGTGTTGAGGTGAGGAGTTAACGTACAAGTGATGATATGGCTGATCTGTTGGTAGTGGTGGAGAGTGATGAGATGAGGAGTTAAGGTACATGTGATGATATGGCTGTTCTGTTGGGTGTGGTGGAGAGTGTTGAGGTGAGGAGTTAACGTACAAGTGATGATATGGCTGATCTGTTGGGAGTGGTGGGGAGTGTTGAGGTGAGGAGTTAACGTACATGTGATGATATGGCTGTTCTGTTGGTAGTGGTGGAGAGTGATGAGGTGAGCAGTTAACGTATATGTGATGATATGGCTGTTCTGTTAGGTGTGGTGGAGAGTGTTGAGGTGAGGAGTTAACATACGTGTGATGATATGGCTGTTCTGTTGGTAGTGGTGGAGAGTGTTGAGTTGAGGAGTTAACGTACATGTGATGATATGGCTGTTCTGTTGGTAGTGGTGGAGAGTGTTGAGGTGAGGAGTTAACGTACATGTGATGATATGGCTGTTCTGTTGGGTCTGGTGGAGAGTGTTGAGGTGAGGAATTAACGTACATGTGATGATATGGCTGTTCTGTTGGTAGTGGTGGAGAGTGTTGATGTGAGGAGTTAACGTACAAGTGATGATATGGCTGTTCTGTTGGGTAGTGGTGGAGAGTGTTGAGTTGAGGAGTTAACGTACATGTGATGATATGGCTGTTCTGTTGGGTGTGGTGGAGAGTGTTGAGGTGAGGAGTTAACGTACATGTGATGATATGGCTGTTCTGTTGGTAGTGGTGGAGAGTGTTGAGTTGAGGAGTTAACGTACATGTGATGATATGGCTGTTCTGTTGGTAGTGGTGGAGAGTGTTGAGGTGAGGAGTTAGCGTACATGTGATGATATGGCTGTTCTGTTGGTAGTGGTGGAGAGTGTTGAGGTGAGGAGTTAACGTACAAGTGATGATATGGCTGATCTGTTGGTAGTGGTGGAGAGTGATGAGATGAGGAGTTAAGGTACATGTGATGATATGGCTGTTCTGTTGGGTGTGGTGGAGAGTGTTGAGGTGAGCAGTTAACGTACAAGTGATGATATGGTTGATCTGTTGGTAGTGGTGGAGAGTGTTGAGGTGAGGAGTTAACGTACATGTGATGATATGGCTGTTCTGTTGGTAGTGGTGGAGAGTGTTGAGGTGAGGAGTTAACATACATGTGATGATATGGCTGTTCTGTTGGGTGTGGTGGTGAGTGTTGAGGTGAGCAGTTAACGTACAAGTGATGACATGGCTGCTCTGTTGGGAGCGGTGGTGAGTGTTGAGGTGAGCAGTTAACGTACAAGTGATGATATGGCTGTTCTGTTGGGAGTGGTGGAGAGTGTTGAGGTGAGCAGTTAACGTACAAGTGATGATATGGCTGATCTGTTGGGTGTGGTGGAGAGTGTTGAGGTGAGGAGTTAACGTACATGTCATGATATGGCTGTTCTGTTGGGTGTGGTGGAGAGTGTTGAGGTGAGGAGTTAACGTACATGTGATGATATGGCTGTTCTGTTGGGAGTGGTGAGGAGTGATGAGGTGAGGAGTTAACGTACATGTGATGATATGGCTGTTCTGTTGGGAGTGGTGGGGAGTGTTGAGGTGAGGAGTTAACGTACATGTGATGATATGGCTGTTCTGTTGGTAGTGGTGGAGAGTGTTGAGGTGAGGAGTTAACGTACATGTGATGATATGGCTGTTCTGTTGGTAGTGGTGGAGAGTGTTGAGGTGAGGAGTTAACGTACATGTGATGATATGGCTGTTCTGTTGGGTGTGGTGGAGAGTGTTGAGGTGAGGAGTTAACGTACATGTGATTGTTAAAAGCAGCATAAAACCATACTAATTGACATTATTATGATGAACTTTGAGTGACTGAAGGCAAAAGACCATTAGGAGTTATTGGTCAGTGCTTGGGTGAAACAGTTTCCTGCCAGCATGACTTGTGACACATCAATGGTACAAACATGCAAAGTCCAGATGAATTTGAAAACTTCTTTTGTCTCACTTTGTGAATGTAATTGTCCCTCCTACTGTCCCCAGCACCATGGCTAGGAGTCCTAGATTAAGTGTGTGTGTGAGATTTACTTATTCACCAGAAATAGGCTAACCCTAGTGACAGGGTGGACTTTAACCCTAACCCTAACCCTAACCCTAACCCTAACCCTAGTGACAGGGTGGACTTTAACCCTAACCCTAACCCTAACCCTGTGTGGAACCACCTGTCTTCATGGAACTTCGCTTTTTGCTTCTTGGCTTTTGCCTTTAGGAATCTGTGTGATAATCAAGACTGGTAGTTCTGTTTTCAGTTGTTGTTTTATTACTAGAACAGTCTACAGGTGCTTGTATTGTTTGTCATAATCTGTTGTTGTTTTATTACTATAACAGTTTACACGTGCTTCTATTGTTTGTCATAATCTGTTGTTTTATTAATATAACAGTTTACAGGTGCTTGTATTGTTTGTCATAATCTGTTGTTGTTTTATTACTATAACAGTCTACAGGTGCTTGTATTGTTTGTCATAATCTGTTGTTGCAGGAAGACTCCGGATCCGACTCTGGCCCAAAGAAGAAGAAGGCTCGTATCGTGGACAGTGACGATGAAGAGGATGGGGGTCGGGGATCCGAGTCTGAAGGTGGTGTCGATGAGGGCAAGCGGGGAGGGGATGTTGATGTGGAGAGTGACTGAGTTATAATGGGGAAGGGTTAGAGTTGATGATGTCGGGTTGAGGTAGGTGAGATAGTGGGGGCAGGGATAGGGAAGGGGGGCTTGGTGATTCCGAGATCATGATGCATGTTCAATCAAAGAGAAAGATCATTTGCGATATGTATTGTACATTTTGTCTAAAATAAAATTTTGCAAGTATAGCGAACCATGTTTCTGTTTGAAGAATGAATTAATCACTTCAGATTTCACATTCGGCAGTTTATGAAATAAGACCCGTTCGACCGACTGAGATGGGCTAGTTTCTGATGGGTAGTCAGCCCAATGGTCAGCCCGATGCTCAAGTGAAACTTTTAGATAACATGTTTCGTACATTGGAGTAATTTTCTTTGGAAAATTGGTTAAATCTTTTTTTACTGGTGAGACTTTGAAATTATCAGCCCTGATGTCTGGCTGTGTTTTGGGGTTATGTCACGCACTGCACTCGGGATTGCCTTTAACACCTTTTCAGCAAGACAAGTGTCTCACAATTGGGGAATGTGTGATACTTTCTTGGCTAGCCAATGGAGAATGTCCTACTTTTTCTCTGAGATCTATATCACAACGTTCTCAGATAATACTTGCATTGAAATTTTCTTTGACAGCACATCACACAGGTATCACCTTGACCTCCAGGGTGACGAACAATGGAATATTTATATAGAGCGCACATAAACACTCAACTAATACATGCTCAATGCACTTGTCTTGTCCCTTGATCATCAGATGTCTTATGTGGCTTTCTTTCAACCAGTTCAACTCCATGCGGATTATTCAACTCATGCAGCCTGTGAGGCGCAGTGAGCTATTACAAACCCATTTGAAGTCTCGTGAACTATCACACATAGTCTCAGTATTTTGTCCAGTGATACTGCACGTTGCTATACCCGCAACTAGGTGTCTGCAATTATTCCTGTATCTACCATCTGATCACCTACCACTGGTTTCGTCAGTTCGTCTAAGTGCCCAGGTATGTGTACCGCACACTAGCCTTTGTGACATCACTGAAAGAGTCTGCAAGTAATGTTAGCTCCAGGGTTTCTGAACCTGGTCACAAGTGGCAATGGATCCAGGCATCTTTCTCTTACAAGTGCACCTTGTCCTGCAGCAATGTGATCTGGGGGTCCACCGAATACCCAATTTTGATGCAGGATGTGGCTTCACATACAGACAGTGACAGGGACAGATGCCACTCCTTTCTACACAGAAATAATCGTGAATAAGAACGCGTGATTGTGTCTGTCACAATAGAATACTCCTAAAGCTAACTTCCGGAAAGCTTAGTATACCTTTTGTCGGTCATGTCACTAAATACGTTGTCAGATCAGGGACAATGTGCAACAGGGATAGGTCACTCGCTTGCTTTCTTTACCATTTGTACTAATTAACGTGTGCCTCGTCATGCTCCACCGCACACAGTGACTTGGCTCATTCCCAGCTCAACTTCAGCTGTGTTTAACATAACTTCAGCCATTTTATTGTATCAGTCGGAGTTTTACAATGAATGAATGAAATAATTATAGTAAGAAGAGCAGGAATTGCATGTGAATGAATGAAAGAAAGAAAAAAATACATATGTGAATGAATGAAACAATGAATGATGCACCGCGGCGTTCCTTTCCAAAACATATTATAGAACGCAAAAGTATCACGAGAACACATGTTAACATCAGCTGTCCTTTTAAAAATCTACTTAGAGACATTTTTGTTTACATTAATACATGTAATTAATTCATATATCGTATTGCATGTGGGGAATGTAATGGACATTAACTGACACTGTGACACACCCCTCAAAACTGACTGACACTGTCACTGTCACACACCCCTCAATAACAGAAAGTATAAAACTGCCACAAAGCGTTGTAAACAATTTTCTGGTTTTATCAAATAACAAACATCAACATGAAAGAAGCTATGGAACTATAACCCTCAAGCATCAGAACTATAACCCTCAAGCATCAGAACTATAACCCTCAAGCATCAGAACTATAACCCTCAAGCATCAGAACCATCAATGGCGGATCAGATCCACGATATGTTATATTTTTCACACACATCACATACACCCTAACATTTTGTTTTAGATTATGAAACTATCACTATTACTTGCAAGCATATTTCACCTGGTAGTATACTCCCCTCATAAGAATTAAAGGTGTATGTGAAAGATGTTTTTGAAGTAATAACCAGAAACACTCAAACAACGGCGTGTAGTATTTCAATGGCGGATCAGAACAGATCGCATATGGTGATTACCAATCATAGCGTGAGACAATCATAAGGGCATTTTGGCATCTGGTAACCAACCTTGGTGATTTAAAACAGGTGTTATAAACAGGTTTGTTTGTTTGTTTGTTTGTTTGTTTATTGCCTTCCCCCACCCTAAAAGAAAAGAAAAGATGGATGCCGTTGTTTGTTTCGTTTTGGGTGATTTGGGTGATCACTGCTTTTAGTAGTTCTTGCAGAATCAAGATGGTGGCTTCATCCAGGTATTGTGAGGGGCAGGTTTACCAGAGAACAGCCAACGGTCAACAGGGATTATGATGGGATGGGTTAGGGTTAGGTAACCTAACCCTAACCCTGGCTTCATCCAGGTATTGTGAGGGGCAGGTTTACCAGAGAACAGCCAACGGTCAACAGGGATTATGATGGGTTAGGGTTAGGGTTAGGGTTAGGTAACCTAACCCTAACCCTGGCTTCATCCAGGTATTGTGAGGGGCAGGTTTACCAGAGAACAGCCAACGGTCAACAGGGATTATGATGGGATGTCATATCGTTGATCAGGGTTAGGGTTAGCCCTGATGACATTGAAAGAAAGTTGAAGCTGCGGCCACGACATCAACGAATTGCATTCTTTAAGACAAAGTGTACAAGTAATTTGGTTACGGACGTGAAATACAATCTAATGTATTCCTCTATCACTTGGAGAAGAAAACTTTAGGCTCTGTCAGAGCAGCATGTAAAGATGTACTGAGGTAAATGTGTTTGCCCCAGTCCAGTCGTCGAGTGAAGATACACCTGAGTCATTATCAAAATTCGTGCATATTTCATGTAGATTGTGGTCTCTTGCTTTACTTTGAATTATGCAAGCTCCGTCGCGTTTTCTTTTTCATATTTTCCCCTTTTCATTAAAACTATGATGAATTGCATCAATACGGGTACAACATTTGTAGCATCATATTGTAAAGAAAAAATATGAAAAAATATATACAAATATATTCATTTAACGTTTATATATTAAGATATCTAGTTTTACCATATATCATGGCTAATGAGTTTTGAAATGTTATGTTTATTGTTTTAGAGGAGCCGACAAAACATTCCTTTTATTTCTGATTTGCAAATATAAAGTACATGTAATATGTTGTAAAAAATCAAAAGAAGAATATGAATTATGTTATGGTCACGTGAAGCTCTACTACCAAACATAAGTGTACTGCACATTCCAAGCATAAACAGATAAATCAGTTTTAGTGAGTGAGTTTAATTTTACGTCGCACTCAGCAATATTCCAGCCACATGGCGGCGGGTTTGTAAATAATCGAGTCTGGACCAGACAAGCCAATGATCAACAGCAGGAGCATCGATCTGCGCAATTGGGAACCGATGACATGTGTCAACCAAGTCAGCCAGCCTGACCACCAGAACCCGATAGTCGCCTCTTACGGCAAGCATGGGTTGCTGACGGTCTCTTCTACCCCGAACCTTCACTGCTCAAATCAGCTTTAGCTGAATAAGGGAATGATATTGTTATGACATTGATACTGGAATTCACTGTTACAGTAGTGACACAAGAACATAACACAACAACGGTAGTGACACAAGAACATAACACAACAACGGTAGTGACACAAGAACATAACACAACAACAGTAGTGACACAACAACAGTAGTGACACAAGAACATAACACAACAACGGTAGTGACACAAGAACATAACACAACAACGGTAGTGACACAAGAACATAACACAACAACGGTAGTGACACAACAACAGTAGTGACACAAGAACATAACACAACAACGGTAGTGACACAACAGTAGTGACACAAGAACATAACACAACAACGGTAGTGACACAACAACAGTAGTGACACAAGAACATAACACAACAACGGTAGTGACACAACAACAGTAGTGACACAAGAACATAACACAACAACGGTAGTGACACAACAACAGTAGTGACACAAGAACATAACACAACAACGGTAGTGACACAACAACAGTAGTGACACAACAACAGTAGTGACACAAGAACATAACACAACAACAGTAGTGACACAAGAACATAACACAACAACAGTAGTGACACAACAACGGTAGTGACACAACAACAGTAGTGACACAAGAACATAACACAACAACAGTAGTGACACAAGAACATAACACAACAACGGTAGTGACACAACAACAGTAGTGACACAAGAACATAACACAACAACGGTAGTGACACAACAACAGTAGTGACACAAGAACATAACACAACAACGGTAGTGACACAACAACAGTAGTGACACAAGAACATAACACAACAACGGTAGTGACACAACAACAGTAGTGACACAAGAACATAACACAACAACGGTAGTGACACAACAACAGTAGTGACACAAGAACATAACACAACAACGGTAGTGACACAACAACAGTAGTGACACAAGAACATAACACAACAACGGTAGTGACACAACAACAGTAGTGACACAAGAACATAACACAACAACGGTAGTGACACAACAACAGTAGTGACACAAGAACATAACACAACAACGGTAGTGACACAACAACAGTAGTGACACAAGAACATAACACAACAACGGTAGTGACACAACAACAGTAGTGACACAAGAACATAACACAACAACGGTAGTGACACAACAACAGTAGTGACACAAGAACATAACACAACAACGGTAGTGACACAACAACAGTAGTGACACAAGAACATAACACAACAACGGTAGTGACACAACAACAGTAGTGACACAAGAACATAACACAACAACGGTAGTGACACAAGAACATAACACAACAACGGTAGTGACACAACAACAGTAGTGACACAAGAACATAACACAACAACGGTAGTGACACAACAACAGTAGTGACACAAGAACATAACACAACAACGGTAGTGACACAACAACAGTAGTGACACAAGAACATAACACAACAACGGTAGTGACACAACAACAGTAGTGACACAAGAACATAACACAACAACGGTAGTGACACAACAACAGTAGTGACACAAGAACATAACACAACAACGGTAGTGACACAACAACAGTAGTGACACAAGAACATAACACAACAACGGTAGTGACACAACAACAGTAGTGACACAAGAACATAACACAACAACGGTAGTGACACAAGAACATAACACAACAACGGTAGTGACACAACAACAGTAGTGACACAAGAACATAACACAACAACGGTAGTGACACAACAACAGTAGTGACACAAGAACATAACACAACAACGGTAGTGAAACAACAACGGTAGTGACACAAGAACATGACACAACAACGGTAGTGACACAACAACGGTAGTGACACAAGAACATGACACAACAACGGTAGTGACACAACATGACACAACAACGGTAGTGACACAAGAACATGACACAACAACGGTAGTGATACAACAACAGTAGTGACAGTTTTCATAATAGCCTGTGTTTTACGTTTACTTTAAGAGATAAATGTATTTCTCAGTCAGATATTTCAGGATGTTTGAAGAATACGTAATAAGCAAAACGATTTACTCCGATGTCACTGTCATGTTCAAAACAGGCGAAGACTGCATGCTACCGCACAGACAATGTCGCTGTCATGTTCAAAACAGGCGAAGACTGCACGCTACCGCAGAGACAATGTCGCTGTCATGTTCAAAACAGGCGAAGACTGCATGCTACCGCACAGACTATGTCGCTGTCATGTTCAAAACAGGCAAAGACTGCATGCTACCGCACAGACAATGTCGCTGTCATGTTCAAAACAGGCGAAGACTGCATGCTACCGCAGAGACAATGTCGCTGTCATGTTCAAAACAGGCGAAGACTGCATGCTACCGCACAGACAATGTCGCTGTCATGTTCAAAACAGGCGAAGACTGCATGCTACCGCACAGACAATGTCGCTGTCATGTTCAAAACAGGCGAAGACTGCATGCTACCGCAGAGACAATGTCGCTGTCATGTTCAAAACAGGCGAAGACTGCATGCTACCGCACAGACAATGTCGCTGTCATGTTCAAAACAGGCGAAGACTGCATGCTACCGCAGAGACAATGTCACGGTATGTAGTGTCACTCTCGTAACGGCCCCAGCTATCACAGCCGTTTTCTGCCGTTTTCTGTCACTGCCGTTACTCTACCCTGTCCCTACTGTAACAAAAAACATACGTGTAAATATGCTTATTGATTTTATTCATTTTATGCCAAAAAAAATATGTTAAATAATATTTCTAAAAATTCATATCTTTGAATTGAGAATTTAGATACAAACACATTTAAACTACCAAAATATCACTGTCGTCACAGAAGCTGTCCTTACCGTAACAAACCCCGCGATAGGAGCGGTGACCGTGACAGTAGTGACACCCACTAACAATATCGGTTTTAAAACAATAACTGGTCCCAAAAGATTACTGTGCACTTGGTTTCAAATGATATCTCCCTGCTGTCTAAGGTACTTGGCAGCGTTTGGCTTCCAAAGATTCAGACGTAGCCACGTTAACGGTATCATTTTTCGCGATAAAATTCAGAAAAAAATTATTGGTTTGTGTCAGTGTTTAATAGTCATATTTCCTCACTGCTTGCAATCATAAAGTTGAATCAGAAGACAGTACAGGGGGAAATCATTATTGCGATATGGTTTTGATGTTATTGTAGTGACATCAAACTGTGTGATGGCTTGGTGACGCCGTGGATGCTCCAACCTGCCTGAACATCCCCTAGCTACTGCTCTCTGACGGGCGTTAGCACCTAGACGTGGCATGCTCACTGTTGCATGAAAATGCGATAGCAGCCGTTAAGCAGTATGTATCCGTTCCTTAAACAGCACCGTAAGAGCAATAACATCTTGCTGAGAAGCATTCTAACTGAACTTAGCCCCACCCTGTTATTCGTTTCAGTTCTACACTGGGTTTAACAAAATCTAGTCAGGTTGCGTCAGGTAGCCTTGAGATTGACCAATCAGATCCAAGCTTACCAAATCGGAAAGTGGACATTCGCACATACCTTTTAAACTTTTACCAACGCAAAGGTTTGTACCCGAACGATTCCGAATGGTGTTTTCTCTACGATAGCTTCCGGGCGATGTACATGGAGCACACCACAACAGTCAATGAAAATAGCGTTTATAGCAATAATGAAGGATGTCAGCTTGCGGAAACTTTAGCTAATGGTGACCATGTCAACAGACACCAAAAAAACCGTAAACACTGCAGGTCAAATATCAGTGGTATATGCGGAGTTTCGTTTGTTTAGTAGAAATCATTTTCAGTGATCGGCGTATTTTGTAAGGCCCACCAAAACCCTAAACAGTACCGGCCTTGTGCGATTCGTTAAATCCGTTTAGCCGTCTCGCATCTGATTGGACGGTCATATGTCGCTCAAAGGTTACCTGATCTGCCATAGGTTTTGTTAGACTCAGTGTACATAGGAGTGTAGCGATTAACACAGGGGCTAAACTTATAGCCTGGCAAAGAAGGCAATTCCAACTTCACGACTTTTTCTCTGCACTGGCAGAATGATGTGTGACGTCACGCATGCCGAGTCTGTGGTACACATCTTTGTTTTGCCGTGAAAACCAGCACTAAGGGAATCAATTATATATCAGCACTGTGGGGTTACGTCACAGTAGGCATTGATTTCGCGTTTCCTTTGGCGGTGAGTATATTTGTATAGAGCCGATACCAAGATCAGCAGCGCAAAGCGATTTTTCCCCTCGATCATTGGATGTCAATCTCAACGGCACATCGTATTTTTTTTCAGTCTCAACTTCATGTGGGATTATACAACTCCTGCTGCTAACTAGGCGCACCGACTTTAAGTGGCTTTCCCATTCTTACCAAATACCAATTCAGAGCTGAGTGGACTGGGGCACTTAATCAAAGTTCTTTGCCCAAGTTTACTGCACGTTGCTGTACTATAGTCAGTGAAAACGTGCTAATGAATTTCATTTCATAGATTCAAATAGTTATTACTGGTTTGTATTACAAGGGGGTAAGCACAGTAGTTGGAACAGTGAAACCAATGCACGTGCGGGACGTGATGAACGTTAACTTAGTCAAACCCTGCTTGTTCTCGGTGTTTCTGTTAATGAGCATACCCCCTTGTAATGTAATCAAATATAGTTATTTGAAACTCCATTTTCTTCAAAAAACAAAAAAAAAACACTTCCATCCGTTCGTCCTTCGAAAGACATTTTTGTTGAACCAGTTTCTTGAACACTACGGACTGGATTGTTTTCAAATCTGCGGAGCAACTTCCATATATAGAAAAGAGCTGCAGTGCAGTTGATGTTGTTCATGTATAGAAAATACTACCATGACATCAGAAAATACTGGATTGTGATTAGTTAACTAAAGTCAATGAGAGGTATATAATCACGTTATATACGTCTGATTTTGTAAAACAGAACGGATATTATTTCTAAATCTTAATAACGCGCCACGTTAGAGTAGAATGGAGACACCGTGTCGGCAATTCAGATGTATGTAACAACATTACAATAGCAGAGACTTCTATTGAAAACCATGTAGCATGCGCTTTTAAATAACTCAAATAGTTATGTCCCTCCGACACAGTATGAATTCTCCTAAATCTTACAAATTATATCTCTAACGGGGAAAGAATTCTCACATTAAATTTGTTTAACCAAAGGCCTTGCAATCACTTAACGGATGTCTTTTTAGATTTGAGAAATGATTTCTTTGTGTGTAGGCAAAGGGCAGTATGGCACAAATCAGTATCTATTGTTGTTCAGTTTAGCTCGACAGTCAGGGGTATTAGTGACCCGTGGTCGCATTTTCTACCTTGTACTGTTCATTTGCGTTCCTTTTACACTTATACGTGCATTTTCATTTCAATCAAGCAGTACATATATTTATTCATTTCACTAAACTCTTTCCGTAATATTTCCTTTCACTCAATTGAAACATTATATTAAACTAACTCAGATCAGTCATTTCTCTAATTCAGTTTCATTCATACATTACTATCCCAAAACAAAAACACATACTCGCGGTGGCTGAGCGGGCGGCTGACTTTGTGTGCTGGCAATTAGGTGCCTGACACTGAGGGTGTGGGTTCGAATCCCAGATGGAACTCTCGCAAAAAGTTGAATTTGTACTTTACTAAGAAAGGCGATTTGCATTTTTGAAAAATGCTCTATTAATTACATATTGAGTTCAAACAACCGTCAAAATATGTAAGAAAAGTGTTGATAACATTATTTTACACATTACGTACAAGTGTAAAATCGAAAATATGAAAATGAAAATATTGATTTTGATGAGATTTCTTACAAGGATTAGAAAGGCATCGCCACAACACAACAGAAATCACCTTCCAGTTGAAACTGTGCAGCAAAGACTAGTCACTGTTTGGCAATAAAACTCGCTACCTCTTGACTCTGCGACACGGAACATCGCCATTGAAAGAATGAATGCTGGAGATTACCAATCTCCTGTTGCCAGGCGTCTGAATTTAGTCTGAGCAAGATATGGCTTGCAGCTCGTTGCATCCAAACAGATATATAACAAAACACAGAGCGACACAGGCAGACCTCACGTTACCACTGCAGCCCAAGATCGGTACATCCGGGAACTACAGATGCGTCATCCTACTGCGACGGGTGATCCAAATGAGGCTTGTTTTCTACAAGGCATCAAGTCACTCATTACGGAGGCAGTGTGTCTGGAGTGGTATCGGGTCTATTTTGTGTGTTATTTTTCATATCACTCTGTATCGTACTGGTAAAATATCTCTGTGCTGTCCGCCTTCTAACTAGTTTAGTCCTCGGAACATTCAAGTCGACACTACACGCGTATGGACAAACGAGGACAGAGAGTCAAGGCGTAGGTTTACATGCACTGTTGTGCAGGTTATTGTGCGACAGACAGTTCAGCGGTGTACTGTCAAACAAACACGTCAGTCTAAGCCTCAGTGACAGTGTGAGCGAAGGTCCGTGACCTACATATATCATCTGTGGGCTACTGACGGTAGGAACAACCCACAGTGAAAACATATACCTTGCTGGAACCATCATGAAGTTTATTAGTTTCTACCTTGAGATATGTCGATATGGTAAATAAAAATGTAAACAGATATATTTAGCCAGTATAGTTCGCACTTCAAGAGGATGGTGTGACTATTCATATTCACATTGACCATCACATGAAACACGGAACACAGCGGGGTATACACTGTGTTGAATAAGGTATTCACTTAATACCTATGTCGAAAGCAAACGTTATCTCAACAACAACACTGTAGGCGCTGCTGAAAATGTTTTGTACATCTAAACGTCAAATTTGACAGTATATACACTGGATGATGGGTTATCTCCCCTACAGTGTACAGGAGTTGTACCTGCAGAACGCGTCTTGTACAGCAACCTATCACATAGGACAGTGCATGGAAATGAGTTATGTCCCCTACATGTTGCTGGATCTGTATCGTAGGCATCCCAGCATACGTCACATAGATAAGGGGGTGAGTTATCTCCCTTACACTGTTTTGGAGCACATCCTGTCATCTATCCAGAACGTCAGAGAGCGTACTCCAGAACCTCAGTCACAATTGTGGAGCCACAGGGGAGATCACTGACACACATAGAGTCGTTACACGTTAATGACATTCTGGTACAGGGGTTACCAGAGTTACCTCCCTTACACCCCAAGGCGCCTTCTCTCATTGCGCTGCGCTGTCAGTGTCGACACTGTGTGGTGTGACTGGCGATGTGACCCGCTGTGTAACATCTGTTGTGACCTTCAACATGATCTGAGATGTTCTGGGAATCTTTCCTGGGAAATACAGAGACATACTGTCACGATACAGTGTTTTATCAAGCACCTTTCTGAGTCTGAAAGTCACACTTAAGAGAACAAAGTTGTGTGAGGTCGCTCTTCAGAAATACAATACTTACTGCTACTCTATATGACCCCGAGAGACTCCGGTAATTACTCCTTTCTATTGTCATGACGATGGTTATTTTCTGTGGTGTTGAAGAAATTACTCCCAAGTTGGTTACTCGACAAACCAGCTATAGGAATATGTGCCTGCATGTGTGCCTGCATGTGTGCCTGCATGCCTGCATGTCTTTATGTGTGTACACCCGTGAAGGTCCCGGGGTAGAATAGGCCTTCAGCAACCCATGCTTGCCATAAAAGGCGACTCAGCTTGTCGTAAGAGGCGACTAACGGGATCGGGTGGTCAGGCTCGCTGACTTGGTTGACACGTGTCATCGGTTCCCAATTGCGCAGATCGATGCTCGTGTTGTTGATCACTGGATTGTCTGGTCCAGACTCGATTATTTACAGACCGCCGCCGCGGCGTAAAACTAAACTCACTCACTCACTCACTGTATGCGTGTGTACATGTCTGTGTGCGTGCGTGCGTGCGTGTGTGTGTGTCTGTGTGTGTTTGTGGCTATGTAGTAGTACACCTCTCACCGTCCGGCTGTCCTACAGAGGTGACCAATATAGTGTCGGTAGAGATTCCACGCCCTGTGGTTGAGCTTTCAACAGAGGCAGGAGACACGGTGACAGTTTGCTGTTCAGGCAGTTGTTTTGTCACGGCCGACCGATTCGTCGTCTCATCTGGAACGGAGTTTTGGTAAACACTAACTCCATCTGAGAAATAAAGCTTTCCTATAATGATTGTCCGTTATATGCTATGGCTCCCCTGAGGTGGACCCGTGAAGATCCAGGTTAGAATGCACATTCAGTGTTCCATGTTTGTTTAAAGAGGCGACTAACGGGATCGGGTGGTCAGGCTCTCCGACCAGGCTGACACATGGCATCGGTTCCCACTCACGCTGATCGATGCTCATGTTAATCACTGGATTATCTGGTCTAGATTCGATTATTTACTGCCGCCATATAGCTGGAATATTGCTGAGTGCGGCGTAAAACTGAAGTCACTCACTCACCTGAGGTGTGCTGTGTGCTCTGCTTCCGGTGTGGACTCTGGTCGTTTGCAGTGGGAGACACTTGTCTTGACTGTTCAGTTGACGGAGGTAGCCTCTGTTGAGATGAGGCTGACAGAGGAGAGGCAGTCTTGTGTTGTGGAGACTCTGTGCTCTGTTCAGTAGATGCTGGTCTGTGAGGAGAGACAGTTGTATGTCGAGTAGACTCAGTGATGTATTGCGGACTTAAGGTCTTGGGACGGTGGGTGTCCGGTGCGTCAGAGTGTTCTAGCTGCCCAAATGTGGATGTAATGTTTAGTTGTTGTGATGTTCCGTCAGGCTGTCGTGGTTTTCCATGCAGTTGTTCTGATGTTCCATTTGTCTGGCGTGGTGTTGCGTCAGGCTCAAGTTGCGTGTCATGATGCCGTCGGACACCGGGTGTTGACCTATCCTGTTGTCCAGGGATATCATGCAAGGTGTCTGCAGCATAGACTCCAACATCCAGTGCCTGCAGCGTGGTCGTCGTTTGTTGCGCGACGTGACCTGACCGTGGTGTCGTCACAGGGGAGGTGGCCGGCTTGGTGTCTGTTGACATTTTACCCAGCTGTCTCTTCTCTATGTCGGAGTAAGACAGTGTTGAGTAGCTAAGTATGGGAGACGCTGGTCCCAGCACACCACCAGAGTAACGGGCCTTGACCTTTATCCGGTAGGTGGCGTTATAGTTGAGACCAATCAGTAGACACGATAGAGATTCCTCGGTCTTCTCCTGCCAAACTGTGTCAGTGTTGTCGGCCGCCGTCGTGTACAGGACAACATAATCTGTGACAATACCAGCTTGTGTCACTACAATAATATATAATCTATGACATTAGCAGACAGTGTCAGTACAACATAATCTGTGACAATACCAGCTTGTGTCACTACAATAATATATAATCTGTGACATTAGCAGACAGTGTCAGTACAACATAATCTGTGACAATACCAGCTTGTGTCAGTACAATAATATATAATCTGTGACAACCCCAGATGGTGTTAGTACAACATGATCTGTGACAATACCAAACAGTGTCAGTACAACAGGATCTGTGACAAACGCAAGTGTATGTTGTACATAAGGACACTTACTGACTATAGGACTAGATGGCACGTCCGGCGGAGACCACGTGACTTCAACAGTGGTTGATTTGTGTCCATAGAGAGGATGGAGGCTGACGTCACTAGGGGCGGCCCGGGGATCTGGAACGTGGAACATTCTCATATGACTTGTTTCTATGGAGTTATGTTATGTGAGGTGTACGTAACTCTCTTTGAAAACTTTGAAAAGTAGTATCAACATTCTAGCGGAGTGTACGTGACTATGCCGCCAAAATGCACCTACCCTCTGACAGAGCAAGCTTAAGTCTCTCTGACAAGAAGATGCACTTACCCTCTAACAGAGCGTGCTTAAGTCTCTCTGACAAGAAGATGTACCTAGCCTCTGACAGAGCGTGCTTAAGTCTCTCTGACAAGAAGATGCACCTACCCTCTGACAGAGCGTGCTTAAGTCTCTCTGACAAGAAGATGCACCTACCCTCTGACAGAGCAAGCTTAAGTCTCTCTGACAAGAAGATGCACTTACCTTCAGACAGAGCGCACTTAAGACTCTCTGACAAGAAGATGTACTTACCTTCAGACAGAGCGCACTTAAGACTCTCTGACAAGAAGATGTACTTACCTTCAGACAGAGCGCACTTAAGACTCTCTGACAAGATGTACTTACCTTCAGACAGAGCATACTTAAGTCTCTCTGACAAGAAGATGTACTTACCTTCAGACAGAGTGCATTTAAGACTCTCTGACAAGAAGATGTACCTCCCTTCAGACAGCCTACGTGACACTGACAAACCGTGAAGAGGAGCCTACATGACTCTCTCTCTGACACCAAGACAGACCTACCTTCAGGCGGAGTGAACGTGACTCTCTCTGACAGAGGGCTGGTACCAGCTGAGTTCCGAGACTGTATGTGGAAGTAGTACTTTGTATGTGGCTTCACTTTATGCACGCGCATCGTGTCACGTGATCCTGGCCACGCCGTCAGATCCCAGTCCCTGATGGTCAGACTCGGATCAGTGCTGGCATAGATCAGGAACTCTTGAAGGAAAATACATAGATTTCATTTAACAACACATATGGTGACACAATTGTAACTATTTTCCGGAAGTGTAAACTCAATATGATTAGGACCTACCGTTCACCGTAGTTTTTGGACGGATCCAGGTCAAGGTCAAGGTTGTGTGGGTAACGGGGTCAGAGGTCACTGTCAGGTTGCTAGGCGATGTTGGAACTGAAAAAATGCACCAGGCACTCGCGGTAACAACAGTAGTTTTTCCTTTAGATGAATGGTATGATATGTCATGCCATGAGGTAAGTGTGGTCATAACCTTAAAATGAATTAAATGAGTCACGTGTATGTGTGGCGGTGTACTCAAGATATGATACCTTGACTTGTCTGGTGTTTATCGGGTTTGTCATCTTATGGTGTTATCGGTGAAGTACAATAAAGAATAAATAAAGTATGAATAAATCTAGTATCCCAATCTGACAACCACACAAATTACGTCAATCAACGAACTATTTCCACAAAACTCCATTTACGCTATGCGGATCCTAAAACGTTAACAGTTCATTGAGGTTGTAAACATTTTCAAAACTGGTGGTTCTGTAACAATTGATGACAGAGGTTCCGGAGCAGTTACTAAAATAACTGACTTTGGAAACATGAAACGGTGTACATCATTAAAATTAAAATTACGGATTTTAAGGCACGATTGACAGTTGACCGTCTACGAAAATTAGCAGCCAAGGATATTGATCTATCGATCACAATACACACGATAAATCGATTTCGTCAGGGATCAGAAACTGGTATTGATGATTGTGAAAGACCCTCACCTTCGTGTACCGTATTCTTACGCGGAAACTAAACAGGATTTGCTTCTTTGTTTTAGAGTAATCTTAAGACTGGCACCATATGATAAAGAGATAATTAACCTCGCGTGTTTCCGTGTCATTATATTAGGAATATAAATTGTATCATGCAGTTTATACTCGCTGTATATACTGACCTGTTTGTAAGGTGTTGTTGTACACGGGTAGGCTCCAGTCAGTCTCCTTGTTTCCCCTCAAAGCCTTGACGGCAAACTCGTACTTGGTGCCGGCTTGGAGGCTGCCGATGATAACAGGGATTTCCGAGGTGTTCAGGTACTTATACTCCGATTCCTCCAGGGCCGAGAACCGGATGAGGAAGTAGATGTCGCCAGTGACCAGATTCTTCGGGTCAGGGGTCATGGTGCTCCACGTGACCAGGATCTGGCTGGCTGACAGCGTGACTGCTTTCATCTTCAGTGGGATGTTGATAGGAAGATCCTTAGGGTCAGCTAGGAATCAGAGCTGACATGATTAGCTATCCGACACGTGACAACACGTGACAAACTCAACACAAACAGCTGGTGAGCTACGTTACATGATCTAGACGACATTACGTGGACTATTGTAATGTGAAACATACCTTTGCCTGTTCTCCCAACGACGAACTTGGGCAAACTCTCGCCGATGTTGTTGTACGCTCGGACGCTCACAATGTAGCCCGTGTCTGGCTCTGAAGACAATACAAGCTACATGGAACCCAGTGTCTGACTCTGAAGACAATACAAGGTACATGGAGACCAGTGTCTGACTCTGAAGACAATACAAGGTACACGGAGACCAGTGTATGACTCTGAAGACAATACAAGGTACATGGAACCCAGTGTCTGACTCTGAAGACAATACAAGGTACATGGAACCCAGTGTCTGACTCTGAAGACAATACAAGCTACATGGAACCCAGTGTCTGACTCTGAGAACAATACAAGGTACATGGAACCCAGTGTCTGACTCTGAGAACAATACAAGGTACATGGAGACCAGTGTCTGGTTCTGAAGACAATACAAGCTACATGGAGACCAGTGTCTGACTCTGAGAACAATGCAAGGTACATGGAACCCAGTGTCTGACTCTGAAGACAATACAAGCTACATAGAGACCAGTGTCTGACTCTGAGAACAATACAAGGTACATGGAACCCAGTGTCTGACTCTGAAGACAATACAAGGTACATGGAACCCAGTGTCTGACTCTGAAGACAATACAAGGTACATGGAACCCAGTGTCTGACTCTGAAGACAATACAAGCTACATGGAACCCAGTGTCTGACTCTGAAGACAATACAAGGTACATGGAGACCAGTGTCTGACTCTGAAGACAATACAAGCTACATGGAACCCAGTGTCTGACTCTGAGAACAATACAAGGTACATGGAGACCAGTGTCTGACTCTGAAGACAATACAAGGTACATGGAGACCAGTGTCTGACTCTGAAGACAATACAAGCTACATGGAACCCAGTGTCTGACTCTGAAGACAATACAAGGTACATGGAGACCAGTGTCTGACTCTGAAGACAATACAAGGTACATGGAACCCAGTGTCTGACTCTGAAGACAATACAAGGTACATGGAACCCAGTGTCTGACTCTGAAGACAATACAAGGTACATGGAGACCAGTGTCTGACTCTGAAGACAATAATTTAACTCAGGTAACAAATGATTTATTCTATAACAGCCAGAGGCGTCGCTACTGTTGTAAACAGGCCCGAGCTCCGGATAAGGTGCGTATATGCGTAGTTTACTCAATAAAAATCGCATTTACTCAATTAATTACAAATCCGGGGGTACGAAAAACGCACAGGAATCACTTAAAACCCAACAGGGCTATACTACCTTGCGTACTTTACACAATTAACTAACTTGGCTTGCGTATGATTCGTCATGACGCCCAAACTCTACAACAGCATTAGCAAATGATAGGCGATGCCTACATAAATTATACATATACTTTTATAGCCGTAGCCACTGTCCGGAGTTTACTGTAATAGTCACATGACTTCCATGTTGAGTATTTGAAAATGACTGAAAACTAATTTGCAATATAATAACTAATAACATTTTTAGTCCATTGAGAAGCATTTATATTTTCAGAAACTCTGCGTAAAAGTACTCAATTCTGTAAACTAGTGGGAGTATACAAAATGCTAGTTACTCCTCAAAACATACAATTACTCATACATAAACAGACATGGGAGTAAATGCCCAGTTTGATACATTCGCTGCTGAGGTCTGTAAAGGGTCTGGACTTACACATGACTCTGGCTAATGATCACCGTGAACGCTGGACAAACCCTCGATATTATACACTCCACACAATTTGTTAGGGCAATTACATTTTCATTTATTGAAATTGCAAATCTTAGAATGGTGCAACGAAAGGTGATGAGTGTGTACCCATGATTGACAAAATGAAATGAAATTTAGCAGTAATAGACTCACAAATCATCAAAAGAATGTACCCGTGAAGCAGTCATGCACAATGTGCCGCATGGATGGAGTAAAATGTTGATATTAAGGCTCAAGTCAGTTTTGGACAATGAATTTCTACCGAAACGTGACTCCCTCCCCCCATGAACATAAAAGTTTACGGACATGTCAGTTGTGGTGACTCACTTACGGCACACTACTGCACTTACCTAAGTTTGTCAGTGTAAAGTTCAGAGTGTCCGGACTCAGCACGTGACGGTAGACCTCCGGAATGTAACGACCGTACCCGAGGATGTACCCGAGAACTGGAACACCGATATCACGTGGTGGTTTCCAAGTGACGTGTATTCGTGATGACGTCACATTGGTATCCATGGCAGCGGGACTAGCTGGCGGGCGTTGTTCTACCTTGTCTGTTCTCTCCATCGTCCATGGAGAAGGAGGACCAGTGCCTCTGAGGTTCATGGCGGAGACCCTGACCTTGTAGGCCGTCCCTGGCTCTAGATCTGCCACAACATGGGTGAAGTTGTAGTCATGGGTTAAAACAACTCACTGTTAGCAGATTCTTGAGAAGAATTTAAAACTTGGTGAATATAAACCTGGTGAATATAAACTTGGTGAATATATATGACGAGTGTACGGATGGCAACTCCTTTGTTATACAACACGACGTGTCTGGGCTACTCCTTGCCCCTTCTTCAGGTGATATAAATACCCAAAAATATAAACGTTGATGAAGAGGAAACCACACTGTTTCTATCCTTGAAAGACTGAGTTAAACAAATGTGGCAATACTTTCTCTGAAGTAAAGTTCGTCGGTCTCACAATGGTCGTTTGGGTTTACAATTAACTGTCAAAGTCAAGAAAGTAAGTTTCTTTATTGATGGCCTTCTGTTTTGTATAAGATGCGACGTTTTGGTTTGTATTCACATACCGTTGTCAAGCAAGAGTTAAGTACTACGGTGTATAACAAACCTATATACACATGAGCATTGGTTAAGCACCACCAAATATAATTGTCGGTTGTAACAAAAAGGGGTCAAAACAGAGAAGTTTACCAGTTATATCTAAATACACATGCAGTTGGCATGAAGTTCACGTGCTGACTCAAATGCATGCTTGTCATGCTAAAGTTCTGTCATGGTGAAAGCGACTGAGGGGTAAAGACGGTGAAGTAAAGTATTCTCATTGCTTTCTTATCGACGCATCAGTCAGTGAACAGTGCTGAAATTGAACTTTTCTTTGACATGCAGAGTCGTTTTCTTTCTGAAAATATCAGATGGCAGATTATTGGTATATATGAAGCTGGTTTGTCCTGTCGCAGCTTTGGGTCCAGATTGAATATCAATCACACTGTCAATAGTCGCCACATGCGGCCACTGGTTACGTCAAGGATCGTCCTCCATCAGGAAGGTCGAGAAAGACTACTCCCCGTGATGGCCATACCCTAATTCTCCTAGTGAGACGCAGGCCCATGACCAATGCCAAAGATCTCAGAGATCAATGGAGAGTGGGTGTTCGTCTCTCAACCAGCACCATCCGAAAGAGGCTCAGGTCCATACACGCCGTCCAATCAGTCGTCCCTTACTCACTGATAGACACGAGGCTCAACGCTTGGCGTGGTGTAATCATGGTCCATGATTATTCCCAGAATATTACGTTCATCACCATGTCCGCTATCCACCAGAGAGATGCGTACAGCTACGTTATCTCCCACCTGGTCACTGGCTAGCTCAACTCGACTCCTCTTGACCATACGCTGAGCTCGTGCCATCTGGGCTGAGCTGACGCCTTTTTTCTCCTATACGATGTTTTATAAACGGGCATTGAGTATATCCAGGGTGACGCCAAGTGGAGCAGGACTCAGTGGTGGTGGATCCCTTCACTCTGGTGTGGACTGTGACACTGTGGCAGTGGTTGGTGTCGGATGATGGCTGGTGGTTGATGTTGGATGATGGCTGGTGGTTGGTGTTGGATGATGGCTGGTGGTTGGTGTTGGATGTTGGGTGGTGGTTGGTGTCGGAAGATGGCTGGTGGTTGGTGTTGGATGATGGCTGGAGGATGTCTGGTAGTAAGCGGAGAAGAGCCATGACGCAGCAAAGCTCTGCCTAATGTCATACATAACTCTGCCTAATGTCGCACATGGCTGTGCCTAATGTCATACATAACTCTGCCTAATGTCGTACATGGCTGTGCCTAATGTCATACATTGCTCTGCCTAATGTCGTACATGGCTGTGCCTAATGTCATACATTGCTCTGCCTAATGTCGTACATGGCTGTGTCTAATGTCATACATAGCTCTGACTAATGTCGTACATGGCTGTGTCTAATGTCATACATTGCTCTGCTTAACGTCGTACATGGCTGTGTCTAATGTCATACATAGCTCTGCCTAACGTCGTACATGGCTGTGCCTAATGTCATACATAACTCTGCCTAATGTCGTACATGGCTGTGCCTAATGTCATACATAGCTCTGCCTAATGTCGTACATGGCTGTGTCTAATGTCATACATAGCTCTGCCTAACGTCGTACATGGCTGTTACGGTAATGGCGATTTTCTAACAGCAAGTCGGAATTCGGTTTTGTTTTGTTCAATTGGGGCTGAGAAAGTTTTCTTGCCATACCTGCAACAGAATCACTTGAAGAAGGCCAGAAGCGTTGTGTTATGGGTTGTGTTATGCCATATAGCAAACGTTGCCAATCCAATCCTCGTCAGGGTTACATATATGTTCCTTTCCTTTGTGACTGAACACGCTCCTGAAGGTGTACCTGTCTAGTGACGTGTTCTCAACTCACTCCTGAAGGTGTACCTGTCTAGTGACGCGCTCTCAACTCACTCCTGAAGGTGTACCTGTCTAGTGACGTGTTCTCAACTCACTCCTGAAGGTGTACCTGTCTAGTGACGTGTTCTCAACTCACTCCTGAAGGTGTACCTGTCTAGTGACGTGTTCTCAACTCACTCTTGAAGGTGTACCTCGTCAGGGTTACATATATGTTCCTTTCCTTTGTGACTGAACACGCTCCTGAAGGTGTACCTGTCTAGTGACGTGTTCTCAACACGCTCTTGAAGGTGTACCTCGTCAGGGTTACATATATGTTCCTTTCCTTTGTGACTGAACACGCTCCTGAAGGTGTACCTGTCTAGTGACGTGTTCTCAACACGCTCTTGAAGGTGTACCTCGTCAGGGTTACATATATGTTCCTTTCCTTTGTGACTGAACACGCTCCTGAAGGTGTACCTGTCTAGTGACGTGTTCTCAACACGCTCTTGAAGGTGTACCTCGTCAGGGTTACATATATGTTCCTTTCCTTTGTGACTGATCACGCTCTTGAAGGTGTACCTGTCTAGTGACGTGTTCTCAACTCACTCCTGAAGGTGTACCTGTCTAGTGACGCGCTCTCAACTCACTCTTGAAGGTGTACCTGTCTAGTGACGTGTTCTCAACTCACTCCTGAAGGTGTACCTGTCTAGTGACGCGCTCTCAACTCACTCTTGAAGGTGTACCTGTCTAGTGACGCGCTCTCAACTCACTCTTGAAGGTGTACCTGTCTAGTGACGCGCTCTCAACTCACTCTTGAAGGTGTACCTGTCTAGTGACGCGCTCTCAACTCACTCTTGAAGGTGTACCTGTCTAGTGACGTGTTCTCAACTCACTCTTGAAGGTGTACCTGTCTAGTGACGTGTTCTCAACTCACTCCTGAAGGTGTACCTGTCTAGTGACGTGTTCTCAACTCACTCTTGAAGGTGTACCTGTCTAGTGACGTGTTCTCAACTCACTCTTGAAGGTGTACCTGTCTAGTGACGTGTTCTCAACTCACTCTTGAAGGTGTACCTGTCTAGTGACGTGTTCTCAACTCACTCTTGAAGGTGTACCTGTCTAGTGACGCGCTCTCAACTCACTCTTGAAGGTGTACCTGTCTAGTGACGTGTTCTCAACTCACTCTTGAAGGTGTACCTGTCTAGTGACGTGTTCTCAACTCACTCTTGAAGGTGTACCTGTCTAGTGACGTGTTCTCAACTCACTCTTGAAGGTGTCCCTGTCTAGTGACGTGTTCTCAACTCACTCTTGAAGGTGTACCTGTCTAGTGACGCGCTCTCAACTCACTCTTGAAGGTGTACCTGTCTAGTGACGTGTTCTCAACTCACTCTTGAAGGTGTACCTGTCTAGTGACGTGTTCTCAACTCACTCCTGAAGGTGTACCTGTCTAGTGACGTGTTCTCAACTCACTCTTGAAGGTGTACCTGTCTAGTGACGTGTTCTCAACTCACTCTTGAAGGTGTACCTGTCTAGTGACGTGTTCTCAACTCACTCTTGAAGGTGCACCTGTCTAGTGACGTGTTCTCAACTCACTCCTGAAGGTGTACCTGTCTAGTGACGTGTTCTCAACTCACTCTTGAAGGTGTACCTGTCTAGTGACGTGTTCTCAACTCACTCCTGAAGGTGTACCTGTCTAGTGACGTGTTCTCAACTCACTCTTGAAGGTGTACCTGTCTAGTGACGTGTTCTCAACTCACTCTTGAAGGTGTACCTGTCTAGTGACGTGTTCTCAACTCACTCCTGAAGGTGTACCTGTCTAGTGACGTGTTCTCAACTCACTCCTGAAAGTGTACCTGTTTAGTGACGTGTTCTCAACTCACTCTTGAAGGTGTACCTGTCTAGTGACGCGCTCTCAGCTCACTCCTGAAGGTGTACCTGTCTAGTGACGTGTTCTCAACTCACTTTTGAAGGTGTACCTGTCTAGTGACGCGCTCTCAGCTCACTCCTGAAGGTGTACCTGTCTAGTGACGTGTTCTCAACTCACTCTTAAAGATGTACCTGTTTAGTGACGTGTTCTCAACTCACTCTTGAAGGTGTACCTGTCTAGTAACGTGTTCTCAACTCACTCTTAAAGATGTACCTGTTTAGTGACGTGTTCTCAACTCACTCTTGAAGGTGTACCTGCCTAGTGATGTGTTCTCAACTCACTCTTGAAGGTGTAGTTCCGTCTGGCGCCGGCAACGTTGAAGCTAGCCATCCTCTTGCCCGCCTTCTTCTTGAGGACGAGCTTATATCCGGAGATTGGTCCATTCTGATTCGCCTTGAGCGGTGGTTCCCAGTTGACCAGCAGCGCCTGAAACAGAGATCACTAAAACAACCTCACTCTCACTCTCGTTTCGTCCCTTTCTTCCTCACCTCCTTGTTATCCGTGAATCGTTCAACCTATTTCAAATTGGTCCCCAGCAGATAATGCCTGTCTTAAGAAGATCCTGACGGGACCGTGTGGTCAAACTTGGTCGATAGTCATCATGTCCCAGATGTTGATCACTGGTCCTTGACGTTGTCTGGTCCACAGCTCGATTAGTTACACATCACCGCCATGTAACTGGAATATTGCTGAATGTGGCATTAAACAGCAACCGCCCTCTTCCCTCATTCTCTTGAGCTTCTGGTGCCACACTATCCCGACCTCACTATCCCGACCCTACTATCCCGACCCCGCGATACTGCTGGAATACGGCTGAAATGTCTGTAAAATCATTAAGAGAGTACATTGTGTAGAGCTACAATGAAACTTGGTTTTGTTTCAATAAAATTGTGTTTTAATTTGGGGGGTAATTTTCACCCCAACGATATTCACTCACTCACTCACTCACTTATTCGCTTATCTGACTCTTCCTCTAGTCCCTCTCCGATTCCGTCTGACTCCCCGCCACCCCACACCCCGCCACCCCACACCCTCTCTGTCTCAACACCCGGACCGTACCGTAGCGTTGATGGCCATCATATCGACCTTCCTGGGAGGGGCGTCTGGGCGGTCAATCATGGTGCTGGCATAGACGACAACGACTTCTCCGATCTGCTGGTTGTTATACGGTATGATCTCAAACCTGTATTTGCTGTACTTCCTCAGGCTGCCGGCGATGTACTGCGTGTTGGGAATGTACAGTGTAGCCGACTGCTTGTCTCGCTTCCCAGGCCGCCAGTACCGGACGTGGTAGTGAGTCACGTGACCCCGTGTGGGTGCCAGCCACTGGACAAGGATCTCGGAGGACGACATGGGCGTGGTCGTTGCCCCGACAACAGGCCCGGGGCCAATGTCTGCAGCAAAAACACAAACACGTGACTTGCTTGACTTATGTAATCGAGTGCGTAGATCGATGTTCATGATGTTGATCACTGGATTGCCATGTCAGGAGACGATTATTTACAGACCAGAGACGCACAGCTGGAATAAAACGCTACACACCAAGCAAACAAACAAGCAAGTATACCCAGTGTACCGATGGACTCCACAGAGGCGATCATGGTACACAAACAAGTATATTCAGTGCAACGATGGACTCCACAGAGGCGATCATGGTACACAAACAAGTATTCTCAGTGTGCCGATGGACTCCACAGTGGCGATCGTGGTACACAAACAAGTATACTCAGTGTACCGATGGACTCCACAGAGGCTTTCGTGTTACACAAATAAGCAATTAATGCAGAGATGAATCCTACCTTTAGTCCTGGTAGTAACAGAGATGAAGCGACTGTCTCCCTGCTCATTGAAGGCTGCTACCATCACCCTGTACACCTGTCCAGACGCTGAAACACAGAGACATGTGCATATATACCACTCACGGGAAGTTAAGGATCACCTGGTTAGTTCATACTACTGGGGTGATGAGGTACTCTAGTGGTTACAGCGCTCGCTGTACGAGTGAGTGAGAGAAGGGAGTGAGTGAGTGTGGGTGGGTACGAGGGAGGGAGTGTGGGTGGGTACGAGTGGGTGAGTGGATACGAGTGAGTGAGTCATGTTTTGCGCCTCTTCGGTGAAGCATTGATACAATTTTAAGCCTGGAAACTCGGTTCAACATAGGAAAAAACTCTTTCTTGAACAAAAGAGGCACCTTGGCTACCGGGCCTCCCTCCTTCATGGAATCTTAGTTATCACATCTGCCAACTCACTCAGGTTCCTCAACGTGTACGTCAACAGTCTCCCGGACACGTGCACTTGTTTCTCAGGGAATCTCCTCGTGAGCCCCATCTGGTACCTGATCTTGTAACCTCTGACTTGCATGTCAGTTCTACCCGCTGGGATAACGGGAGCTCGCCATGACACCTGTATGGAGTTGGTAGAGGGCGTGGTCACCAGCCGACGAGGAGCGGGGGGTGGCACACGTTCTGAAATAACAGACTAGGGTTTAATAATGTAATAAATATCGCATTTTGGAGCCGCCACTGAAAATATTCTTTTTAAAACACTTGTGATCATGGAATGTATACCTTTTGTGTTCAGAAGAAGGTTTAGCTTTCCAGAGACTGGTACAAAATCTTTGAACCCAAACACACCAGAAATATTGCAGTTAAAGCATGGCACTGTTCACTGCACGTGGTTAATCTCCATCCATCAGTAAAATACCCCTTCATTTTCTTTCTTTAGTCATGTGAATGTAGGCCATCGGCCCATGATACAGATACATTTCCAGCCTTCAAGCTGCGGTGACGCTGATCATTAGCGTAAAATATAAACATGGCAAGATTTCGTAAGATCATAGGAGTAGCATTACACATTAGTCGGTTGAATTTACACACAGCTGGATGAGTGAAAACATCAGCGGGAATAAAACGGTTACGTAGGTCATCGTAAGCACAACACATCAACAAGAAATGATGCTCATTTTCCACGTAGTTACAGGAACACATTTCACACAATCTTAAGCGTTTTGGTGTTTTTGTATATCTACCCATTTCTATATTCAATTGGTGTGAACTACATCTGAATTTAGCTTAAGCAAAACAGAATTTCTTGATAGCTTTGCAATGCAGATATGGTTCACTACCAAAAAGAGGTTTAAATAGAGAATGAAGAACACGTCACATTTCATATGTTCAAACTTTGATGAACTTTTCAAAATACCAAACAAAGTGTTTTTGGATTGTAAAATAGAGCTCTCAAAGTACTTGTGCTATGATAGTGTCTGTGAAAAAAGACTATTCCTAGATATCTATATGATGAAACACAGTCAGTGCTTAGTAAGCTGCCACCATTTCTAAACACAACAGTTTTGGATTTATCTAAGTTAACATGTAGCTGATATTCCTTGCAATGAATGGTGTCAGAGAACAGAATAACATCATCCGCAAATAGAAGTAGAAACAACTGGGTTAATTCTGGGCGATGCATTTATAAAAATAGAAAACAAGAAAGGGCTCAAGACGCAGCTTTGGCGAACTCCACTATTACATTGTAAACCAAAAGTCACTGTATTCTGTAATCTGATTGGTTGAAACACATGATCAAATGGTATTGAATTCCCGGAAACTGCAAGACTATTTGCTGCGTACTGACACGTAGAAACCTCGCAAACAATTGTTTTGTTGCGTCATCAACAGTGGTGACGTCATTCAAATCATATTGTGATGTAAAGTTAGAATGACGTCACAAATGAGCAACTCCAGATGCTACCATGGGAACCAGCTGAAACGGCCAGCTGATGACACTTCACTGCTGTACTTGTTCTCGATGTAAACAAGTGCAGACAGTAAAACCCGTTGGTTTAATTTTGTGTTTACAATGTCGATAAACATCATGTGTTGGCCAATTTCCGGGTGTTATTGAGTATTTGAAGCACGGGAATATTTCATTTGAAACTCCCGGCGTCAATTTCAAATGAAATATTCCCGTAGACACAATATGATCAGATGAGACATATTTCATGAAATCGTTTTCAAACAGCCAATCAAATTGCTGTTCTCGCCAGGAGGCATCTTTCCCATCGTCTAGAACTGTCACTGTCACATTACGATGTGGCCGGAACTGTCACTGCCACATTGCTATGTGAACGGAACTGATACTGCCACAGTACAATGTGCCCGGAACTGTCACTGTCACATTACTATGTGAACGGAACTGCCACTGTCACATTACTATGTGCCCGGAACTGTCACTGTCACATTACTATGTGCCCGGAACTGTCACTGTCACATTACTATGTGAACGGAACTGATACTGCCACATTACTATGTGCCCGGAACTGTCACTGTCACATTACTATGTGAACGGAACTGATACTGCCACATTACTATGTGCCCGGAACTGTCACTGTCACATTACTATGTGAACGGAACTGCCACTGTCACATTACTATGTGCCCGGAACTGTCACTGTCACATTACTATGTGAACGGAACTGATACTGCCACATTACTATGTGCCAGGAACTGTCACTGTCACATTACTATGTGCCCGGAACTGTCACTGTCACATTACTATGTGCCCGGAACTGTCACTGTCACATTACTATGTGAACGGAACTGTCACTGTCACATTACTATGTGCCCGGAACTGTCACTGTCACATTACTATGTGGCCGGAACTGTCACTGTCACATTACTATGTGAACGGAACTGTCACTGTCACATTACTATGTGCCCGGAACTGATACTGTCACATTACTATGTGCCCGGAACTGTCACTGTCACATTACTAAGTGCCCGGAACTGCCACTGTCACATTGCTATGTGCCCGGAACTGTCACTGTCACATTGCTATGTGAACGGAACTGATACTGCCACAGTACTATGTGCCCGGAACTGCCACTGTCACATTACTATGTGAACGGAACTGTCACTGTCACATTACTATGTGCCCAGAACTGTCACTGTCACATTACTATGTGCCCGGAACTGTCACTGTCACATTACTATGTGCCCGGAACTGCCACTGTCACATTACGATGTGCCCGGAACTGTCACTGTCACATTACGATGTGCCCGGAACTGTCACTGTCACATTACTATGTGAACGGAACTGCCACTGCCACATTACTATGTGCCCGGAACTGTCACTGTCACATTACTATGTGAATGGAACTGCCACTGTCACATTACTATGTGCCCGGAACTGTCACTGTCACATTACTATGTGCCCGGAACTGTCACTGTCACATTACTATGTGCCCGGAACTGTCACTGTCACATTACTATGTGCCGGAACTGCCACTGTCACATTACTATGTGCCCGGAACTGTCACTGTCACATTACTATGTGCCCGGAACTGTCACTGTCACATTACTATGTGCCCGGAACTGTCACTGTCACATTACTATGTGCCCGGAACTGTCACTGTCACATTACTATGTGCCAGAACTGCCACTGTCACATTACTATGTGCCCGGAACTGTCACTGTCACATTACTACTCACTCCCGCCGTCATATTGCTGGAATATTGCTCAAGGCGGCGTAAAACTAGACTCACTTCACTACATCCTCTATAACCAATGAACTCTCGCCATTGGGTGATCAGGTTTGCTGACTTATCGACAAGTGTTATCGTATCCAAATTTCTTAGATTGATGTTCATGCTGTTGGTCACTGAACAGCTAATCGCTGTTCAATTATTGCCGCAATATAGCTGCAATATTGCTGAGTGTGGCGTGAAACACCAAACCATAACCAGTGATTCGTGGATATTTTGTGGACGGCCTCTTGTACCTGACGCACTCTTCCTGATGCGAATTTCCCGTGAAGGAGCCTCCTGCCCCCAGGTGAGCACCGTGGCAATGCGCAGCACAACGTTGTCCTCTTGACCCAAACCTGCAGAGATATGCTGCAGCGTCAACAATATATTCCAGGTAGAGAGACACCACAAGACAGACAACTCTGTAGACATCACACACACTTCATTCAGTGCAGCAATGACCAAAAGGTAAACACAGACAAGGCAAGGTTGATTACACATGAACTTTGCTGCAAGGGTCTGACACTTACCTACGAGGAATTGCTTATTTCTATTTCCTGCCAAGAAGAGTTTTTCCGACCGTGAGTCATTCATTCTCTTATAGTAGATAGTGTATCCTTGAATGTACATCGGGTCTATGTGACTTGGTGCTTCCCATTCCAGCTGAATCATCTGAAACAAACACAACCATCACAACATCGTACTTCCCATTCTATCCCTGCTGAATTATCTGAAACAAACAGAACCTTTGCTACATGGGTCTGGGTGGGTGGCTCAAAGTACTGCCCTCACTTCCACAGAAATGCTCTTACTCTTGGACACTGGACATTGTTGTCTAAAATACATACACACCTGATTTATTGTGATCAGTTACATTATGTCCGTAAATCCCATGATACTGGCAATCATCAGTTTTGTTGTGTATGGAGAGACGGGAACAGGCCAGATGATCAGAACATGCCAAATATTGATTATACAGATACTGATATATGACAACATAAAACCTGCACTACTTCCATGTCCTCATTTTGTGTCAGTACTTATATTTTTCCCTAGCTGGGACTCAAAGAAATGAGGTATAAACCTTGTGAAAAATTCAACTGACTGAACTAGGAAAACAGACCAGTAAACAAGACCATAAATATACATGCAAGAGCCCTAGACCTTGCCCACACTGTTTCTGCCTTTCCACTGTTAATAATGGATCAGGCCCAATTACAATGTAATGTCTCAATGACACTGATACCGACTGTCCATGTGGGTCTGATAGGGAGCCACAACTAGGAAAGAAATGACTGTCAGTGAAATGGGGCAGAATCCCCTCTTACGTTACTACTCGGGAAGTATGGTGACGTCATTTGACTTACCGAGCTGTTCAGGGCGACTGCGGACACGTTGGCAGGTTGGAGGTCGGTGTTGGGGAGAGTCCGTGCCTCCACCTGGGGGCTGATCTTCCCCACGCCGTGAGTGTTGATGGCCCGCACGCTCATTGTGTAGGTCAGATTTGGGTGAAGGTCACCGATCTCGAGACGACGGGACGTAGTATTGACAGTTCTTAAGCGACGTGACTGTCCAGGTCGGTAGATGATATTGTAAGCTGTTATGGGGAATTTGTAATCAACGGGATCGTCCCAAACGATGCTGATCTTTGATGGCGACACAGCTAGCGCTTGAATGTTGGACACGGGAGGTGGCGGTGGCACTGCAGCATGACAGCATAACAACGTCACACCAACTACACAACACACCCACAATTAATTTCACATCGCGCAACATCATATTATAGAAAGGTTATACAAAGACGCACTACCTACCTTCCAGTGTGAGAGGCACTACCTACCCTCCAGTGTGAGGAGCACTACCTACCCTCCAGTGTGAGAGGCACTACCTACCCTCCAGTGTGAGAGGCACTACCTACCCTCCAGTGTGAGGAGCACTACCTACCCTCCAGTGTGAGAGGCACTACCTACCCTCCAGCGTGATAGGCACTACCTACCCTCCAGCGTGATAGGCACTACCTACCCTCCAGTGTGAGAGGCACTACCTACCCTCCAGTGTGAGAGGCACTACCCGCCACGTTGAGTACTCTCCATGCTTGGCCTGACATGTGTAATTCCCCTCGTCCGACAATCGTAGGGCAGAGAAGTGCAGTGTTTTGTTCACGATATGCGTCTCTTCGTCCACTGATGACGTCACATACACTCTAGATCCGGGCTTCTGCAAATAACCTTGGGTGTGATATGGCCTCCACTGCCCGGGTGGGTTCATCACGAGGATGTACATACAGTGTTGACATTTGATCCAAGTAATGTATGTTTTCAGTTAGCTCCACCCACCCCCCACGACCCCACAACCCCCTCTCCCCAAACTGTCAAAGTTACTACCCCTGGTTCTCCCATCCCCCGAAACTGTCACCAGTACTACACTTACTTCATCTAAACCCCACAAAATGTCGCAAGTACAACCCGATATCCCCCTATCCCTCATCGCACCAACGGTCAATAGTCCTCCATCCTCACACACTTTACCCAGTCCTCCCCATTCTTTGAACCTACAGCTAACTGACGTCACTGTTTGTTACCTTTTCGTGGAAGACGAGTCCATCCTCAAACCTGGACCAGACCACGCGAGGCAGGGGAACCCCGGACACGACACAGGACACGGCAGCAGCCTCGTTCACCATCGCGTGCTTCCTCTCAACCTCCAGGAACCTTGGGAGCGCTGGAACAGTCGCAGCGGGGTGAAAGTCACAACATGGTAAAACAGTCCTCCCCGTCCTCATCACAGTACGGTGAAACAGTCACAACATAGTGAAACAGTCACACTATGGTGAAACAGTCACAGCATAGTGAAACAGTCACAGTATGGTGAAACAGTCACAACATAGTGAAACAGTCACAGTAATATGAAACAGTCACAACATAGTGAAACAGTCACAGTATGGTGAAACAGTCACAACATAGTGAAACAGTCACAGCATAGTGAAACAGTCACACAGTAATATGAAACAGTATACACCTGACATCCCTAAATCACTAAAGGTGAACTAATCAGAGCATACCTTTGGAACTCTGAAAGTAAGCTGAAATATTCACAGTATAATGCCACTGATTCACCACTGTTTCACCACTGTTTCACTACTGATTCACCATTGTTTCACCACTGATTCACCACTGTTTCACCACTGATTCACCACTGATTCACCACTGTTTCACCACTGATTCACCACTGATTCACCACTGTTCCGCACATAGACACAGGAACATGTCATTCTGAACTCCTTTCTCACCGTGAACGTGGAGCTGTACAGTCGTGTTGACAGCGGGGTCGCTCTCAGCTGAGCAGATGTAGCGGCCGGAATGCCGGAGTTGCACGGCGTCGATGATGAGGTGACTTTCAATGCGTCGTTGTGCAAGGTGTATGTGTTTGATCACCATCACGTCGTGCTGGGCGTGGACTAACTACAATAGGGGGACACATTCGTCCATTAGAATATCGCTGGTTGTGTGTTGTTTAACGCCGCACTGAGCAGTATTCCAGCAACATGGCAGCAGTTTGTAAATGACCGAGTCTGGTTCAGACAGTCCAGTGATCAGCAGCATGAGTGTAGCACAGGACACATAAACGTTTTTCAAACAGAACATGCATCTGTCTCACTGGTCTGATATTGCTGGAAAATTGCTAAAGGCGTATACATGTAGTACAGGCGTGTACACCCAGTCACAACACATCGACCAGGCCCCGATTCCTTTACCTACGTTTGCTTAAATTTTGCTTAAATTTGAGGAAACGCAGGAACATGCATTTTCCAGAATGAACGGAAATCGGTATCAAACTCAAACTTAGCAGACAATCCGAGGTTAGTGGACATATTTCTTTAGTTGTTTGGACTTTTTTATTTTGAAAAGGTGGAGCTTAGTTAGAAATTCAGCTGTTTCAAATTTTCAAACTCAGTTTCAGATTTCAATGGAAACTTAAGTTTGTTTCGAGAAACCGGGACCCGAACATGAAGTGTATTACCATGTTGAAGGACCGTTGTTCATAGAATGGTGCCAACATGCCCTGACGGTACCAGCTGACAGTGGGGACAGGGTCGCCCCGGACAATGCAGGTCAAGTTGGCTCGTCCCCCAACCAGCACCGTGCTCCCGAACGCCTGCACCACGGGGGACACTGCAACAGAGCATACAGTAGTCACGTGTCTTATATTGTTGGCATGAAGATAGTTAACTGAGACCTCGCATTTACCATCGATATACACATACTACACATCACATCCTGTTAGACTCACCTAAAGCACTCACATCAAAGATGACTTTCTCTACTAATTTGGGGCAACCAACTGTAAACATAATGCAGATGATTTGCTGGAGTATCGTGCATCAAATTGCATGTGCAACTGTCGTGAACAGCTGCGTTTTAGTGTAAAGCTTTGTCAAGAATTCTTCAGTTTTCACATTCAGCATTTATTGAACCTATGACAATAACTTTTTAAATGTTATGGATTTTTTTTACAATACATCGGTTCATGTGTAAACAACCATTTCACGGTATGGATTTTTTTTAAATGTTCAGGACATTTAACTGAAGTCACTGGCTACAGTGACAGTAGTGTGTCTAAACTTTTGATGTTCTCATTGTTACTGAACTTCACTAGTATCTAAAACAACTGGCATCAGTGAAGTCATACGGCTGACTATTTTCTACCTACTTCTTTTGAAGCCAACCACAAAACGTTCCGCCATACCCGTGATAGGCAAGGCGTTGGTAATGAAAAACTCAACCATTTTATTATTGACCTAGAATTCGATCGCGCACGTTTCACACCAGTTGTCTGAAATGCGTTTCTCCCAAACAGGTGAAAGCATGTCAAGTGTATCACACAAGCGACCAGCAACGTTGTGGCGTGTTGTATTAATGGTTACGAATCACATCCCTGTTGGTAATTACCTGCTGGTGACATGGAGACGCATTACTTACCTGCTGGAGACGAAGTGACACATTGAATACCTACTGGTGACGAGGTGACGCATGAAATACCTGCTGGTGACAAGGTGATGCATTAAATACCTGCTGGTGACGAGGTGACGCATTAAATACCTACTGGTGACAAGGTGACGCATTAAACACCTACTGCGTAGGGACGTATTTAATGCCTGCTGGTGACGAGGTGACGCATTAAATACCTACTGCTGACGAGGTGACGCATTGAATACCTACTGTGACAAGGTGATGCATTAAACACCTACTGGTGACGAGGTGACGCATTAAATACCTGCCGGTGATGAGGTGACGCAATAAACACATACTGGTGACGAGGTGACGCATTAAATACCTACTGCGTGGGGACGTATTTAATGCCTGCTGGTGACGAGGTGACGCATCAAATACCTGCTGGTGACGTGGTGACGCATTAAATACCTGCTGGTGACGTGGTAACGCATTAAATACCTGCTGGTGACGTGGTGACATAGATCATGGGTGATTGTTCGCTGGAACGTCGTATGTTGAAAGAGGTAATATTAATGGCGTACTCTGTGCCAGGATCAAGAAACTCGACAACAGTCTCTGTGTTAGTGCCGGTGACGATATCCCGCTCTAGTTGGTTCACTGAAACAACAACAGTCTCTGTGTTAGTGCCGGTGACGATATCCCGCTCTAGTTGGTTCACTGAAACAACATCAGTGTCTGTGTTAGTGCCGGTGACGATATCCCGCTCTAGTTGGTTCACTGAAACAACAACAGTCTCTGTGTTAGTGCCGGTGACGATATCCCGCTCTAGTTGGTCCACTGAAACAACATCAGTGTCTGTGTTAGTGCCGGTGACGATATCCCGTTCTAGTTGGTTCACTGAAACAACATCAGTCTCTGTGTTAGTGCCGGTGACGATATCCCGCTCTAGTTGGTTCACTGAAACAACATCAGTGTCTGTGTTAGTGCCGGTGACGATATCCCGCTCTAGTTGGTTCATTGAAACAACAACAGTGTCTGTGTTAGTGCGGGCGACGATATCACGTTCAAGCTGACTTACTCCCTTGGGAAGGGCGGTTGGTAGTCTCTGTGGATGTTTTATGTGTGTTTATCTCTTTCCATTCGACGCAATGTTTTTACAGCTGTACATTTATGCTAGGGGAGAGATATTACGTCTAGTTATCTATGGCCCTTGCATACGACCAGCCTTTCCAAGCTGTACCCTGTGAATCCCTTACACGGAATACTGTGGCAGATGTTGTTACGATGTCTCTATATGTGGGACGTGATAACGTTGTCTGAATGTACTTTTTAGCATTTTCTTGATTATCTCCCTTGATCAAAACCACACAATGGCCATACGTTATCCATTATTTTCACTTTTACCTTTTACCCACAACCTATTAGTTATTTAGTTATTACCCACCTGTCATGTCCTGAACCAAGATCCTGTATGCAACCAGGGGGCAGCACTCCGGCACAGCGGGAGCTGTCCACCTCAGGCCGACACTGGTGCTGGTCACGTCAAACACGTGGAGGTTCTCGGGGATACCGGGGTATACGGACTCGGTGGAAATCACTTCTGTGGGGCGTGGGCTTGCAGACCCAGCTCGGTGTTTGGAACCTTTCCTTTTGCCTTAAAACAAAACTAGATTCTTAAAAACGTATCAAGCATTGAACATCCATAGCACCGACGACACATCGGAGACTAACCCCTATACTCACAGTGATACTAGTAACCAGCACCCCGCAAGGACGTCCTTAAACAGTTCGACATCCTCGCAGGATTTCAAAAATACATATATTCTTCAACACATGTGCATTAATGAGCAAATTCAGTGCATTCAATGTATTTGTACCATCAAGGTTTATCGGTGTGCTAAATACTAGTAATGTTGATTGTATACACCTTAAAGCCTGCTAATTCGTGAGATCGCCAAGCAGCCTCCCTGCCGCCATGTTGGGATGCTGGTAACGCGCCAAACGACCTCCCTGCCGCCATGTTGGGATGCTGGTAACGCGCCAAACGACCTCCCTGCCGCCATGTTGGGATGCTGGTAACGCGCCAAACGACCTCCCTGCCGCCATGTTGGGATGCTGGTAACGCACCAAACGACCTCCCTGCCGCCATGTTGGGATGCTGGTAACGCACCAAACGACCTCCCTGCCGCCATGTTGGGATGCTGGTAACGCACCAAACGACCTCCCTGCCGCCATGTTGGGATGCTGATAACGCGCCAAACGACCTCCCTGCCGCCATGTTGGGATGCTGGTAACGCGCCAAACGACCTCCCTGCCATGGCGCCATGTTGGGATGCTGGTAACGCACCAAACGACCTCCCTGCCGCCATGTTGGGATGCTGGTAACGCACCAAACGACCTCCCTGCCGCCATGTTGGGATGCTGGTAACGCACCAAACGACCTCCCTGCCGCCATGTTGGGATGCTGGTAACGCACCAAACGACCTCCCTGCCGCCATGTTGGGATGCTGGTAACGCACCAAACGACCTCCCTGCCGCCATGTTGGGATGCTGGTAACGCACCAAACGACCTCCCTGCCGTCATGTTGGGATGCTGGTAACGCACCAAACGACCTCCCTGCCGCCATGTTGGGATGCTGGTAACGCACCTAACCAGCATCACCTTAGATACAGTGACACTATGTTTTCATTCTCTACTTCTCTGTGATCTGTAGTCAGACATTACCTTTTCTGGACTTGCGGCTAGCTCTGCGACGGCCGTCTGTGTCGACGTCTTCATCACTGCCCCGCCCCCCTCCTGTGGCTACACTCGCCCACTTGGTGTAGGGCCCCGTACCGTTCACTGTCCTCGCTGCCACGCGTACCCGGTAAGTGGCGCTCTGCTCTAAATCTGAAAGATCGTAAAGATTTTACCATGCACCGTGGATAGTAAAGGGACATATTCCAGGGGCTATCGTGACGTCACTTACCTGTAAGGATGTATTCCAGTGGTTTTCGTGACGTCATCACTGTACAGACGTCACCGCGGCGACTACCCCGACGCTTGTATTGGATTTTATACTGCGTGATGACCCCATGTCGCTTCCGGGCCGGGGGCGGGTTCCAAGACACGCGGGCCACCTGAAACATGAAGCACCTGAAACATGAAACACCCGAAACACATAGATAGAATAGAAAAAGTGTGTATCGATGACAACTTCTTTTATTCTAGAAGACGACGATACAGGTTTATGTTTTAGTTTCAAGTGTGATTGATACATGGTGACAAGAGGTGATATGTACATACAACAGAGGGCTAATTAACAAGTGATGATAGCGAATAAATAGATAACAAAGGATTCTCAGGATAAACATGGAGGCCAGTAGAAGCCTGTGATACACAGAGCGTAGGATAATACAAGATTAAAAATGTCATGATAACAGAGGGAGAGCTGCATGGAAATACATAGAGGCCAGTAGGCACACATCGTACATTGTTTGATAAGGTTACGGTTGATTGATGAGCTCATCCTAGTCAGTGGAGTTGGGGTAGCCTCGGTCTGTGTTCATCTGGGGTCGGTATCGTCCGATATTGATTCCTTGAGTTGTCTTGCGTTTGGTAAAGTCTTATTGTTTGGGTTTTTGTGGCGAGAATGGCGAAGTCAGTCCAGTTGATCTGGTGACTGGGATGAGTTATATGTGGTCTGATCCGCTGATTTCTGGTCCCATTTGATGTTTGATGTTTGATGTTCCTTGCGTCTGGTGTTGAGGGGTCTGGGTGTTTCGCGTGTGTATGAGTGTCCACAACTGCAGCCAGATTTGTAAATTACGCCTTTGGGTTTTGGTTTAGTGGTTTATGTGTGTTTTCTTCCAATGGCCTGCAGGGGGTTCTTGATAGTAGCAGAGGTTGGGAAAGCGGTGTCTGTGCCTGATTGTTGCTGAGGAACCTTTCTGATATGGTGGGAAGGTTTGGAAATGTATGGGATGGAAATATGTATAGGAGCAGATTCAGGGCCAGGTGTTTGGTAGTTGGCGGTGATACAGCTGATGCAATTGTCGTGTTCACTAACAGGGTGGGTAGTTGTGAAGTTTGACGAACACATCTTTCAAGTTCTTGATTTCATCACGTAGACTTGTAGAACACATGTTCTTACTTCTTCTGGTCAGTGTGGACATGACGCCTGAGGACGGAGGGTACTCGTGGAGGGTAATCCTTTGTTATCCCTTTATTATTTGTTATTATCGCTTGCTAGATACAACAAAAGGCTAATTAACAAGTGATAATTGTATTTAATGGTGTATAACAATTTATTTCTGTCTGGCCCTGCTGAATGTCTATGCTGCAATCCTTACTCTCAAGCCATGAAGATATGTTTAATGATGCATGACAATACCTTACTGACGACCTCGAACGTGTATTTATTGGTGTAAGACAATTCGTTACTCTCTGGCCCTGAACATATATTTTAATGGTGTATGACAGTTTGTTACATTATGGCGATGAATATGTATGTCATGATGTATGACAATTCGTTACTCACGGGCCCTCAACATGTATTTAATGATGGATGATAATTACCTCCTGTCAGGCTCAGAACATGTATTTAATGACGCATGATAATTCCTTACTCTCGGGCCCTCAACATGTATTTAATGATGTATGACAATTCCTTACTCTCGGGCCCTGAACATGTATTTAATGCTGTGTGACAAGTACGTTACCCCTTGTCCTTGAACTTCTAACTTCAGATTTCGTGGAGGTTTGCTTGGCCTGTCAGTGAAAGTTGCTGTGGAGACGGTTGCAGTGGAGACAATGCCGTCGCCAGTTGCCTTGGATACGAGTCTGAAGTTGTACCTTCTGCCTGGTGTCAAGTTATCGAACAGGTGTGAGCGTGCCTCTGCGCTGACTTTGACCTTGTTGGCTTCTTGCTGTTCCTCTGACCAGAAGATGATGTAGGCAAGCGACGCGTTGACGTGTTTCCTCGGCAGCGTCCATGCCACGACTATAGAGGTTGACGTCATCGTCGTCGCCTCGACGTGAACGAAAGTGTCTGGAAGACAGCGTGACGAGATTAGGTAGACAGTGTAAGGATGGGAACGGCAGCTGTACGAGGTGTGTTATACTCTCATCTAAACAGTACGTCGGATGAATTCTTAGTTGGTGCATCGTGGTGAATGAGTCTTTGTGTAGGTATGAAATAAATACACACTCAATCCCGTGTGATAACAATGGAGGAGAGCAAGCTACCATGGCAACACGGATATAAATTCATTCATCTTACCCACAGGATATGTCCGGTTGACGGCAGTCTCACTCCAAGCACTTGAATCCTGACCTTTAACTGCCTTTACCCGGAACACATAAGTAGTATTTGATTGTAGACTTGCAACGACCGCACTCGTGTCCTTGACCCCAGTGACCTGGAGGCGGTGACCTCGGTGCTGATGTTTGTGGTACTTGATGTTGTAGTGGCGGCTGTCCAGTTGCTGGAACTCCCCCAGCCCAGGGTCATGCCATCTGACGAGGATCTCACTAGGGGAGACAACTGATGTGGAGATGATCTCCGGTTGAGGAAGTTTCACAGACACTGCAACAGGTATGTCCTATGTTTCCAGCACAATAAGTACCTATAGTCCTCATGTGGAGGAACACACGCTGTAAGGCTTCTTTCACGAAACAAGCTGAGATTAACCTTAACTCTCATTCTCCCCTTCTTTAACATTGCACTAAGGTTACCTGACAGACTTACGATCACCTTAGTGCTCTGTGGCAGGAGGCCCTGGACATCTGTCCCCTACGTGCATGACTAAACGTTTCACCTACCTGGATAAGTGTCTCCCATGTGCACTAATAAACGTTACACCTACGTGGACAAATGCCTCCCACGTGCATGACTAAACGCTTCACCTACCTGGACAAGCGGCTCCCATGTGCATGAATAAACGTTTCACCTACCTGGATAAGTGGCTCCCATGTGCACTAATAAACGTTTCACCTACGTGGACAAATGCCTCCCACGTGCATGACTAAACGCTTCACCTACCTGGACAAGCGGCTCCCATGTGCATGAATAAACGTTTCACCTACCTGGATAAGTGGCTCCCATGTGCATGAAAAAACGTTTAACCTACCTGGACAACTGTCTAATACGTGCATGACTAAACGCTTCACCTATCTGGATAAGTGACTCCCATGTGCATGAATAAATGTTTCACCTGTCTGGATAACTGGCTCCCATGTGCATGAATAAACGTTTCACCTACCTGGATAAGTGGCTCCCATGTGCATGAAAAAACGTTTAACCTACCTGGACAACTGTCTAATACGTGCATGACTAAACGCTTCACCTATCTGGATAAGTGACTCCCATGTGCACTAATAAACGTTTCACCTACGTGGACAAATGTCTCCCACGTGCATGACTAAACGCTTCACCTACCTGGACACGTGGGTCCCATGTGCATGAATAAACGTTTCACCTACCTGGATAAGTGGCTCCCATGTGCATGAAAAAACGTTTAACCTACCTGGACAACTGTCTAATACGTGCATGACTAAATGCTTCACCAATCTGGATAAGTGACTCCCATGTGCATGAATAAATGTTTCACCTGTCTGGATAACTGGCTCCCATGTGCATGAATAAACGTTTCACCTACCTGGATAAGTGGCTCCTATGTGCATGAAAAAACGTTTAACCTACCTGGACAACTGTCTAATACGTGCATGACTAAACGCTTCACCTATCTGGATAAGTGACTCCCATGTGCATGAATAAACGTTTCACCTGTCTGGATAACTGGCACCCGTGTGCATGACTAAACGCTTCACCTACCTGGACAGCAAATGCCAACAATGCTAGGTTTCAAATATCACACTACATTTTGCATAACTCCTCAATGTACATCCCACTACATAACACCTTGATTATACCTCAATGTACATCCCACTATATAACACCTTGATTATACCTCAATGTACATCCCACTATATAACACCTTGATTATACCTCAATGTACCTCCCACTATATAACACCTTGATTATACCTCAATGTACATCCCACTATATAACACCTTGATTATACCTCAATGTACATCCCACTATATAACACCTTGATTATACCTCAATGTACCTCCCACTATATAACACCTTGATTATACCTCAATGTACCTCCCACTATATAACACCTTGATTATACCTCAATGTACCTCCCACTATATAACACCTTGATTATACCTCAATGTACCTCCCACTATATAACACCTTGATTATACCTCAATGTACCTCCCACTATATAACACCTTGATTATACCTCAATGTACATCCCACTATATAACACCTTGATTATACTTCGATATACATTCTGCAATGTGTATGTATGTATGTGGTCTATATGTCACTGTTATACCACATCGTATCTTGTATTTGTCACTTCAGTCTGTCTATGTATGTATGTGGTCTATATGTCACTGTTATACCACACAGTATCTTGCGTTTGTCACTTCAGTCTGTCTATGTATGTATGTGGTCTATATGTCACTGTTATACCACACAGTATCTTGTGTTTGTCACTTCAGTCTGTCTATGTATGTATGTGGTCTATATGTCACTGTTATACCACACAGTATCTTGCGTTTGTCACTTCAGTCTGTCTATGTATGTATGTGGTCTATATGTCACTGTTATACCACACAGTATCTTGTGTTTGACACTTCAGTCTGTCTATGTATGTATGTGGTCTATATGTCACTGTTATACCACACAGTATCTTGTGTTTGTCACTTCACTCTGTCTATGTATGTTTGTGGTCTATATGTCACTGTTATACCACATCGTATCTTGTGTTTGACACTTCAGTCTGTCTATGTATGTATGTGGTCTATATGTCACTGTTATACCACACAGTATCTTGTGTTTGTCACTTCAGTCTGTCTATGTATGTATGTGGTCTATATGTCACTGTTATACCACACAGTATCTTGTATTTGTCACTTCAGTCTGTCTATGTATGTATGTGGTCTATATGTCACTGTTATACCACACAGTATCTTGTGTTTGACACTTCAGTCTGTCTATGTATGTATGTGGTCTATATGTCACTGTTATACCACACAGTATCTTGTATTTGTCACTTCAGTCTGTCTATGTATGTATGTGGTCTATATGTCACTGTTATACCACACAGTATCTTGTATTTGTCACTTCAGTCTGTCTATGTATGTATGTGGTCTATATGTCACTGTTATACCACACAGTATCTTGTGTTTGACACTTCAGTCTGTCTATGTATGTATGTGGTCTATATGTCACTGTTATACCACACAGTATCTTGTATTTGTCACTTCAGTCTGTCTATGTATGTATGTGGTCTATATGTCACTGTTATACCACACAGTATCTTGTGTTTGTCACTTCAGTCTGTCTATGTATGTATGTGGTCTATATGTCACTGTTATACCACACAGTATCTTGTGTTTGTCACTTCAGTCTGTCTATGTATGTATGTGGTCTATATGTCACTGTTATACCACACAGTATCTTGTGTTTGTCACTTCAGTCTGCCTATGTATGTATGTGGTCTATATGTCACTGTTATACCACACAGTATCTTGTGTTTGTCACTTCAGTCTGTCTATGTATGTATGTGGTCTATATGTCACTGTTATACCACACAGTATCTTGTGTTTGACACTTCAGTCTGTCTATGTATGTATGTGGTCTATATGTCACTGTTATACCACACAGTATCTTGTGTTTGACACTTCAGTCTGTCTATGTATGTATGTGGTCTATATGTCACTGTTATACCACACAGTATCTTGTGTTTGTCACTTCAGTCTGTCTATGTATGTATGTGGTCTATATGTCACTGTTATACCACACAGTATCTTGTGTTTGTCACTTCAGTCTGTCTATGTATGTATGTGGTCTATATGTCACTGTTATACCACACAGTATCTTGTGTTTGACACTTCAGTCTGCCTATGTATGTATGTGGTCTATATGTCACTGTTATACCACACAGTATCTTGTGTTTGACACTTCAGTCTGTCTATGTATGTATGTGGTCTATATGTCACTGTTATACCACACAGTATCTTGTGTTTGTCACTTCAGTCTGTCTATGTATGTATGTGGTCTATATGTCACTGTTATACCACACAGTATCTTGTGTTTGTCACTTCAGTCTGTCTATGTATGTATGTGGTCTATATGTCACTGTTATACCACACAGTATCTTGTGTTTGACACTTCAGTCTGTCTATGTATGTATGTGGTCTATATGTCACTGTTATACCACACAGTATCTTGTGTTTGTCACTTCAGTCTGTCTATGTATGTATGTGGTCTATATGTCACTGTTATACCACACAGTATCTTGTGTTTGTCACTTCAGTCTGTCTATGTATGTATGTGGTCTATATGTCACTGTTATACCACACAGTATCTTGTGTTTGTCACTTCAGTCTGTCTATGTATGTATGTGGTCTATATGTCACTGTTATACCACACAGTATCTTGTGTTTGACACTTCAGTCTGCCTATGTATGTATGTGGTCTATATGTCACTGTTATACCACACAGTATCTTGTGTTTGTCACTTCAGTCTGCCTATGTATGTATGTGGTCTATATGTCACTGTTATACCACACAGTATCTTGTGTTTGTCACTTCAGTCTGTCTATGTATGTATGTGGTCTATATGTCACTGTTATACCACACAGTATCTTGTGTTTGTCACTTCAGTCTGTCTATGTATGTATGTGGTCTATATGTCACTGTTATACCACACAGTATCTTGTGTTTGACACTTCAGTCTGTCTATGTATGTATGTGGTCTATATGTCACTGTTATACCACACAGTATCTTGTGTTTGACACTTCAGTCTGTCTATGTATGTATGTGGTCTATATGTCACTGTTATACCACACAGTATCTTGTGTTTGACACTTCAGTCTGCCTATGTATGTATGTGGTCTATATGTCACTGTTATACCACACAGTATCTTGTGTTTGACACTTCAGTCTGTCTATGTATGTATGTGGTCTATATGTCACTGTTATACCACACAGTATCTTGTGTTTGTCACTTCAGTCTGTCTATGTATGTATGTGGTCTATATGTCACTGTTATACCACACAGTATCTTGTGTTTGTCACTTCAGTCTGTCTATGTATGTATGTGGTCTATATGTCACTGTTATACCACACAGTATCTTGTGTTTGTCACTTCAGTCTGTCTATGTATGTATGTGGTCTATATGTCACTGTTATACCACACAGTATCTTGTGTTTGTCACTTCAGTCTGTCTATGTATGTATGTGGTCTATATGTCACTGTTATACCACACAGTATCTTGTGTTTGTCACTTCAGTCTGTCTATGTATGTATGTGGTCTATATGTCACTGTTATACCACACAGTATCTTGTGTTTGACACTTCAGTCTGCCTATGTATGTATGTGGTCTATATGTCACTGTTATACCACACAGTATCTTGTGTTTGTCACTTCAGTCTGTCTATGTATGTATGTGGTCTATATGTCACTGTTATACCACACAGTATCTTGTGTTTGTCACTTCAGTCTGTCTATGTATGTATGTGGTCTATATGTCACTGTTATACCACACAGTATCTTGTGTTTGACACTTCAGTCTGCTATGTATGTATGTGGTCTATATGTCACTGTTATACCACACAGTATCTGTGTTTGTCACTTCAGTCTGTCTATGTAGTATGTGGTCTATATGTCACTGTTATACCACACAGTATCTTGTGTTGTCACTTCAGTCTGTCTATGTATGTATGTGGTCTATATGTCACTGTTATACCACACAGTATCTTGTGTTTGACACTTCAGTCTGTCTATGTATGTATGTGGTCTATATGTCACTGTTATACCACACAGTATCTTGTGTTTGACACTTCAGTCTGTCTATGTATGTATGTGGTCTATATGTCACTGTTATACCACACAGTATCTTGTGTTTGTCACTTCAGTCTGTCTATGTATGTATGTGGTCTATATGTCACTGTTATACCACACAGTATCTTGTGTTTGACACTTCAGTCTGTCTATGTATGTATGTGGTCTATATGTCACTGTTATACCACACAGTATCTTGTGTTTGTCACTTCAGTCTGTCTATGTATGTATGTGGTCTATATGTCACTGTTATACCACACAGTATCTTGTGTTTGACACTTCAGTCTGTCTATGTATGTATGTGGTCTATATGTCACTGTTATACACACAGTATCTTGTGTTTGTCACTTCAGTCTGTCTATGTATGTATGTGGTCTATATGTCACTGTTATAACCACACAGTATCTTGTGTTTGTCACTTCAGTCTGTCTATGTATGTATGTGGTCTATATGTCACTGTTATACCACACAGTATCTTGTGTTTGACACTTCAGTCTGCCTATGTATGTATGTGGTCTATATGTCACTGTTATACCACACAGTATCTTGTGTTGACACTTCAGTCTGTCTATGTATGTATGTGGTCTATATGTCACTGTTATACCACACAGTATCTTGTGTTTGTCACTTCAGTCTGCCTATGTATGTATGTGGTCTATATGTCACTGTATACCACACAGTATCTTGTGTTTGTCACTTCAGTCTGTCTATGTATGTATGTGGTCTATATGTCACTGTTATACCACACAGTATCTTGTGTTTGTCACTTCAGTCTGTCTATGTATGTATGTGGTCTATATGTCACTGTTATACCACACAGTATCTTGTGTTTGTCACTTCAGTCTGTCTATGTATGTATGTGGTCTATATGTCACTGTTATACCACACAGTATCTTGTGTTTGTCACTTCAGTCTGTCTATGTATGTATGTGGTCTATATGTCACTGTTATACCACACAGTATCTTGTGTTTGTCACTTCAGTCTGTCTATGTATGTATGTGGTCTATATGTCACTGTTATACCACACAGTATCTTGTGTTTGTCACTTCAGTCTGTCTATGTATGTATGTGGTCTATATGTCACTGTTATACCACACAGTATCTTGTGTTTGTCACTTCAGTCTGTCTATGTATGTATGTGGTCTATATGTCACTGTTATACCACACAGTATCTTGTGTTTGTCACTTCAGTCTGTCTATGTATGTATGTGGTCTATATGTCACTGTTATAACCACACAGTATCTTGTGTTTGACACTTCAGTCTGTCTATGTATGTATGTGGTCTATATGTCACTGTTATACCACACAGTATCTTGTGTTTGACACTTCAGTCTGTCTATGTATGTATGTGGTCTATATGTCACTGTTATACCACACAGTATCTTGTGTTTGACACTTCAGTCTGTCTATGTATGTATGTGGTCTATATGTCACTGTTATACCACACAGTATCTTGTGTTTGACACTTCAGTCTGTCTATGTATGTATGTGGTCTATATGTCACTGTTATACCACACAGTATCTTGTGTTTGTCACTTCAGTCTGTCTATGTATGTATGTGGTCTATATGTCACTGTTATACCACACAGTATCTTGTGTTTGACACTTCAGTCTGTCTATGTATGTATGTGGTCTATATGTCACTGTTATACCACACAGTATCTTGTGTTTGACACTTCAGTCTGTCTATGTATGTATGTGGTCTATATGTCACTGTTATACCACACAGTATCTTGTGTTTGACACTTCAGTCTGTCTATGTATGTATGTGGTCTATATGTCACTGTTATACCACACAGTATCTTGTGTTTGTCACTTCAGTCTGTCTATGTTGTATGTGGTCATATGTCACTGTTATACCACACAGTATCTTGTGTTTGTCAACTTCAGTCTGTCTATGTATGTATGGTGGTTCTATATGTCACTGTTATACCACACAGTATCTTGTGTTTGACACTTCAGTCTGTCTATGTATGTATGTGGTCTATATGTCACTGTTATACCACACAGTATCTTGCGTTTGTCACTTCAGTCTGTCTATGTATGTATGTGGTCTATATGTCACTGTTATACCACACAGTATCTTGCGTTTGTCACTTCAGTCTGTCTATGTATGTATGTGGTCTATATGTCACTGTTATACCACACAGTATCTGTGTTTGTCACTTCAGTCTGTCTATGTATGTATGTGGTCTATATGTCACTGTTATACCACACAGTATCTTGTGTTTGTCACTTCAGTCTGTCTATGTATGTATGTGGTCTATATGTCACTGTTATACCACACAGTATCTTGTGTTTGTCACTTCAGTCTGTCTATGTATGTATGTGGTCTATATGTCACTGTTATACCACACAGTATCTTGTGTTTGTCACTTCAGTCTGTCTATGTATGTTTGTGGTCTATATGTCACTGTTATACCACACAGTATCTTGTGTTTGACACTTCAGTCTGCCTATTGTATGTATGTGGTCTATATGTCACTGTTATACCACACAGTATCTTGTGTTTGTCACTTCAGTCTGTCTATGTATGTATGTGCTCTATATGTCACTGTTATACCACACAGTATCTTGTGTTTGTCACTTCAGTCTGTCTATGTATGTATGTGGTCTATATGTCACTGTTATACCACACAGTATCTTGTGTTTGACACTTCAGTCTGTCTATGTATGTATGTGGTCTATATGTCACTGTTATACCACACAGTATCTTGTGTTTGACACTTCAGTCTGTCTATGTATGTATGTGGTCTATATGTCACTGTTATACCACACAGTATCTTGTGTTTGTCACTTCAGTCTGTCTATGTATGATGTGGTCTATATGTCACTGTTATACCACACAGTATCTTGCGTTTGTCACTTCAGTCTGTCTATGTATGTATGTGGTTCTATAGTCACTGTTATACCACACAGTATCTTGTGTTTGTCACTTCAGTCTGCCTATGTATGTATGTGGTCTATATGTCACTGTTATACCACACAGTATTCTTGTGTTTGTCACTTCAGTCTGTCTATGTATGTATGTGGTCTATATGTCACTGTTATACCACACAGTATCTTGTGTTTGTCACTTCAGTCTGCCTATGTATGTATGTGGTCTATATGTCACTGTTATACCACACAGTATCTTGTGTTTGACACTTCAGTCTGTCTATGTATGTATGTGGTCTATATGTCACTGTTTTACCACACAGTATCTTGTGTTTGTCACTTCAGTCTGCCTATGTATGTATGTGGTCTATATGTCACTGTTATACCACAACAGTATCTTGTGTTTGTCACTTCAGTCTGTCTATGTATGTATGTGGTCTATATGTCACTGTTATACCACACAGTATCTTGTGTTTGTCACTTCAGTCTGTCTATGTATGTATGTGGTCTATATGTCACTGTTATACCACACAGTATCTTGTGTTTGTCACTTCAGTTCTGTCTATGTATGTATGTGGTCTATATGTCACTGTTATACCACACAGTATCTTGTGTTTGTCACTTCAGTCTGTCTATGTATGTATGTGGTCTATATTCACTGTTATACCACACAGTATCTTGTGTTTGACACTTCAGTCTGTCTATGTATGCTATGTGGTCTATATGTCACTGGTTATACCACACAGTATCTTGTGTTTGTCACTTCAGTCTGTCTATGTATGTATGTGGTCTATATGTCACTGTTATACCACACAGTATCTTTGCGTTTGTCACTTCAGTCTGTCTATGTATGTATGTGGTCTATATGTCACTGTTATACCACACAGTATCTTGTGTTTGACACTTCAGTCTGTCTATGTATGTATGTGGTCTATATGTCACTGTTATACCACACAGTATCTTGTGTTTGACACTTCAGTCTGTCTATGTATGTATGTGGTCTATATGTCACTGTTATACCACACAGTATCTTGTGTTTGACACTTCAGTCTGTCTATGTATGTATGTGGTCTATATGTCACTGTTATACCACACAGTATCTTGTGTTTGACACTTCAGTCTGCCTATGTATGTATGTGGTCTATATGTCACTGTTATACCACACAGTATCTTGTGTTTGACACTTCAGTCTGCCTATGAATGTATGTGGTCTATATGTCACTGTTATACCACACAGTAATCTTGTGT